>NC_090941.1:1023711082-1024038582 GCF_040938575.1 Ambystoma mexicanum | reverse complement strand
TGGGGACAATGCTTATTCTGCTGTGGGAGCTGTGTGTCCAGCAAGGGATGGGCATATTGTGATCTCCGGGCGTGGGACGCTCTATGCTCCCAGGATGTCTCCACCTCTCGCCCCTGCGTGGTGCTTTAATTGTGCAGGGTGCAGCTGTAGGTGTACTGATCCGGGGGGAAAGGGGGGGGTGGTTGAGCAGTGGGAGCCGGGCAGCTTCAGGGCGCTGCGGCTCACTCCTTCCGCAGCCCTTTGGCTCGTGACAGTCTTCCCCCTCATCCCTCGTACACCACAGCCAGACTCTGCACGGGCTTCCCAGCCTGCCGCCGCTGGTCTCCCTCGCCGCGCACCTTCTGTAGAGCGTCTCCTTACTGTGCCGGGTCTCCGCTGCTGTGGTTGCTGCTCCCGGAGACGGCGCCGGCTGCAAGAGGATCCGCTGACTGGGTCGGGAGCTCGGATACGCAGGTGGGCGTCCGTCTCCTCCTCGGATCTTGAGGGGGAGGGGTTGCCTTCTCAGCCTCTTCGGGCCTCTGCTCAGATCGCTGTTCGGGCTGTACACCACCCCTCCGTGCTCCTTCATTGTCAAGGCTGCACTCTGGGATGCTCTGGGGTGGTGGACACGCTCCTCTGCGGTGGGACCCTCCGCAGGCTTTGCCGGCAGGCCGCTAGTCTTGTTGGGACCTCTTCCCCGCTCCCGTTCTGCGGAGGACCGCCATCTTGCCCTCTTAGGCGAGAGAGCCCCTCGTTGATTGCCCCGCGGGATCGGGGCGGCAGACGGGTGAGTGGGACCCCGGTTATCCTCCTGCAACCGGGGGACCGGAGGAGTCTATTTTTGCTGTTTAAAACTGCTCCTTCACTAGGGATTCATCACTGGTTGCGTGGCGCGAGCTGGGAGCTCCTATGGAGCCACTCCAGCCATCTTGGCTCCAAGCCACGCCAAAACCTTCACATGCCCTTTTATGCGCTTCATTTACTCTCATTTGTCCTTGGTAAGGTTGCCGAAGCGCCCCGGTGTCCCAGTTTCCCTCCTGAGGACACACCGACTTTCCGTGGCGTTTTTCAGCTCTCCCATGGTAAAAGCAAAGCAGCGCTTCCGTGTCCTGTTTCCACTTCCCGGGCTCATCGACTTTGCTTGGCTGCTTCCACATACTGCTCAGCTCCTGCTTGCTTGCTGTTTGCTTGTCCGTATCCAGGTGGCGTGGATACAGCTCTCTGATTCCTGAGATTGCCAGGAAGTCTACCCTCTTTCTCTCACAGCATCTATGTGGAAAGACCAGCTCTGGCAGTCTGCTTCCTCTGGCCTACTCCCTGAGCTGACCTGGCTCCGCAGTACAGTAGTCCCTCGGTCGATACCAAGAGGATAAGGCTTTCCCAGGTTGCGCCTCTCTCCTGCCAACTGGTTAGGGTTTTCAAATGTCCCGGCACCGATCATGCGCTCGCAACCACTAGAGCGCGTCTTGTGCTTATCGCCTTTACTGATCCTCATTGCTCCATTCAACTTTCTCGTTGAATGGAGCTATTACAATAGGCCATTAAGGCATGGGGAATGGAATGGGTATCCCGAGTAGGAAAAGGTGGTGATGATGATATGGCGTTACCCCCCCACCCCCAAGCCCCCGAGGGCTGCCTCCCCCCATGTCGTCCTACCTCATATAGAGCCGCCCCCAGGGTCAGGATCGGGTAGCAGTGCCTTCCCCTGGCCACATCAGGAGAAGCTACCACCGGCTAGATAGTGACGACAGCAGATTCAGCACAGTGCCAATCAGCTCTACCAAGAGGGGAAACCAAGATGAAAAAATGTAGTCCAACGTTGCAATAATCACCTGTTAAGTGGCTAGGCCTAATAATGCAATCAGTAGGGGCTTCACCTCTCGTCTTTTTGACATGGTCTGTGACATGCAAGTTTTATGTTGTGTTTTTTTCCCTAGTTTGTGACGTGGGCTCTGCCTCCACTACAGGATAAGTGTGGGAACGCCTGAATGCATTGGTGTGCGTGGTATACTTTACTTGCGAATTACCCAAAGTAGGCAGCCATTGAAGGTCACTCGTTCTGGAATGAACCAGGCTGCCGCCTACTGTGAGGCCTGCCTGGCAGAAGCTTGCACTTCCTGAACTACATGCCAGACGCACACATGCCAATGTGTCGTGTCAACAATCATTCATATTTTGTATACAGTTGGGGAAGACAGTGTGCGCAACGATTGTCCCAAGGTCACAAACAATGACTGATGCCTGTGTTTTGCAGGCGTGAAGCCTCCTGCTCTGCTTATGCATTGCACTTCCCTTTTGATACTGCCGCACCATACAGTCCCATTTCTTAGTATGTTATAGGCCTTATTACGTGTTTGAATTTTTGATGTATTAATTCGAACTCCCAGCCCCTCAGCCCCTTGATATTTAATACCCATTAACTAATTGTTGGATGCTTGAGGGACAGCCAACTTTGCTGTACAGGACATGGCTAACCTACCTCTGGCTTTAAGCAGGGCTGTGCTCTGTCCCAACAGTGGCCAAAACCTGCTCTTGAGGTGGGGTTATGCCCTGGCTCCACCACCGGATTTACCAACACTTCAAAAGTCAATGAAAAGATTAATGAGTTATCCAGGAGATGTGATAGTAAACATGAGTTGATAGTGACATGATTGGTTTCATACTTTTATGTTCGATAATTTTGTCATTTTCTGAAGGGAAAGTTTAATATACAGAAGGCATTTGTTTTTGAAACAGATTATGTGAGGCCTTTCCGTTAGAATGAGTAAGTAACATTAATAAGAACCATGGATTGCCTTCAAAAGACGTTAGGGAGTGAAACCTGCACCGACCTATTTTCTATTTGATTTTTTTGATTGGAGATGAATTACATTTAGCACCCAAGGCGGAGGGCGCAGCTAATCGGCTCCCACGGATCGCGGGCTGAAATCTCTGATCTCAGCCTGCTTTTCATAGAACCCGCTGGCTGCCTCCCTTTGCCGCAGGTCGCCATCTTCCGCCTCCCCCCACCTTCCTTTTTTTTTTCTTTTCCATTACCCAACTCCCCCTCCCCTGTCCCAATTACCTTATTGTTGTGATGGCTCGTGCCGTCGCTGCAGCAGCTTCACTTCTCCCTTTTCCGGCCACAATGGTAATAGAAGAGGGGTCTACAACCATGGCGGGCATTTTTGATCAGTATTTTCATTCATTGAACGGGGCGGTGCGCGTGCAGCGTTCCATTCAACGAATGAAATTACTATTTTTTTTGTATTTTCTTTTTTTACACTCTGTTACCGCTTTGGTAACCCGGGGTGTTTATGTAATGTTAACACCCCGTTCCAAGGACTGGAACGGGGGTAAAGGCATGTGCATGTGACCTTAGAACCTGCTTTGCCACCACTGCAAAACCGTTGCAGGGGCCTGTCGGGAGATTGCTATGACGAATCAACTTCTGGTGTATCAGTGGTCCAGGGATGAATATCTGTTTCTAAACCATCCATCAGCCCAACACCTCTAGCACACCAGAAGGGATCCGAACAGATTGGAAACACAAGCAAATTATAACCTCCTTGTCCAATTTTGGTAACGTGGATTGAACGGCAGGCTCATCTCACCAAGGTTTTGGATCGTTGGTTAGTTCCAACACAACGAATATACAATTACTACCCAATGATAAAAGGGACTGTCCAGTCAAGGTTGCATACAAATATCTACCTTATTATTATTACAACAGACAGTTCTAGCACACTGCAAAATAAAACCCACCTTGTGAAGGGATGTAGAGGACAGACAGTTTCAAGAAAGAAGGGGGATGCACTCTGGATACTGACAGGAGGGTAGTCAGTAAAGTAATTAATCGCAATAGTTCAAGGATGCTTGGTTTCAGCACAAAGGGAGCAATCAGTTGTAAAATGTCAGTAGGGGCCTTCGGAGAAGGACCAGGGGGACGGAACAACACTGTACTTTAGAAGTTCTTGTTGCTCGACAGGGTCAAAGCGGTTTCAGGGCGTTTTGCAGATTCTGCAACAGAATTCAAGATGGGAGACAGCTGCGGGTATCGGGTAGCATGCAGTTCTCCCAGTGAGGCTGGACGGATGGCTGCAGGTTTGGCCTACATAGCTGCTCATGGTCAGGAATCAATGTCTCAGGGCTGGTTGGTGGGGTCTGAAGCACAGGCCGAGGCATCTCGGATGACATTAGCGACTGCGGCGTGACAACAGTGGTGCAATCGGTTGCAGCTTGAGGGGCACCACTGGCTCGAAAATGTTCTTCAAGGTGGATGCTTGTTGATGCACTCCTAGCTTCTTCACTGGGCTTGTCTCATCCTTTAGACTCTCTGGCACTAGGACGTTTGCTTGCAGAGCCTAGCAGGGCACGCTGTGTGCTGGCTGGGTACCGGTTCTGGAGCTGCCGGAGGGTCCTCTGGATTCAGTACCTCCCTCTGTTCAATGGGAGATATTTAGGGGAGGGATCTTGCTTCCCTCTTTGGAAATCTTGGCCTTCCTTCACTGGCGAAAGCTGGAAGCTAGACTGTACCTTCAGCCAGGGTGCATGTGTGTTGTTCTTGTTACTCTTTGCAAAGTCTTCAGATGATCTGACAAAAGAGGGGCTCCAGTGAATGATCTAGGCTAAGCCTACCTTAATGAACCAATCCTGGGTCCCCACCAACTATCTACTGTATGCGTGAGGTTATAACCAGAGTGCTTTGCAACAGGAAAGGTACAGGGGTGAAAATATGTACTACTATATCAAACCTATCTTCTTGTCTGTTGTGGCTCAAATGGTCTCTCTGGTTAATTGAGCTCTCTGTGGCTCCTGATAGAAGAGGCAGGTCTCCCTTGAATCTGTGGCTAGAAAAAACTTTGTTTGCATCAAATCACATACGCCTACCCTCTGAATGGGGGTCCCCCGGCAGTGGTTGCCTACTGTAAACACATGTACCAGACATGACCGGTCACTGCCCTTGATACTGAGTGGCGGAAGCTGGCTTCAGGTTGACACAGTGCATATCAAAAGTGTTGGAGGTTTTTTGTGTCTTTTGTTAGCCTTGCGACGAGGCCTCTCACAGGCCTGCTTAAATTAACTCTTGTCACTATGCGTAGCTGCCACCAGCAGGGCCTACAAAGCATAGGGCGGATCCATGGAGCCTTTTTTTAATTTAATTAGACTGGCCATGGCAGGAGGAAGGTTTTGATAAAGGAAGAAGGTGGGCACCATTGATAAAGGAAGAAGGTGGGCACCACTTTGTACATTAAATCAAGTTTGTAATCTTCATAGAAATTGCTATTTGGTTAGTATGTATTCAGAGGGGCAGACTGGTAGGAAAGGATCCACGGTCACCAGGATCAAAAGTCAGTAGTAACAGAAAGACTGAGTGGGGACCACACAGTCAGCCAGTCGCTCTCACTCTGCTCTCCATATGGAGCTGCTAGTAGGTCAAAAGCAGTTCAGAAAAAGTGATCACTCTTAAAGTTGTGCAGATATGTTCTGCGTTATAAACTTCTTAAACAACTCTAAAATCCTCTTGTATAAAAGACGTTTTAACAACAAAATAGGTGACGCCAGCTGTTGCCTCATTAATGAGAGCTCATTAGCCAATGTATTTCGGAGTTTGCCTCTTTCGTCAGGGCGGAGACCTACTTATTGCAGCCATAAATTAATTATTTCAGAAATACAGTTAAACAACTTGTAATCATCCATCAGTCCAGAGTACTGGACAAGTAAATCAATAACATACATGATTCCAAAATAACAAGCGAGTAAAGTAAATACATACCTGGATGGGTAGATGAGCGTATACACGTGGGTGAAAAAAAAAGAACAAGATAACGGCACATGGCGTCAATAATGGACAGTGCAACCCTATGATAAGTGAGAAAATAATGGGAACATAATGGATACCTCAGTAGCTTGACCAATCAGTCAATCTCTCGGTGATCTATAAAACCCAAAGTAAAAATGTCTTAGCGAGTCATGCAACACTTGCATATTTGAACAAGATTGCGACGTGCGATCGTAATAAAGTTAGTTACCTCGTGTATGAGAACAAAGCTCCAATCTAGATTGAATGTACAAGCTCTGAAAATATATACAGGTAGGGCGATTAGAAAAGCCCTTTCTCTATGAATGAATCAAACACGCTGTGGCGTGTACAGTCTGAGCTTACCTGCTGCTGGTCAACCTGTCGACGTGGCAGCGGTAGGACGCGCCGTTGCGCATCTACATTTGTGTATAGTTGTACGTTCCTCCCAATGGTTTATGGGTATAAGAAGTACATTACGTGGGCATTGGTGGTGATAAAAAAGGTAGGGGAAGGTGAGCTTACCTATGAACAGGAACAGTGTGGTATGAAATTGGAGAATGTATGGTGTCAATAGGGGTAATGGAGCCCCAATCACAGGGATATGTGAATGCACATGTGCAGATAGTAAACAGATATATCCAAGATTCACATAGAACAATACAGATATTTCATATAGTAACTTAGATGTAACATAGAAAGTGTATCTCCTCGTTCATCCCAATTGGAGTGAGAGTGCCAAAGTGGTTGATCCAATAGGTTTCTCTTCTGTCTAGGTTGGTACTGATATTCTCATGAGGGTTTGATCTGGCCACAGTTTCAACTATCTGCAACCTAATCTGGCATATATTATGTCTCTTCTCATGCCAATGTCTGGCCACCCCTGAGTTTAAGTGTGCGTTCCGGATACAGGATCTATGCTCGTTCCACCTGACTTTTGCTGGTCGTTTAAATTGACATATGTAGTAGTGCCCACACAGGCATTTGATAGAGTAAACAATGTGGGTGCCATCACAGGTCACATAATTCTTCAATTTGATCTTCTCGACCGTGCAAGGATGGTTGATAGTATTACCTAAGTAACAAATCCACACTTATAGCAATGTAAGCAAGGAAATGTGCCTATTCATTTCGTGATAGGTTCTTTGATGGATGGATGGTTTAGTGGAGACCAGATCATCTCTCAAATTTCTATTTCTCTGGTAGGCGAATACTGGGAGTTCTTTGAACAGATGCTCCACTCTGAGATCACACGTGAGGGTTCTCCAGTTCTTTTTAATGATAATTTAATGTGGTTGCTCTGCGTTGAAAACGTAAACATATACCAATTGTGGTGCATATTTTGATTCCTTCTGTGTGAGTAGCATGTCACGTTCGATCAGATCAATCTAGGTAGTGGCCGCTTCTATATCCGTTATCTTATATCTGCATGCAATCAATTTCTTTCCCATCTCTGATTGTTCACGTATATAGTTGTCTGGATCACTCACTATTGGTTTGATTCGCAATAATTGGCTGAATGGTAAATTCTTGATGAGGCTTGGTTGGTAAAAACGAAGTGGTGCAAAAGATTTGTCTGTGTCCTTGCAGAATAAGTTGGTGTACCCATCCATTCCTGTTCTGATGTTAACATCAAGGAAGTGGATCTTAGTCTTAGATGTTTCATATTTGAATTGAATCCTGGCATCTATTTGATTCAGATAAGTGAAGAAATCCTTGAGTTCTGCTTCCGTACCGGACCATATTCCAAATATATCGTCGATATATCTAATCCATAAATGGATATTCCTCTTCCAGTTGATGTCAGTACATGGTCCATTTCGTATTTGAACATAAAACAGTTCCCATAAGTAGGGGCCATGGTGGCGCCCATAGATGTGCCCGAGACATGTAAATAAAATGTCTTTGTACTGAAAATATGAATGCTCAGCAATGAATTGAAGTAGAACAAGAATAAACTATTTTTGTGCTTTCATAATCTTCCTCTCTCAAGAGCCTCCATTCAATGGCTTCAAGACCAAGGTTGTGGGGTATCAACGTATATAAGCTCTTAACAAACACAGTGAAGAGGATGTTGTTGGGATTATATGTGGTCTCTCTCAGCTGCTGTAGAAAATTAGTGGTGTCCTTCACGTGTGTGTGTGTGTGTGTGTGTGTGTGTGTGTGTTTTTTTTAATCAGAGGTTGTAAGAAAGTATATGTACTTCCCCAGAGGCTGTAGCACACTGCCCATGCCAGCTACAATCAGTCTGCCCGGTTGTTTCACAGGGTCTTTATGAATCTTGGGTAAGTTATAAAAGTTGGGGATTCTAGGATGAGGGGTCATGAGCAACTTATGTGTGTGGTGGTTGATCCATCCTAGGTCTTCGGCCTTAGTAATTCTTCCAAGTTCTGCATTATTGTGATGGTAGGGTCTCCATTCAGTAAAGCATTGCTATTGGTATCCTAGTTGTTTCACGCATTCATTATCGTAGTCCCATTCGTTCATAATAATTGGGCCCCCTCTTTTGTCAGCAGACCGGATTGTAATTTCTTTCGTACCAAAAAGATTTCTGATCAGGGTCATCTCATGTGATTTAAGGTTTTCCATGTGGGACGTTTGAAGCGGATGCGCTCTAGGTCTTTAATCACTTGCTTATGAAAAATGTCTATTGATGGTATTTGTATTGGTGGCATGAAAGAGCTCTTGGCTCTGAAATCCTTGATTTCTAGTTGGTCGGTGTGCACAGGAGTTTGCTCACTTGCCGCAATCTCATCAAAGAAGTGAAGTTTTTGTTTCCTTATGAAACAAAATAATTCTACTTTTGTATAAAATAGCGTAGTGCTGTAACTGGGAACAAAGTTGAGGCCCATGTGTACAGTTTTTTTTCAGACGAGGTGTGCACTCTACTCGACATATTAATTTCTTCTGTTGCCTCGTGACGCGTCCCTCCTTTTGATTTGATTTCCTGCTCTCTTTTGATTCTTTTTTGCCTGGCCCCTAAAAAAAAAATATATTAAAAAAAAAAAAGTAGATGTGGTGGCCGACGCTTCAACCCCTTTGTTGGTTCCACTTATGTTAGGTGCTGTGCCTTGTCTATTAATCAATTCCCTTGCGGGTTCAGAATCTGAGCTAGAGGTGTTGCTTGAGTTATCTTGTTGTGGGTTCCTTTGTGGTGCTCCATATATGTAAACTTCCTTGTTGAGATAATCATAAGTGTCTCTCTTAACGCTGGATGACCCAAAGCCACCTCTTGTTAAACCCCTCCAAAACAGAAATCATGGTTTGCGGCAACTCCGATCTTCCGCACCCACTACCCTGGCCACCCGCCATGGGCAACTCACCGACACCCTCCAACACAGTGAAAAATCTTGGATGCACCCTGGACTCTGACCTAACACTCTCGCGCCAAGTCAACAATGTCTCAAAGTCCTGCCACTACCACCTCAAAAACCTTAGGCGCATCTTTCCATATCTCTCATTTCCCAACAGACTCTCTGCGGTCCAATCAATTGTTATATCAAGACTGGACTACGCAAACCCCCTAAACCTCAGAACCCATGCCTACCAACTGAATAAACTCCAAAGGGCACAAAACGCGGCAGCCAAAATGCTACTTGCGCTCGGTCCAAGAGACCACATATCCCCAGCCCTTATGACACTGCACTGGCTTCCAGTAGCCCGTAGGGTGGCTTTCAAACCTTATGCCTCTCACATCGAGCACTGCATAAAACTGGACCTCAATATCTTCAAGACAAGCTAATACCTTATCATCCCACTCGCACCCTAAAATCAAGCTCAGCCGGCCTCCTAGTAATTCCTAAAACAAACTCAGTCAGGTTAGGCGGATCATCATTCTCAGCCCTAGCCCCAAACCTGTGGAACTCCCTCCCACCCCACATCCGCCTAACTGAGGATTTAACGTCCTTCCGCAAACTACTGAAAACCTGGCTCTTCCCCTAAAACCAACCGGTTTCCAAACTAGCATCATCACAATAACACCGACCCAACAAACTACCTGAAGCGAGAAATTGACAGCTAATAAACTCGAATGTAAACTAGAAAGACAAACGGAACTAAACGAGTAATGTAGATCAAAACAGTGAAGTGGATAATAGGAATAAATCATTGTGAAAATAGGAGATCTAAACTGATGAAATGGACACAATGAATGAGGAGGGAACGCAGTGAATAGATGAAATAGTTAGAATGGATGAAGCGTATAGAACAGATTAATGCAAGTGTAAGAGTGCATGAATGGAAGAACAGACGACTAGAAAGATCAAATAAGTATGGAGATCGGATGGAATAGATGAACATACTAAAGCCAATGAGTGTGTAGAGTGGTTGGGTGTGTAGAGCGGACGAGCGTGTAGAGTTGTTAGTACGTGTAGAGTTGATGAATACGTAAACACAGAGAAGCAAATAGAACGCGTAGAACTGATGACTATACTGAACGGACGAACGTATCGACTGTATGAGCGTTTAGGCCAGACGAACGTGTAAGAGCGAACGAGCATGTAGAAAGGATGAGCGTGGAGAGAGCAGATGAGCGGCTGAGTGTGGCGAGAGCAGAGCGGACGAGTGGGTGGAGCGGACGAGTGGGTGGAGCGGACGAGTGGGTGAAGCGGACGAGTCTGTGGTACGGATGAGTCTGTGGTACGGATGACTGTGTGGAGCGGATGAGTGTGTGGTACCAATAAATGTATGGAGCGGGTGAGTACGTGGAGCGGATAAATTCATAGAACGGTTGAGTGTGTGGAGCGGATGAGTGTGTGGAGCGGATGAGTGTATGGAGCGGATGAGTGTGTGGAGCAGATAAATACATAGTGGATAGATACATAGAGCGGATGAGTGTGTGGAACGGATGAATACATAGAACGGACGAGTAGTATGTCAAGCGGACGAGTAGTATGTTGTGCCGATGAGCGTGTAGATCGGACGAGTGTGTGGAGCAGACGAATGTGTGGAGCGGACGAGTATATGGAATACATGAGAGCATGCGCGGGGCACACTGGAGAGTGAGGGATAGACTAGAGCACGCAAGGTGAACTAGAGTGTGTAAGTGTGTCGAGCAGATAGGAGTGTGTAGGACAATCTTGAACGCCTGAAATGAATAAAAATGCATAGAGCGGACCTGATCGCATAGAATTGCGTGATGTACATAATATGCTTTGGAATGCAGGGAACATTTGAAAGAGCATATATCATACCACACCCCACGTTTACTCTCTTCTTTACACCACCACTCAAATAGAACACAGGGATACTATGACACCATACGGTATAACTGTTCTCATATCAACATCTCCCGCTCACTCCCCATCACTCTAAGTAAACACTGTTGGCTCCACACCCCCCAGCCAGGCGTTCTCCTCAGGCCTAACGCAGCCACACTCGGTCTGGATAAATCCTGTCAGAGCGAACACATACTCCTGACCTCTCAACCACCACACCTACCGCTAAGAAGCAGCTACCACACTAATTCCGCACCAGCTGCACACATACCTGGTGCGCACACGCACCTTTGGACTCTCTCTACTGACTCTAACTTTGGTTCCCAAGGGCGTTCAACCTACCAGCGCCTTCAGACCATACCAATGGTATATAAGGCGCTATATAAATGCAAAATAACATAACATAACAAAAAGTTCTTACTTTCTTAGCCTCCAGCTCATTTCTGTAACTGTTACCAGTATCCCTTCTAAGTCTTCTTTGCCTAATGTCTCCAATAGCTCTTTCTCAATTTCTTCTATCTCTGCATTGAGTGTAGTCCGGTTAGACGACAGTTCCTGAATAGTTAGGAAAATGAGGTCTAATGAGCACTTGTTTAAGATGGCCTCCCATTTACGCAAGAACTCCCTACTTTCCTTGCATAAAGTTGATCGTAACTGAATTCTTAATCCTCTTGGGATTTGTTTATTTTTTGTAATATCTGCCTAATGTTACTGCATGTAGCTTCCGATTTATTTCCTTGCAAATAAAATACTCCAGTTGTTTAATGCATTTACCCGGGTCTGGATTAGTTGAATTAGATTTGCTGAATGTTGTATGACTGAGGCCTAGGATGGCATCTGCTTCTGTAGCGAAACCTAAGATTTCCGCACGTTTTGTAGTCAAGGTTTCAATATCTTCAAATGACATTTTCAAAAAGTAATAATGTTGGTTACAATTGATGTGTGCCTCCACCTAAGTGTGTCTCGAGAGTCCGATTATGATGAAGG
Source organism: Ambystoma mexicanum (assembly GCF_040938575.1). NCBI lineage: Eukaryota > Metazoa > Chordata > Amphibia > Caudata > Ambystomatidae > Ambystoma > Ambystoma mexicanum. Next base: position 1,024,026,621 of record NC_090941.1, on the reverse strand, counting down.
AAGAAGATGGGCACCACTTTGTACATTAAATCAAGTTTGTAATCTTCATAACGATTACTAATTGGTTAGCATGTATTATGAGGAGCAGACTGCTAGGAATAGATCCAAGGACACCAGGATCAAAAGTCAATAGTAACAGAAAGACTGAGTGGGGACCACACAGTCAGCCAGTCGCTCTCACTCTGCCCTCCATATGGAGCGTATAGGTCAAAATGAGTTCTGAAAAAAATGATCACTCTTAAGAAACTTGTGCAGATGATATGTTCTGTGTTAGAAAATCCTCTTGTATAAAAGATGTAAGTTTTGCCCTTCCTCTTTTGAGATGCTTTGATGTACTCTTGGGTGTCACATTCCAACTAAATGTTACCGGGAGGACTGTGCCTGTAGGCTGTGTCCACCCAGAGTACACAGGTCTATGTGTATGTTGTGCAGTGAGTAGAGGTGGGCGAGCCTGTGGGGGTCAGGCCTGGCTCTAGGAGCTTGCCACAGGCCGAGTCCGGGAAATGGCTGCACAAAACGCTTTCTGCAAACCATGGGCAAGTTTAATATTTTTTTCGGAACACAGTGAAACTGACACCTTGATTTACATATAATTAACACAAGGTATTCCATTATGGATGCCCTTTCAGCTAATCTGTGACTCTGCTCCAGTGCCGGCCTGAGGTCTACCAGCGTGAGATTTGTGCACCCCCACCACAAATACAGAACAGCCAGGCTCGGACTGACCTAGAGGCCGAACCAAAAACACAAAATGGTGATGTGGGCCTGTTTCTTTTTAGTCTAAGTGGGTCACTTTGCTAATTGAGGACAGTTTGACTTAATTTACTCTTTGGCTAGTAGTTTTGACCAGTGTTGCAGAATAAATATTCTTTAAAATGCACAAAATGCATCCCACTTTATTAAGAAACTCGCCATTGGTTACTATTCAAACAGTGTCACAAAAGGAATGAATAGCCGTTTGCAACTATGGGCCACTTTTTCATTGGTGCCCGAGACAATTTTATGGTCCAGTCCGACCCTGAGAACCGGTGGGGGCTCAGTTCCGTTGTTTGGCTGAAGTATCAGCCGAACAATGCAAATGAGCCTCCTGCTGTTCTTTAAACTGTTTAAGCACTGCAAAAGGTGCTGGAGGCAAGGCGCCCTTCTGTGGCCGCATCCCCTAAGCCGGTGCTGCACTGCATGCTGGCAGTCAGGTTGGAATACAGACTGACGCGAGTGCGTCTTTTAAAAAAAAGAAATGTATTTATTTTTTAAATAATGCAAGCAGTGGGCGAGCAACCAGTGGGGCTTGCAGCCGGCCGCTGTGTTGCGCATGCACTGTCCCGCGAGGGGGGTCGTGATCAGGCCAGAGCCCTAGGTGGGGCTTAGGCTGGCACTAGCCCTGCCCGGCTCGCCCCAGCTCTAGCGGTGAGCATAGGAAAATGTGTACAGATTAGCCTCGCACTTTTCCAGAAGTGGATCTACCATCATTCAATTTCAGATAAAATTTCAAAAAGCCAAGGTGCGCACACCCACCGTGAGGATGGTCGATACCTCTCAATAAGCAGGTCACAGGCTACCTGGCAATCACTTCCTTTCTGGGTTCTGCAGGAGGGCTGTGTCTGTGCACCTGTCGGTGGTAGAGAAGCCCTTCTGAAAGCGAAGTCGCAAAGGCTATGCGCAGGAACCTTGGGAGCCTGCTGTTACCCTTAATAGTGATAATGATGTGTTATTTATATAGCGCCTTAATCCAAAGCGCTTTACAGAGCACATATTTACATACAATATCACCTAACCAAAATTGGTACTCATTTATCGACCTCGGAAGGATGAAAGGCTAAGATAGCCTTGCCGGGATTCGAACCTGCGACCTGCAGAACACACGCACATCGCAGCAGCGAGCGTTCAACCCACTGAGCTATCTTAATGACCTCTAGACGACGCCAATTAATGGATTTTTTTTATTTTTTTCTTCCTGCTATCAAATTCTATCCTCTTTCAAACAAAGCAAATGTTTATCATTTGATAAATCTCTGATGAACCCGATCTTTGTTTGGCACAGCTTCCAGGATGCTGCCTGTGCCAAGTAATGACCAACAGTGTGTGTGACGCGGCGCCTATGCCTAGTGTGTTGAAAACCCCAGCGGCTTCCCCTCGGCACCAGGAAATCTGGGGAGGCTTTGGGTGGGCAGGCAGGGCAGTAAAATGGATGGGTGATGCTGCCCCGAGTGATGGATTTCTGTTCTGCCAAGCTGCACGAGGAAATGTCCCCGTTTCCTTGTTGACATAAGATGGCGGCTGGTAACGATGCAAACACTTGCTGATGCCGGACTTTGCACTCCTCCTCCGAAACTGCCCTGGGCTGGATGGAGCCGCCGCTGATTTCGCCTAATGTCACTGTGAGCCAGTGGCCTTATTTAACTATGTGCACATGTGCTTCCTTTGGCCCAAGCGAGGCTCTGACTCAGGCTTGACTGCCTCCCACTTTTCCTGTGTGTAATTCCGACTGCAACTGTTCTGAATGAGGGCTTCCGGAGCAGTCAGGGCGCTGCTCACCCCTGTGGTCAATGGCAGAACTCTGGGAATGCGTGGGGGAGAGTGGGGAGGAGGCTTCCTTAAGTGTTAAGCAGCTTGATATGATATGATCGTTTATTCATATAGCGCCTATACACAATGTGTTTCAAAGCGCTTCAAGGCAAGGGAAAATACAACCACATTCTTACAGGCCATGAACAGTAAGGATGTGAAATTAACTATCGTACTCGGCCTAACGACATTTCAGATAGTGCAAGAGCTAAGACATAGATAAGGAAGGAAGGGGGAGAGTGGGAACGAAATGGAAACAGACAGGCGACTACCGTTCTAGGCCTGAGACATTTCTGGTAGAGCCGGAGGAAAACAAAAGGTGAGGGAGAGGGGTGCAGAAAGGGAGGGGTGTAACAAAACAAGCGACTATCATACTAGACCTGACGACATTTCAGATAGTGTTGGAGGGGTGGTGGGGAGGAAAAAAACAGTAATGGGAGGGTGGAGGAAACAGATGAGGTTGCTATCATATTAGGTCCAGGGACAATTCTGATGGAGTAAGTGCATAGAAGAAAGTAAGGGGAGGAGATGGGAAAATGGAGAAGGGAATGGAGGAGATTCTGCATTGATTGGTGATAACAATTCCTTCGTACCCATGGTCGGGAAAAGGAGTAGTTGAACATTGCAAGAAGGGCGGTATTTGCAGCCAGAATGCCACCTCGTGTAGCTATCACTGCGTGTGGGTGGTGCTTGGCAAAGTGAACTTGTACTCTGAAGTGGAGCCAGCTGGAAGTTTTTGGGGAGTAGGTGGGGGCAGAGGTACAGTTTTTGAAATGCCTCGTGAGTGGGGCGATGAGTAATCACCCAATCCCCAACGCGCCAACATTTGGAGGTGATTACAGGTCCTAGAATGACAAGGAAACATGCCACTCACCAGGGACTGCATGTCTGGCCTGCAGGTTACACAGATCAATGCAGTGGGCGCATTTAGGCTGTCTTCTCTCTCTCTCTCTCTGGCTGTCTTCTCTCTCTCTCTCTCTCTCTCTGGATGTCTTTTCTCTCTCTCTCTCTCTCTCTCTCTCTGGATGTCTTTTCTCTCTCTCTCTGGATGTCTTTTCTCTCTCTCTGGATGTCTTTTCGCTCTCTCGCTGTCTTCTTTCTCTGTCGCTCTTTTCTCTCGATCTTTCCCCCCACCCCCTCTCCAGGAGGCTGTATATGGTTTTCTTTAATTTTGAAATTATTTCACAAATGGTTGCTAATTTGTGTGAGGTCTGAGCCATTTGAAAGCCAAGCAGAGAAGTTGGCTCTGTGGCTTCCTGAGGGGCAGAATCATTTGGGGAGGCATCTGCCCTCTACCCCTATATATTTGTTATTGCTGCCAACACTCCACTTTCACAGCTGAGCTGTGACAGGCTCCGGCTGCAGCGCCCCTGTCCATCTGTGCTTAGGCTGTCTTCATTACAGAGTGCTGTCTTATGCCTGCACGTTCGCTCAATTTGAGAGGGTGACGGCATCCTTGGTGGAAGGGAGTATCCACATAAACCGATGGAGATTGTGGAAAATAATGGCTCGCTGAAGCTGAGCTTCGAAATGATGGGCTTCAAGGCAATGGGGAACAAGACAGGACAATTCCTACAGCATACAGAACCATTTTGTGCATGCGCCCAATGTTCTTACCCCACACATTTGAAATGTTATTGAACATCAGATTTAAAAGAGTTCACCTTTTAATTTCAAAATATAACAAGGGGTTACCTTTTTTGTGGGTGCTGCTTGTGGCACTTGAAAGAACCCCCAACTCCAGCCCACCACCTCCATATCTCCTTCAGCTCCACAGGACGCTGCTGCAAGGCACTAAATGAAAATGGAGAGGGAGTAAGGGCAGGATAGTGAGTAGGGAGGTAGAGCAGGTAAAATGAATACTGATGGGACAGGAGAGATTGAGAGTGAGTGAGGGAGAGATTGAGGGTGAGTGACGGGAGGTAAGGTGATTGAACAGAGCCAGGTGAGGGTAAAAGGGTGAATGGTTATAAAGCATGAACAAGGTCAGGAGAATGGGGCAATAGTTAATCGGGCACAAGAATGAGGGGGAAATACAGGGTAAAGAGGATTAAAGGGGAGGGGAAATGGAGAGTAGGGGGTTCAGGAGTGTAAGGAGAATGGGGAATAATGGAGGTCTAACAATTCAGGGATAAATGAAGAGTGGTGGAGGGCAGGAGAAAGGGAGGCAAGTGAGTGAGGAATCGGCAGTGGAGGGATAGCAATGGAGAGGCAACTAGTGCGACGTGGGTGAATGAGGGAGGGAAAATACAGTGAAGGATACAGGTGAGTGTGTGAATAGTAGCAAAATGGGTAAGTGAGCAGGATCTTTATAACAAAGAACCTTTGGCAGAAATGGAGAAAGAAAAAGGTGTGCGGAGTATTAAGAGAATGAGGCAAGAACAGAGGATGACGGTGTTCAAAAAGAGCAGGAACGAGTAGTATATTAGAGAGGAAATTTCTGTTGAGGATAAAAGAGAGGGGCAAAAAGAATGATGTATGGGAGAAAATGGAAGCCGGAGGGAAATGAGTAAAATGGGAGCATATTTGTGAGGTGAGCAGGTGCTCTCGCTCTGCATCTATATGCAGTCACAGGTGCAATCGATAAATGAACAGGGAAACAATTAAAATGTAGACACTTAGTTATGGTTTCATTGAAATGGGCCAAAACGATCCACGTGGTTGACGAAAATCCCCTTTGTGCGAGTTCTCCGTGTTTACCGTATACGAAGTTGGCAACTAAAGAAGCCCAGATGAAACCCAAAGTCGGGGAACAGGGCTGGGTGTGTCTGTAGGGTGGCCAACGATCCTGAATTTTGCAGGACTGCCCCAATTTCATAGCCAGTGTCGTGCACACAGCCAGCTCAGCACAGGAATAAGGCCTGACTTTTCTTCTCTGAAGCCAGGGGAGTATCCAGCATGGCAAGGGTGGGGGGACGAGCATCAAAGTACTGCTACTTTATCCCCAAATGCAGTGTGCGCCATTCCAAACATTATCATTCGCACCCGCCCAATCAACTGTTTGGGTAACATTAGTGGCAGATGGCATTTTAACACATAAACACATTAAATAAAACTGTAGTACCATAGTACCATTGCTCTGAGGGGCAAACTATATGCAAACCACCTCATTTGCATATGGATTGAACCAGCAGAAGTGACTTCACAGAAAGGGACATTGCAAGGAGCATAATCGGTCTTTGATACTTGGAGGCACCATGGAAGTGACTTTAGAATAATTTGAGTAAGTCAAGTAGCAAATAACTTTGTGGTGCACAATGCCTAAATTGCACTATTACATATGGAGCAACTCTATAGTCATTAGGCTTTTTTATGATGGCATAATATATTAACAAAAGCTATGAAGTGAATAATTTACGGAGCTGCAGATAAGACGCAGTGCGATTAAACGATTTGCCCAGGCTCACACACTGGATTTCAAATGGCCCAGGATTTCAAATGGTGGAACTGGGATGGGAACCATTTAAGCAACTGAACACCTCTTCCCATGTTCAGTGGATATAGCTATTTATTAAGGTTATGCTTTGCATTTCATGTGTATAAATAATACTTTATTTATTGCAATGCTTTGTAAGCCAACCACATTTCATTATAAACTAGTATTTTATAATAATCTAACTTTACACTATACACAGACATCGAAATATGTTGAGCAGTAAGAGTATAGCTTTGGTTTTATTCTCCCCATCCTGCATGCAAAGTCACAGTAACATTAATATGAGCCTAACAAATCCCCCTTGGGGTTTAAAGGCATGCTGCTTGCTTTATGAAGTAATTACTATGGCTTTAAAACCCAAAGGGGATTTGTTAGGCTCTCGTTAATGCTATAATGTATGCACTGTTCTAGCTTCTGTTCACCCCCACTCACTTTTCTTAAGGGACAAATGTCCCTGCTAATAGCCCCCGCCCCTATTCCTCCCATTGTCCCCGGGAGAGCTGCTCTGCTGCCCTGAGCTCCGCAGGCCATTGTCCTGGCAGAAGAACACCTCTCCCATTTAGCACCCTCATTTACAAAGAAGGTGCTGAATGGGAAAGGTGTCCTGCTTCCAGGACAATGGGGGTGCTGAGCAGAACACTGTTAATGAGGGTGCTGAACGTGAGAGGTGTGCTTCTCCCAAATGTCCTGGTCTGGCTATTGGAAGTGTCACTGGGGGGGGAAGCTGCCCTCCGTCACCCCACCCTGCTCGGTACGCCACTGTCTGAAGCAGCATCACTTGTCCAAAGTCTTCCTAGCTGACACTTTTCGTATGACCGTTAAAAGCGCAGGGTAGCACTGCGCCTGTCCCACTCGTCCCCCATCACCCCTGGGTTCAGCTTTGTGTCAACATCATTTCAACAAACCGATTAGTGGTTGATGACCCAGACTCTGGGAGGGGGGACGGTGCCTGGGGAAGGACTGTTATCCATTAGAAGGTGCAATTGGTGTGTGATGATAAATGGGAAGGGAGTAGAATGATGCATGCTTTGTAAAATAATGGCTCAAGCAGATTCTTCTATTGAATTCTCCTTCATTGTCAATATGTTTTTACAAAAAACCAAGGATATTCCTTTGCAGGCTGCTTCTGCGATTGTGCATTCAGGGTGGCAAAAATAAAGCTATACATGTCTTTTTGCTTGACCTATTTCTATAACGATGTATATAATGTCAGGTTGGTTATGTCATTTGTGTACTTTTCAATACATTGATAGAAAAACGAATTCTTTTGTTTTTGGAAAGCCAACCTTAAGATATTTGTGACCTATCACTAAGAATATATGTAGTCAAGTGCTCCAATCACAGTCCACTTTAACAAACTGTGTGATCCTAGGCAAACTATGTAATCTCACTGTGCCTGATTAGCTGACATTGGGTGTCACTAGAAGTGATTGAGATTGCAATTGTTCCTACGAAGAAAAACCCTCATGGTTTGCTAAATTATTGAGTTGTTGCAAATTAATAATAGTGAATATTTATATATTGCACAGCACATTCTCGTGACCTACAAGTGAAAACCTCTTTTAATGTGTTTACCAATGGTGTCCCAGTGTACTGAAGACTGATGACACTGCTTGTAATGTTACAGACTGTGATGTCGCTTCTGATCATGTCAATTCATCTTGTGCGAATTAGGGTTCTGCATATCTTTTTGCTGGACAGGTCCGGAAGACAAATTAGAACATATCAGCCTCTTGTATGCCTAACAGTCCCACAATGTTGTGATTTTGTTCTGTGTATGTTTTCAAGAGCCCCGGGAAGGTGCTGGGTGGGGATCCCAAGCAGCTGTTCCTATTTTGGCTACTACACAGCAACCTATTTCTTACTTTCATGGCATTAAATGTGACCTTTGTCTTGTGTGCATGTTACAGGCTGCCCTTTGCTGGCTGCTATCACCTGATTCGATAGCATCCAACAGTGTTATCACCACTTTTACTCTGGTTTCATCTGCATTGGCACCTTGCTGACTGAGCAATCACTAACTTTTCTGTGGTAGTTTAGTGTTTTAGCTCCCCTCTGGCTGCCTGCCTCATGAGATTAAAGAGTAGTAATTTGTATCCATTCTTATTTAAGCAGCACAAGGGTGCCACATTGTGTCCCCACCGCTCTTACACAAAAGAGGGGGGGGCAATAATATTGAAATGGATCCCCATAAACCCTAACATGTTTGCCAGGCGACTGTTAAGACTGCCCTTTGTTATTCCACTGTGCCTGTCTGCCAGCATGGAGGGATGAAAGCGTGTGTCTTGTGGCATGTGTGAAGAGATTGGGAAGGTGTCCCCGGACACCACAGGGCCTGTTCCACCGTAGTCTGTCTTTTCAAGTGCTAAATCTGCCTCTGGTCTCTAGGGAGAGCCAGTTAAGGAGCAGAGCCAGGGGTCGGGGTATGGGGCAGGTGTGTCTGCAATCCCTCTGGGCTTCTCCCTGGTGCACCTCCACTATGCCTCCCGCAGCACTGAATGAGCGCCAGCCCTGATAATGGAGCAAAAACCTACGAGTGCCACTCAGTTTATTTATTTATGTTTTAATTGCTGTTGCTTAATGTGCAGTGCCAGTCAGCTATGGGGGGGGGGGGTTCAAATCCTTCTGGGGTGTGTCATGCGCCTGAATTTGTCCAGTGTGCTGCCTGGCTGTCCCCCTGCCCCATGCAAATGTGTGTCTGTGTGTTGGAATGAATCGTTGTATGTCTGGGCATGAGTGTGTGCGCATGTCACGATTTCCTTTGAGAACACTCTGGGAGAGGGGGCATGTGGGGGGGGCACAGCGTCCAAGACTTCAAAGGAACAAAGCCAGCAGACTATTGTACGGTCTGTGTGACCAGGTCCCCCATGCAGGAGTGCTACTGGACACACCCCCTCTGGAACTAGTGGCAATATGATCACAGGAGCTGCAGAGGAGACAGAATGTATAGCACGAGATAGGACAATTCCAATAAATCCCTAAGGCAGCAACCGTGTTAATACAGTGAATATGCAAAGTCCTTGCCCCTTTGCAATATGCTCCTGGTGTTAAAGAACTCCCGTGACTGATCCTGATGCTTTACCTAATAGTTACTAAATACCTATGAAGTAGAAATAAGAATATGTAGCAACCGAGATACACGGGTGCGTGGGAAATACATAGTTGCAAGAGACCGGTCCTCTGGACAAGTGAACCTTATCTACGGCTGTGGAAGCGCGGGAACCTGGGGCAAACGAGGAAAGGACCTAATACAGCGTGTCGTCATGCTGGGAAGACAAGGTGATCTGTAAAGGGTGCCGCGGTGTCGGGAATAACCCAGACGCCATAGCAACCCGTATTGAGGTCGGCCAGGAGCCCATCTCGGGCACATGCATCCCATGCCCAGCAAACAGGGCAGTGCCCGTGTCCTGCTTCTGGGCTGCATAGGTAAGCAGGCCGATTCCTAACCGGGCGCTTGTGTTTGTATCATCTCTGCAAGGGATTTACAGTGACCAACCACACATTGCTGAAATCCCTTGCAGAGATGACACCCCCCCAGCCCCCCCCCCCCACTCAACCCTCCTAACGCGCACAAAGCTACAGACTGAAGCTGCTGCCACATGGCATGTGGTTTGAAGTGGCAATTACTGCCATAGATAGGTTCTAGTAGTGTAATGGTTTATTTCAGTTAACCATAAAGCCATGTAGATATAAAATGATTACAAAATTACATGAACGATTCAATCTCCATACAAGTTAATAAAACAAGATTTAAAATACAGCAACAATAATCCTGGCATAGATAATCTGTGTCTGTGGAGTCAATATCCCCACAGTATAAGCTTTTTACAGCTATCCAAACCATCTGGAGTAACAAGTAGAACATTAAAAATCCAAAGGTTTCAGGGATCAAAATAAGTCGGGTGAGCTCAAAAAAACCAAAATTCATTATCCATAAAGGTACAAACTTTACTAAAATCTGGCAGTATAATATTCAAATTGCGCTGTTGGCAATAATTCTGCCGATATCTCCAGGCTTTCACAAGGTCGCTCGAGACTACAAATACCCTACAAATACATTTTGGATTTTTACAAAAATCGAGTGATCAAAGCACTGCATCAATATTTTGATTTAAAAAGAGGTAAAAGTCCTTTCCATCTGCGATTCCTCAGGCGTGGGCATAACAAACATAAAATGGATTTCATCCTCCTTTGCGCTGCCAGGCATGGGAAGAGTGGCAGATGCCGCTGCTGACCATTTCTTTAGGAATTGGTTTAGATGGAGAGTTCCCAAGTGTAGTTTCATATACAGGGATCTCTCCACTGGTTTGTAGCCCAGCCAAGGTATTGTTCTAAGCCAAGCGTAGGTTTGGGCAACGAGCCCAGCAATGGCCATTCCCAATAAGCGGCCTTTAATGTCTGTAAATTGTCTTCAACCAAAATTTCCAGAGGCAACCAGGAAAGACTTCGCCAAATCTTCAGTAATACCGACTTCACATGCAGATAAGTTGGGGCAGCAGCTTGATCAAATGAAGTGAACACAAATGATGCCCCCCACATCAGCTCCCCCCACCCCCGGCTAATTCTGGTGTGCCACTCTACCCTACCTGGTGCTGTGTCTGTCCTACATGGTCCGCACATGTACCTTCTGCCTTACAGAGGCCAGGATTCCCCCTGAGCAAACTTTGGAGCTGGCCCACCAAGGGTGGCCCCAAGGAAGTCCAAGGGGGGAGCGACGCTCTTCAAAAGGAGTAGGCTGACGGATTTTAATAGTAAACATAAGCAGATGTGACATCTGCGGGACGTGGGGGGCGTGGCAATAAAATGTGTACTCGAGGGCGGCCTGTAAACCATATTTTCAAGCAAAGGGAGGTCTCCGCATAAAAATGTTTGAACCACAGCACTGCCCTAGTGCTTTTGTATGTGTCTACTTTAGAATATATAAAGTTTGTGAAGGGTTTTGACCCATGTTGAATCAATAGACTGGGTAGATGTGGGGATGAGCTGTCGCCGCCCATTATTCTATCCCAGAACAAACTAAATCAATAGACTGGGTGGATGTGGGGATGAGCTGTCGCCGCCCACATTCACGCCAGAATCCAGGAGAACTGCACAGTTGGCACAAGACCACTCCAAAGATACAACCTTCTTGTGGGGGGTTCCACATCACCACTCTACTGTAAGGATGCCATCAAAACAATGTTAAGCAAGGGTCCTATTCTATCAAGCAAAAGACCACTCTATTGAAATGCAGTAATTCAAGACCGATCCCAAAAATGGATGCAGTACCGACAAATTCCACAAGACGGCGCTAGCGGTCTAAACTCTGACAGGAGAACTGGCTGACAAAGGGACCTGAGTCAACAGGGACTTCAAAGCCTGTTGGTTAATTGAAAATCTTAGCCACCTGCTGTTCCCTGAGGCCAAGAGGCTGAGAACTCTTAACACCCCAGAGACTCACAACAGGAGGCAGGATATCACATGGCCCTTCTGAGTGAGTGAGAGGGAGGGGGTTTCCCATTCAGCCTGGAGGAGAGAGACAATAGCCCCTTTGTTGAATGGGGTATGTTAATTTTGAGTGTTTCCTGTCAACAGCCCTCTGCCAGCAAGGAGAGACATATGATCACTGACCCACCCAGATTTCTGGAGGCGGACCCAAACACTTTGGGGAGTTGAATTGCAACAAATATATATTTTATAGAAAGATTCATAACTTATTGTAACCAAATGACAGGAATGTACAACTTTGAGAGTCTTAGTATGAAAAATGCCTTAACGATTTGAGTCCAAACTCCAATTACTACGGTGTTTTAGGACCAAACCCCGCTATTTATTGATATTACAGACACCGGGTTTATGCTAGAAACCTAGTAAATAGCTGGAATGTGTGGAGAAGGAGGGTGTACCTTTTGTATAATTTTTGATGAAAAACCAATGTTGCAAAAACCACTAAAATCGAAAATAAGTTGCCATTTTTGAATGCAAGCTCCTAGAAACGCCAGAGTCGGAACAGAGACTACCTGAAGCAATGTGTAATATGTACATGTAATGTCAACCACTTGTGTACCTGGGAAATATGTATTTGGATCAGAAATAGATTTGTGTGCACATTGACCAGGGGAGTGTCATTTCTGTAGGTCATAAAAATGACATCACTCTGACACACTAGCCCTTCCCAAATCAGGGACCAAATAATCTATTGACCTATCAAATAAACAGAGGGGCAGGCTTAGTGATGCTACGCACACACACCCACTTTCAAAATACATAAAAGGAACATTGAAACCCAGGTAGAGACATTCAATTCCATTTGCTGCGGAGCTTGCTGAACGACGACTTCACATCCAGAGATCCAACACTTAGCCTTCCAAGCTAAACAGAGACTACAGAACTTTGAACCAAGAAGGCCCACTGCAAGCAAAAGTATTTGTCAGCAGGCCTCAAAATCATTTGCAAACTATTCCACAGCTGGGCGAGCTGTCTGAATTCTTTGCCAAGAACTTTTGCCAGTAACCAGAAAGCAGTGTTATTTCCAGAATCCACTTGATCCTGACCGGAAAGCAGAGCAGTATCCAGAACCAGAGGCTGCTGTATCCAGAGAGGCTAGACCAGCAGAGCAGAGCTGACCCAGACGCTGTGAGCAGAACCGCCCGAAGTCCAGTACGAGGCCCATTCATTTCAAAATTAGGAGTGAGTATCCGCCAGAACTGTGTAGAACCCAATCTCTTAGGTTAAAATAGTTTGCATTAGATTATTTTAACTAAGTAGAACTGCCTCCTAGTAATCCTGTCATCTGTCATTCTAAAGCTGCAAACTGTCACCTGTCATTTTGAGTTACTTTAAATCCGAAAAAAACTACCTTTACTAAATCGTCCGTATCTCTGGAACTGTTTGTCTTAGGAACGTGGTTTAACTTTCATTTAAAAGCTAAGATTCTAGGCTTTCCAACGAACCTAGAATCGACTTGCTACTCTTTATACTTTTGCCGTAATCAAGATTCACGCACTCGCAAATTTTACCGCGATTTGACATTTGCACAATTTCAGCCACGTGTAAAAGTCAGCAGCTCCTTGCTTTCCTTTGCTAAAATTAATTTTAACCTGCTAGTTACTCATAGAGCATTGCTAAAGTGAGCCTGGACTAATATAAACTAGATATCACCCACCCTTGAGGGAATTAAAAGCATTTTTAGCACATTTCTCACTTCATTGTCATCACATTCAAAGCATTTTGGGCCTGTGTTTTAGAATCATACCGGTTTTCCTCTAAGCTTGCTAGGGAGGGCAGTGAATTGTTAAGGAAAAGTGATTACATTGTCTTTTGTTGAAGCCATATCCAGTTATTTTCTGTACTGCATTTCATTCATCATTGCATTGTCCTTGAAGCCATAAAAGCATTCTCAGCTATTTTATCCTCTCTATCACTTCTAAGCCATCAAAAAGAGTGTACCACTGTAACATTAACCATTGTTGATCATTATCATCCTCACAAGTGTGCTATCGAATATTAATCTACTATAAAAGTGTGATAGATATATATTGTTTAATTTTCAAATAAACCTTTTAAATTTGCAAAACAAACCTACTTCTTGGCTCAGCGGGGTTAGCTGTAGTGTTGAATTGAATCCGCTTACAGGTTGTGGAGGCCTGTCTGTTTTGCCCGCTTTACAGCTGAGTGGTAGCAGTACATTCTGTATTCCCCAGTGTCCTGCAGGCTTTTTAAAGAAAAACGGAACTGTCTTAAATGTATAATATGTTTGTCTCCGGCCCTTTGTGTGAATTAGTTGAACATATTCTCATCTTCTTTGATTGTCGCACAGGAGAATGCATGTCTTTTGAAATGTTATCAGTACACATTTCATTAGAATGACTCCTCCCTTTTCTTGGCCCACCCGGTATGTACATACCACGTGTGGTTTCAAGTCTCTCTCAACCCTCACCGTCCCCTCTGCGATCTTGCTTGGACATCTTTTTAAAAGCTCTGATTCACGTTTTCTGTGCAAATTGAGGAAATTGCCCTTCATTCCTTTGGATTTCAGCAGACACTTTCCAGAGTGCATGTCCTGACTTGTTCGAGGTCTCCCGCTTGCATCCTGGTCAGCCTCGAGCTGTCCACTGACATGCCTTTCTTTTCCTTCAAGGAAACCCGCGCTCACAGACTCTACCTAACCCCCCCCCCCCCTCCCGCCCCCCACCCACTATCCCCCCAGCCAGTTGTTGACCCAGTTTCTGCCATTGGCACCTGCCTACTTGCAGAACTTCTCCTAAAGTCTTAGTCTTCTATTTGGGAGTCTGGCGTGAAGTTCCAGCATTTCACGTTGGCAATCCTGGCCTTCCTCTACATTGTGCTGGCTTCCCACCTGTGATAAACTTCACATTTCCCACAGTGCAAAGCTCTGGAATAGTAATTCAGGGGCTGTCGCGCCTGTAGTGCAAGAGCGCACCAGTCAAGAATAGACTGGGTGAAAGAGGAATGCGGCTGGAGGATAAAAGGGCAGTGTGCGTTTCTGTGTGTGGTACAGAACTTTAGAATGTGGGAAGGGAGATTCCCCGAGAGAATATGGAGCGCGAGAGCCGCGGGAGGAGAGGAGAGGAGAGGAGAGAAGGGAGGAGCTGGAGAGGCTTCGTTCATATCCCCTTTTAGTACACGTTAACTTACTTCTATTTAATAAAACACGTACCAACTGCCTATCGTGCCAGTGCACACTTCTTGCTGGGTCAGGCGGTACTTCAGTGGAACAGCTGAATGTTTCCAAGTATGCTGCAAGCCGGGAACTCCGTCCAGGGCTCGGCTCACGCGGTTCTAGCCAAGGTCAGAGTTACCAAGGTGCATTGCAATAAGGATTTAGGTATGGCATGTCGTGGTTTGTCATTGCCCCTCTCTGCTGAATGAAGACCCGCAACTCATCAGACTAAGTTCACTGCCAGTCCTGCTCAGGAGTGAGGCCTCCGCAGCTCACCAGTATAGAAAGTACCCTTCTCTGAATAGTATTCAGGCAGGACACACGGCTTTAGCAGTTTTAGCTCTGTGAATAGCACAAAGATGTCCGGAAGCTGCTTCTAGCCCCTGCTCAACTAATCCTCATTTCAATCCCTGCTGTTGGTGTTCACCAGTTGCCTTTATGCACCCACTCCCCTATGGGAAATGTGTGACTGGAAAGGGAAAGAAACTGTACAAATGATGGCTGTGCAGGTAACATTTTAGAATAATTCTGGTGCAAACAATCCTTTAGTAAAACTATTTTCATTGGTATAACTGAATTAAAAAAAATTGCAAACAAAGATGCATACCTATTCAAGTAGGTTCATTTTAAAACTGAGTGTATAGGTGTTACCCTTGTATAGCATAAAGCTCTGTGTAGTTTTACAATGAAATTGGAGAGTGGTGGGCCAGGGGCAGGCTCGTATCCTCTTGAAAAAGAAAGCAAATCAAGAATGGCGCTGCTTGTTTTGTAATCATTTTAACCTGCATATATAGTTATGGTTGAATATACGGGCCTGAAGTAATTTTTTAAGAGTAGGCTTTCAACGTTTGCTTTGTATTGCTGGCATAATGCAGGCCGGAGATTAAAGGCTTGTTGAGGTTTGATTTTCCTTTTCTTTGCAACTTTCTTTTAGAAGTAGTGCATCCCTGGAGTGGGGAGAATTTATTAGAACAGGCTTGCATCTTTGTTGTGTGGGGTGAAATGGAGCCCCTGAATGCTAGAGATCAAGAGGTCAGAGTCATTTGTGAAAGCCTATTGATCCAAAGACAGGTCTACAATCTAAATGAATGAAAGGGGGCCCAAGTCAAGAGTGCGTAGATATGCGCAATGCATTTCAGCAAGGAAAAGAAAGACATATGGCTGATTATGCCATGTTATTCAATCCATGGAGAGCTGCACTTATACATAAAGAAACGGCAGTGCATACATTATCTTCAATGGAATACCAGATTGTGCTCCAAGCAGCTAAAGTGAAACCGAGCTCCTTGCATGTACAAAATTTTTTCCTGATTTTCTCCCCTCATCCAAATGACAGTATGCAGAGAAAATAAATGCTCACTAGACTTTCAAAGTTTGAACATGGTTTTCTCATATAACTGCCCTATGCATATGGACAATCCAGAAGTGATACTCCTGTATTTTGAAACTGTGAAATCCGTATAAGATGTCATGGAAATGCATTGGGTGCGAGTTTAAAAGCCATTTCCTTGCAGGTTACATTTCTCCAAACATGAAACTTAACCTCCAAGACCTTTCCTCTGCTGCCCTGAAGAGAGGGGCCTGGGTGTCACCATCAATCAGAGCCATTACTTAAAAATATAAGAAAGAAATACACTACTTGGATGTAAACCACGGTAAGGACTGATAAGCCCATGTCTGTTCTTTCAGCAGTAGTGACCTTGAGGTCACAATTCCCATTAAAGTGTGCATAAAGAGTTGCTATCCAGAGCCTCGCAGGCCTGGAAACGATAAACATGATCCAACCTCTGCTAGTCACATGTTTAAGGATAAATGAAACTGAGAGGAACCAGGGTGGGGGCTGGGGTGAAAGAGGCCTGTGAAACGGCAGTTGGATTAATAGAAAACTTTAAATACCTTTTTGTTGCATAAAAAGGGCAGTGTAGGTGCCACAACGGTCATTCCAGATTTGTATTAAAGGTGACAGTCACCCCATTTGAACCATGCTAAAACGATGTTTATGTGATAAACATAACTTAAGTTATTAATGAAAATTGGATTTGGACTTTCCCTTGATTTGGAGAGATTTGAAAGTTGGTAGGAACGTGATGGAAATAATTGAGGACTGTAAAGTGGCATATTTTTCACTGATATGGAGTAAGTGAAAAAAAAAACTATCTCTGCATAGGAAGGGCATGCCAACTTCAGACTAGCATCATTTGATTCACCTTAAAATGTAGTTCTTAAAAATATATTCATACTTGTAAAGATTTGAAAATATAGGGTATGTGCCATGTTGAGAGATTTTTTAGTTTTAAAACATGCCAAGCCCACCTCTCAACGTGGGATGACTAAGCTTTCTCCTCCCACAGCTCTCCTGACTCACTCCCCCATCTCCTTGTCCTATTTGCACACAGGTGGGAGGTGGGTAGAGAAAATCAGCCAATCCCTTTTGCTGGAACCATGACGAGTTTGTGATGTCATTTGCCCTATAAGTAGACCACTTTGCATTAGAACTGGGCCTCTTCCACATAATCCAGGAGGCAACCTGCTGCTGAAATCTGGCTAGTAACCTCTCAGCAGAGAGGCCCAAACCTTGCATTGGAGACAGGAAACCGGAGACATAGAAGATGGCTGGGACCCATTGGAGGATTCAGAGGAGATCCTTGACTGACCTCCTTGCTGCCCCAGTGGTGCCCTGTTGTTTCCTGATGCCCATTTCAAGGCCTCTCTTGTAAGTAAAACTACCCCAAAGCCATAGATGGTGTAGGCCCTGCATTGTTTTAGTTATTTCCCCATAGCAAAATATCTGTTTGCGTAGATCCTTAGCATATCGAATGAAAGTAAATCAATTAATTCCCCCATAGAAATCACGGATGGGTCTTGTTGGCATTCAAAATCAACAAGCTCTTCCCAGTTTGTTTTGAGTCGGTATAGACATAACGATTTGCCAAAGGAATTCATCCCAAAACCCTGTTCCCACGTGGGTGTGCAGCATGTAAAAATGAAATTCCCCATTGATCCGACTTCATTTTCAGTCAGAAGTGTGAAGCCTGGTAGTACCTTTGTATGTGCAGGGTGCAAAACTAAATTGCCCCCTTCTGCTCTGACCAAAACCACAAAGCCCTGTCTGTTCTTTTTAGGTGTGGCAAAACAAAATTACCATTGCTTTGCCTTTCCGTCCCTTATATTGCATCTGTGGTAACAAGTAGAAAAAGAGAAAAACATTCCCCTTGAATCCCCTTTTTCTAAAGAGTGCATTTTATTAAAATCCTATAACGATTTTCCCATTGTGTTCCCACTCTCTGCCACTGGCCCTCAATTCAGAGGGGTTAGGTCTAATTGAGGTTTGGCGGGTGTGTGTTGCTGTGAAAAACGTATCCTAACCAAATCAGCAATCGCTGTGTGTCTTGAATTGTTCTTTTTCTGTATTGGTGGGTGATTTAAAAATACATAATTGTGACTGCATATCTCAGTGTGATCTGTGTTGGGGCTTTTATGGAAGTAATTTTTGTTCTCGTGTTGCCACAGCACTGGTGGCTGATGTTATTCTTGTCAAATTTGGTTTTAATAAATATATATATTCTGAATACACATCGATCTGGTTCTGAGTCCATTGTGGAACCAGGTCCTTGTTGGGGTTGAGTGCGAAACGGGTTGTAAGCCTTACTAAATAAACCTGAATAAAAATCATAGTTATTTGTTGTGCACCACATTCATTGGGGGGGGAGGGCAAAGGAATTCCCTGAGTTGAGTGTGACTATGATAAACCACAACAATTGTATCCCAAGAGGAGTATCTGGGAAAACTAAGAGATCACCATTTAGTTGGGTCCATGCTGCCAGGCCTTTTCAGAGGTCCACCTTTAGTTGAAGAGTTTCCTTTAGTAACGTTTAGGTGTTTAACTAACCTAGAACTTGACCATTCTGTCATTGAAATGAATGGGCACTATACCATATGCCTTGGCATGATCCGTGCCACGGTCTTCAGCTTCTCGCACTTCGGCTGCCCGGCCATTACTGGGATTCCATGCCCCATGACCTGTCTCGAGTGCTGTAACGTTTTCTCTTGATGCTAGGTAATGCCATTGTTGCTGCTGCTACAAGTCACTCTCCACCCAGACACACTTCACCTCTGGCTTTCCTTATTGGTAACGTTTTATTAATTGAACACGGTGTACATTCTGTCTAATCGCACCACAGTGTATGGTATTCCAGTGGTTCCTATTCTGATGGTATTGCTGGAACCGAATACACGCTACAAACTGTTTGGGCACATTATGCACTGTCCTTTCTGAACAAGCATATCCAGTCATGCCTGCCATTACAGCAACTGGAAAAACCTTGGCATACACCTTTACCGTCTTCCTCACCCACACTCTTCCTACGCTACACCACTGACAACCCCCGCGTGTAAGCCCAGTTCTCAAAAGATTTTTACTGGGAGTATTTTACTGCCTGTTTTTTCTTTTTAAGAAGTACAATTTCTTTTTTCATGCTTATCAAATAATTCCCATTCCTAGTAGGGATATTTTTTTAAGCGAGGAAAAGTATGTATCCCATACATAAAATGTGTAATCCATACTTCATTGCACCTAGTAATTCATGCAAAATAACTGATGCCTTTTTAACTGCGAGTTCCTCGCCAGATCATTAACTAATGATAATGGTGTCCCTTCCTGTGGCCCTGCTCTTCTGGTGCCAATTCTTCACTTAAAAAATCGAATTGTATGGAAGGCGGGTTGCTGATAGCTTTGAAAGCATTTTCTGCCTTTGTCTTGACTTTGTTCCATTGTTTGTCAGCCCTTCCAAGATGGTTGTTTCTTTTTCATGATGGGTTTATGCTTCTTCCTGGCCTGCACTCCCTCCCCCCATTGTTTAGCTGGGCCTTGATAGGCGGGAGCCAGTATACCATCTAAGGC
The DNA here is from genome assembly GCF_040938575.1 of Ambystoma mexicanum. Taxonomy (NCBI): domain Eukaryota; kingdom Metazoa; phylum Chordata; class Amphibia; order Caudata; family Ambystomatidae; genus Ambystoma; species Ambystoma mexicanum. The sequence goes on along the minus strand of NC_090941.1, from coordinate 1,024,007,058 downwards.
CCCTGTCTGCTCCCTGTCCGCTTCAGGTATGCTTTCCCCCATCTGGTCCCCCGTGATGTTGCACTGTGTCCCCCAACCCTTCTTCCCCCCACCCCCCGCCGTGATGTTGCAGTGTCCCCCCACCCTCTCTGGCCCCCGTGATGTTGCACTGGGTCCCCCAGCCCCTCTTGCGCCCCTGTGATGTTGCACTGCATCCCCCTCCCTCCTATGATCGTCTGTGATGTTGCACTGCGCCCCCCACCACATCTCATCCCCCGTTATGTTGCACTGCATCTCCCTCCCCCCCCCACCTTGTCCCCCAACCACCCTTCTGGCCTCCTTGTTGTCCTCTTCCACCTACCCCTGCCACCTTCCTGGATCTCTTCTCCCTCCCCCCTCCCTTTATCTTTCTTCCATTTTCACCCCCCCCAATCATTGCAGGAGTTGTCTTGATTCGCAAAGGGTTCACCGTCAATGACTTTTAACAACGCTTGGATTTGAATTTTTGGACACATTGACTCTTGGTGCTTCACCCCCTCAACTCTCATGCTGAACCTTCCGTGGATCTCACACTCAGGAATGGCCCTGTATCGTGCTGTTCCCATTGTCACCGTGAACCCTTGCTTACTTTTATGTTCCCTTGCAACTTTCAGTTTTACTGATCTCTGCTCTGCAACTATTTTTCGCCCTCCGCTCTGCTTCTCTGCTCTTTCACTTTTATCCTCTGTTCTCTTCTCCTCTCCCGTCCCCCTTCTCTATCTCTCCTCACCCTCCCTTACTTTTTTATACGCACTTAATCAGAATTGTCCTTGGACCTAGTATGATAGTAAAAATGGTCTGTTCCCCCCACCTTACTTGTTAATCCCCCGCCCCCCGCAAGCCCTATCTAAAAAGTCGTCAGGCTTAGAACGATAGTCGCTTGTTTTGTTCCTCTCCCTACTCTCTCCTCCCTTGTCCCTCACCTTGTGTAATTCTCCAGCTCTACCAGAAATGTCGTCAGGCCTAGTACAGAAGTTGCCTGTCTGTTCCCATTTCCTTCCTGTTTGTGTCTTAGCACTTGGACTATCTGAAATGTCACTAGGCCGAGTACGATAATTAATTTCACATTCTTGTTGTTCATGACCTGTAAGAATGTTTTTTGTATTTTCCATGCTCCCTCCCTTGTCGTGAAGCGCTTTGAAACACATTGTGTATAGGCGCCATATAAACCATCATATCATATCACTGATCCGAACATATCGGTGTTGCAGTGTGGCTGGAGAGAGGGAGCGGGTTCCTATGTGCCTGTTCCTTCATATATTCTTTTGCAACTATTGGTTTGTATTTGGGGAGTAAAAGTAGCTGCTACCTCTTCTCCATAAAGTGCACACTCCATTGCCAAGGCAGCAACCAATCTCTCCTTATTGGCCATGAAGCGGAAACCCTCACCAAACTCCCCCCTACTCGAACCTCGTGATGAGCAATGCACCAAGCATTTCCTTGCTGCTTGTGGTATCGCCCTCCTTCCCCTGTGTGCCTGCTAGGGTAGCTGTGATGTCATGAATCTGAGGACATCCACAGGGACCCTCCACCCTCCACCCCAGGTTTACGGAGAAGTCAGCTGGAGCTTGCTATCTGGGTGGCGGGACCCGGTGGGGTTCTGCACCTTCTTACTTAAATGTAACTTAAATAAAGAGACTTGCCTTCAAGAAGTACCTCAAGCGACACACTACACAGGACTGTCGGAAAGTATTGATTATGCCTCCGCCTCGCCCATCGTCCCGAATCCATTTGACTCCTCAAGTAGCTTTTAAGTTCTGCTAGAAATGTGCGTTCGGGATTTGCATCAATGACGGCTGTTAATACTTAGTTTTGCCTCCACGTTCACCCCCTTCACAGAGGCAAATCTGCCAGCTGAGCTTGCGTGCACATTTGGAAAGGTTTCTGGATTTCTGGACCTGCAGCTGGACTGCCAGCAGCAGCTTGAGATTCCGTTACCTCTAGGGAAGCCTACACTGTAGGGTGCTAATCCATGTACAGTGTTTCGTATGCTGGTATACTGCCACTGGTAGGTTGCGATTGGGTCTCGCCAGGAAACCAAGTGCACATCGTTCAGATGAGTGTCCACTCTGGGTATTTTTCAGCCTCTGCTTGATATATGATATAAGGGATTTATAACGCGCCTATACACAAGTGCTTCAAAATTACGCAGGGTTTAAAGAAGCATGAAAAAACCCTCTTACCTTTTACCAGTGGCGCAGCTCCATTTGAGATGTCTGGGCTTCAGGCAACTCCCCCCCCCCCGCCCCTCCTCTGTGAAATATTGGGCAATGTTGACTCGACCTGATTGACTTACAGAGACGTGGCCGGACAGATGTTAAACGGTGCCTGGGCGTCGTTTTTAACAAAGGCCCTTCAATTTCCAACATAAAGCATTTCATTGTTAGCATCTGCATTCATATGTATCATTTTTTAGGCAGTTGAAATCGTGATGTGGGGGCTAGTATTTGCATGTCAGGGGATTGAGTGGAAGGGTAGAGAGGGGACGGCAGCTCATTCTCACAGCAGTCCTTAAGTGGATGCGTTCAGGGTTAAAGGGGAGAGTTAACTGCTTGTAACATTGAAGCTTCCGTAGAATAGCTTCATTAGAATGCGTAAATAAGTTAGATGCCCCATCACAAATGAGCATGCCCCTCCACCACAGTCTCTGAAGTTAGCACCTCTCCCAACATTTGAAGGGTTAGCTCCACCTTTTCATCTAACTAGCCGTGCATGCCTCACGTGCCACAGCGCCACCAGGGCTGGCTGCTGGGTGGTGTTGTGGCTTTTTGGCTGAAAAGGCCAATTCTGCTGAACCTCTGCTTAAAACAGATCCAGGGAGACTGTTACTGTTCGCGCCACCACAGGTGTAAAGCTGCATTAAAAGGTGCCAGAAGCTGTGTCGATTGACCCAACGCGGTGTAGGAACGGAGGGGAATAGCCAAAGCTTAATTGATTTATTATTAGTCACCTATACGCAAGTGTTTCAAGGCGAAACAACGCAAAGGAGGGGGGAGGAACAAGGCAACGATCTTACTAGGCCTTGTGTCATTGAGATCGTGCAAGTGCGCACCAAGAAGTGCAATGAGGCTGGTACAGGTAGAAGTGCACCCAGAGCAGCAGGGCCCCGAGTTAAGTGCTGGGAGACTGGGACTCCAAGGGGCAATCCCAGCCCAATAGTGGAAGGTTAGCCAGGAGGCAGTGCAAGTAGGGCCAGGCAGCAAGTGCAGGGGGACTTGTCCAGGGCCGGGGCTGGGGGGAGTTGATGATCTGTAAGTCTCAGAGGACAACCAGGCAGCCAGTCAGCAGACAGAGCTGGACCAAGAAGGTTAGAAGGGTAGAGGGAGAGGGAAAGGGAAAGAAGAGGAGAAAGGGTAGGTCTTGAGGAGGTCCGGCTTAAGAGGGAGAGGGGCGTGGAGGCACCTGCAGAGGGGAATGTTCTACTCCCAATCTCTGCTTGGAGAAGCGACTCACCCGCAGAGAGTTAGAGGCAGACGAGCAAAGGGCTCTAGGAGGAAGGTACTTGGGGAAGAGAGTTGAAGGTAGTAAGGGCCACTGCCCCAAAAAGTCTTGTGGCTGATGTAGAGGGTCTTAAACTTGAACCTTGTAGCCACTGGGAGCCAGTGGATGGATTTCAGGGCCAGAGAGATGCGGTCCCTGGGCTTGAGGCCACACATTTTGGTATCCCCCATCAGGGTCGGATTGGCCCATCGGCCACTCGGCCCGTGGCCTGGCCGAATTCATTTGTAGTCCCTGGGTGTTGGTTTCTACCCATGCCTGGGATGGTTTGGAGAAAAAAAAAATAACACCCGCAACGGCATAATTCATCAAAGCAAGAACACATGTTATCTTGCTTTGATGGTTGATTTGCATGCATGATGTCCATCATAATTATGATGCATGCATCATTTGCATGCTGCTGCAGCATGCAAAGCTGAGGGGCTTGGGCCGTCGCCAGCTGTCACTGTGCTGCCAATCTGGAGGGCACGGTGCCCCCTGGAGTGGCTGTGCTGTTGTATTAGTGATAAATATGTATTGGTAATATACAACAAATTTTAGAGTAGAATAAGCCACCATTTCGGACATAGTATTTTGCTTTTCACAAGTTGCAGTAATAGCATGCTTTTTCTGCCGTTGTCTGTTAAAATCATCACAAGACGTTCCATCTCAGTGTCTCCAGTCACTTGACAAAATCTTAGTGCGTAAAAGCTTTTTTACAGTGTAGAAATGTTTGACCATAGCACATCACGTGGCCATTGACTTCATTGTGCCACAAGGAATGCTTTGTTGTAATGTGTCTCTTTCCCATCTCCCTGGCATGCTGTTCAGGATGTTTGTTTGCATACTCTGAGCACTCGTTACCTCATACAGCATGAGGTAACGAGTGCTCAGAGTATGGGATGTCCTGTGAGTGCGCTGCTTTCCCTATTTTACGAACCTCTGAAGCCTGAAAGTAGACGCATGCAGGCTTGACATGTGGCCAACTTTGCACCAGACCTGGAGATGAACTTAACTAGTCTGCTGTTAAATCTCAGTTACCAGTTTAATAGTATCCACTACAGAATAATTGCTCATTTTACTATAGCTGATATGATAGCTCAGTGGGTTGAGCGCTCGTTGCTGCTATGTGTGTGATCTGCAGGCTCGAATCCCAGCAAGGCCATCTCAGACTTTCATCCTTCTGAGGTCGATAAAGGAGTACCAGCACAGGTTTGGTGATATTGTATGCATATGTGTTCAATAAAAAAGAGCTTAAGCGTAAGTGCTATACAATAACATATTAATTATCATTTGGCCTTGGACGTCTGCTTGGATTCACAGTAATTTGACAATATGGATCTATACACACAGATATTAATGATACACATTTTATAACCAAATGGATCACCATATGTATCACATTAGTGAAATCATAACCATATTTTTCGTAGTGTACTTGGGCCCAATGCTATTTGATGGCACTCCTGCTTTGTCAAGGGGTGAAAGGTCTTGGTATGATGTCACGTTCGGCTGGGGTCAAATGACCTCACTTCCGGTGATGTCCTCAGAGGTCAAGGGTCGTGAGGCGAGGGGTGGGCCACTTTTTCTTCGGTGTCTGGGCCTATTTCTTGTCCCAGTCCGACCCTGTCCCCCATTGAGAAGTGCCCAACATTACCTGCAGGGTCTTCACTTAGTCGAACGTCAATGTACCCGTTGATGAAAGTGCTTTAGTTTGCTGGATATCTTAGGCCAGGGCTGTGCAGCACTGCCCTCTGCACGTGCACCGGCGTAGGTGGTGGGGGGCATCTAGCGGTGGAGGAAACGCTGGCTGGCAGGTCCTTTGAAGAGTACTCGAGCGCATCTGGCTCAGAGGGACCTCGCTAACCTAGCGCTTCGAGCCGCCCCACCCGTTGTGTGCTGTGGCGTGTGGTGGCTTTCCAGCCACCGTCTCTTTGTTGTGTATGGAGAGTCCTGGAAAGACTGCACTTTTCAGTGACGTGAAACCGAGTGCACTGCCTGCCTGCGGCCGCACACCTGGCTTGCGGGGCTCTCCATCTCACGAGGCTTTCACAAGCTGCAGGCTGCAGAACACGGGAGCATCGTGCAAAGGGTCGGAGGGTTAGCACGCTGCATTCTGGCAGTAGCGCCTCCTCTGTTAGAAATGTGGCATAGGCTGATTTAAAATCTGCGAATATTTCAGCGTAGGGAAGCATTGCAAATGGACATTGCGCGGATTCTGTTTATCAGCTGGAAACTCGTGCATAGGTTGCTAGGATATAGACTCTCATCGGTCACTGCCCCTGCGGGCCACATGGCACATGCTCCACGGAGCTGCTACTGGAAGCGTGGTGCCCGTTCTCTCACTGTGGCCCTAATAGCTGCGGCAGTCCCACATGTACACCCAGCCCGGAAGCTTGTACACTGCAGCAGTGCCGTGCGTCTGTCTGGAACCTCCTGAACCTCGGGGCACATGTACATTTATGGGAGGGGCGTCGGGGCGAGCCTGCTAAAGCAGGAATGCCCACATGCGATCAAGCGGGGTGTGAAGGCAGGGCTACATGTTTAAACTAATTGAACGATATTAACAAGCTAATGAATGTACATGTTGGAGCATTAATATACATTTATCAAAGGGGTGTACGTTTGCATGGTGTATCGCCATCCCACCCAAAGAGCGCCTGCTTTGCTTTGATGTGAATGTTTGCATGACTTTGTCCCACCAGGGTTTGAAGTGAAGTAGCCTGCTCATCACATGGACCTACTTCCTGTATTTGCCTTGATTGTAGCAGTAGACCCCAGAAAGGGGATACTCCTGTCACTCGGTTCCTTTCGGTCCCAACCCATACACTGTGTCCCCGTAAGCCCCATGCCGCCTACAGATGGCATGCCAGCATTCGTGTGCCTTATTCTGAACTTAGTCACATGGGAACCTGGCCGGCCGATCCGGTAACCTCGCCATTCCCTGCTTCCAGCATCTTCGCGGGCTCTTCTTTGCCTATGACTGACATCCGTGCTGCCCACAGACACTGCTTGTTTCTGGTGAGGGCGATCTACTGCAGCGCCCCTTGCAGCGTGGCTTGAACTATTCGTCTCATTAAGGCCGTACTCCTCCAGCTTCTAAGCGCTGGGCCAAGCTTCAAACCCGCACCGCACCCTCTTGTTCCCAAGACAAGTGCCTTGCCCCCAAGCTATTCACCCGGAATTACAAGCTTGCTGCGGGTTTGCAGAGACGGCGCCCAGAATATTCCCAGGTCTGGATAACTAAGCATCTTATGCAAACCGTGCGTAAACTGAGCTGGGCTATACTTCAATCTGGAGGCTTTGGGAAGTGGCAGTGGGTGAATGGCCAGTACACTTGGAAATAAGGGCCATGGAAAGGAGACTGTGGCCAGAGTGGTTGGTGGATCAGACTAGTTGGAGATGAGGTAATGTACCCAGCCATACATGCTGATGTCTCAACCTATGACTAGTGTAAAGTGGTCATGGGAGTGTCTGATGCGACTACAGAATATCCCGATGTTGGGACGTCCTGAGAGATGGCAGGTTTGCGATGTTCACGTGTTTGCATTGGCAGCATTAGCGAGGAAGGAGGTCCACAACTGACCAACAGGTTGTACAGAGCTACCTGGAGGACGATGGTGGGAGACCGCCAAGGGGAAGAGTACTCAGAAGAGAGAGGTTTTAATAGCCTGCAGAAAGGGAAGGTGGGCCTCAATATCACGTAAACGGAAAGGGAGAGAGTTCCACGCATTTGCCGTAGCCACTGAGAAGGCTCGGCCACCGACTCGCGAGAGTCTGAACCTAGGGGGGTAAATAGTTTTCAAAGAGTGAGAGTGAAGAGACCAACAGGGTTTGTAGAGGCAGAACCTAATTCGAGGGTATTCTTATTCTGCTCCAATTTTATAGACTGTTTGTTAAACTTAATGCTTTTCGACTAGAAGCCAGTGAAGCTGGCGCAAAAGCAGCATCATATGTGGGTCGAAAGGGGGGGGTGGAGTACTGCTCTAGCTGCCGTTTCTTCTGATCTAGGAACTTTCAAGCTCAAAATGTTCCCCTTGCAGAGCTCCTACACCTGTTCTTACTCGTTATCTATTAATAATCTAGTACAGAGCTCACACTTGGAAGAATAGTAGCAGAACTGCTATTTATCTTAAAAATGGCATCAGCTATTACCATCCCTCCTCCCCAAGAGCCACCACCACCAGCTGGATGACCTACAAAACAAAAAAAGCACAGTACTTCCAAAGTCAATGAAGAGGACCAAGAAGACGAGGTACAGGAAGTTCCTACCTCTAGCACCCAGAGAGAATCAAGGGTGTGGCAGTTTATTACCACTGTTGGGAATGTACCAAAGGCTAAAGCTACCAAAGTGAAATGCACGGCGTGCAATATTGTACTCAGTTGTGGATTTCCTGGACAGTACTCCCACAGGACCACCACCATGCGCCGCCATACTCCTTCCAACTGCTGCAATGCTCTCAGAAAGGCTGTTCCTTTCTGAGCAAGTAGCAGGTTGTCTTCCTCCAACTCATCTTCCTCAACCAATACTGTAACCACACAGCCTCCTTCTGTGGGACACAAAAATCCACCAGCTACCTTGCAAGCAATAAAAGAGGCTGTTGATCTATATCTTTCGAAGCCAACAGTCCTCTGTATATACTGCAACACATCGCTCTGCAGGGGGGGGGCAATTACGAAATGCTTTTGAAGCTGTAATCAAGGAGCATGAGAAACAATGCCTCCTACATTAGATGTAACACACGCACATCTTCCCCTGTCCAACTGCCCCTCCATATTAGTGTTTGGTGCCTCTTCCCTCATTTCCCTCCCCATCTTATATTCCAATATCTTCTGCAAAAAAAAGGGTTCCTTTAGGAACCACCTTTCACAGATAAAAAAAAATAGAACAAAAAAAAATCTTTAAACTCCATGTATTTTACATTTCTCAGTATAGCACATAGACTCAATAAGATTTTCCAACATTTCCATTAGCATTTTGTGTTATGCTAATGGGAATAATGTGGTGTTAATCCTCCATTCTAGCGACTGGAACAGAGGATAACTGCCTGCCAGCCCAAGTTATCGGCCGAAGTGAGGGCGGATAACGAGTGCTCCGGACCGTTATCCCCGGTTTTATTTGATTGTTTTTTTCACTTATAATGCGAACCAAACCCGAGGGTAGCTGGGCGCAACAGTACAGGATATGCGAAGCTTAGGTACAGGTTACGAAATACATGCAGAATGAGATATCAACAGTCAAATACAGGGTAGGTGTGGGCAAGCCACACAAGGCAAGCTGCACAATCTATACAAGATATATACAAATCACAAGGAAGACACAGCAAATACAGGCACTAGTATGAGGTTATAGCCCTTGGGCGGGAGTGAAAAAATGTACACATGGTAGCTAGTAGGGTCTGTAACAAGTCAGATCTAGGTGGTCTCAGGGTTGCGTGCGAGGAGGGCTATTCATTTGCCGATTTCAGCAGGTTAATGTAATTGGCTCTACATTTCAGGAAGGGCTGCTCCTCGCGTAGGGGGTGGGGCAGTGAGTTCCATAATTGGGCTGCTCGTACTTGGAAGCTACCTCCACCGGCCTTGGTAAGCCTGAATCTTGGAATGATGAAGCTGTTGTATTGGTGATCCTTGCTGGGTGGGTGGAATTTCTCTTTAGGAATTCGTCTGTAAGGCAACTTGGAGCGGTATTGTTCAGAGCTTTATGAACAAGGGAGGCAACTTTTAAGTGGATTTTATTTTGCGTGGACAGCCAGTTGCTGTGTCGTCTGATTATAGATATGTGTGATCTTCTGGACACGCCGCGAGCTACTCGCAAGGTGTTGTTTTGTAAGATTTGGATTCTTTGGATGATGGATTTATTGGCACCAATGGAAAGGGCGTTACAGTAGTCAAGCCTAGATAGAATCAAGGCTCTAGCTAAGATAATGCAGTTGTCTGATAGAAAGTGTTTGCCAGCTCTAATGAGTTTACAGGTGTAAGCTGTGGCAGAGGCCATAGATTTCACCTGTTTGTCAAAGTAGAGGGTGGAATCCAGATAAAAGCCAAGTGTCTTCACCTCCTTGGACACCTTGATGATATTGCCATCAATCTCAAATGAGGTGTCGTCTTGGCTCCGTTTTTTGAGGTTGGCATGGGTTCCTAGGATGATGAGTTCTGTTTTGTCATCATTCAGGCATGGACCGTGGGTTGCCATCCATGCCTGGATGATGATATACACCCTATTCACCAAGGCCAAATCCTTGTAGTAATCCCCTGAAAGTGGGAGGATAATCTGGGTATCATCTGCGTAGTTGGTGTAGGTGATACCAAGAAGGTCCAGATCATCAAAAGGGGGCTTGGTGAATATGTTGTATAGGATAGGGGAGACACAGGAGCCCTGAGGAACTCCGCACAAGATGGGTATTGGGTCAGCTGCTGCAGCGGGGGAGAACACCCTCATGGTCCTGTAGCTGAGGAAAGACTTGATCCAGGTTATGGCCTCTTTAGAGAAGTGTGCCGCTGAATATAGGTAACTGCAGAGGACCCCGTCTTCCACAAGGTCAAATGCAGCCGAGAGATCCAGCAACAAGAGGAGAGCCAGTTTTCCTTTATCTCGTAGTTCATCTATTTGTGCTTTCAAATCAATGAGGGCAGTCTCTGTATCATGTTGGGGATGGAAGCTTGATTGGCGTTTTCCTAAAAGCTTATGTTGTTCCAAGAATATTTGGATTTGGTTATAAGCAATCTTGTCCAAGATTTTGAGCAGAAAAGGTACAGTTGTAATGGGACGGTAGTTCGTGGGTCTAGGGTTTGTTTATTGAGTAGAGGTAATACCCAAGATTGTTTAAGGTTGGATGGTACAATGCTCGATGTGAATGAGGCGTTGACAATCTTCGAGATGAATGGGGAGAGATCCCTAGCTGCATCTTTTATCAACTGGGCAGGGCATGGGTCGCGCTGGCAGTTTGATGGCTTGAGAGAGAGGATTACTTTCTCCACCTTGAGGGTCGAGGTTTTGTCGAATAGGAATCTTGCAGCTCGGTCTTGTTCCTTAGGGCCGGGGTCTATAATCGGGTTATTGGTCTGGGGTGGTTGCATGAGAAGGGCTTTTTTTCTTGGCGATTCTCTGTTGTAGCAAAATTATTTTGTTGGCTAATGCTTGTTGAATATTGGAGCACCATGATTTGTCTTTGGAACAAATGTCAGGAATGGGGATGGGTGACTCAAGTTCCTTGAGGATGGTAAACGGTTCCCTCATGCTTGAGTTAGCATTAGCTATACGTTTGTTGAAGGAGTTTTGCTTGGCCAAGTGGATTTCTTTTTTATATTGGGAGGAGATTTCCGTGATTTTATTTTTAAGGTCTTCTGAGGGGGTTGATCTTTGAGGGGGTTGAGGCAGTTTTGCAACTTCTCTTAAGTAGTCGGAGATCTTTTAATTCGGGGGTAAACCATTTGTTTAGGTGGGATTTGGGTTTACTCGGTCTAAGTTTTAGAGGGGCAATGTTGTCCAGGGTGGATAACATAATTATGTTGTATTCGTTGACAAGTGTTTCCGGGCCCAAATGATCCGCTAGTTGATTAAGGCTGGGGAGGATTGCTGTTATCACTTTGTCCAAGGTGGGTGCCTTCATCCCCGCTGCAATGGGGGATGAAGGCCATTACCACCCCGGTTTGCCAAATCGGTAACCCGGGTGCTAAAAAAAGGATTTTTATTCCTACACCGGGACACGCATGGCATCATAGCCTCTCTTCCCTTTCCATGGCGGCCTGCAGAAGGCGAAGAGAGAACCCTGTTGCCATGTGAACACAAGCACATTTTTTTCCCTTTCAAATCTATCCCACTATCAAAAAATGTTAACACATGGCCACGTTTTCCCCTTTGCCCATCCCTTGTGGTCATGGCCAGTAGCCAGATTGTCCGGGTCATGACCTTATGCCATGACCCGGACAATCTGGCCACGGCCCATGGCCACATTGTCCGGGTCATGACCTTATGCCATGACCCGGACAATCTGGCCACGGCCCATGGCCACAAGCTGTACCTCAGTCACCAAAGTAATATCACTTTTTTTTGTACCTACGTTATGACACTTGTCAAAAAATAAAACTGACACATTTGCAAAGCCATGCTTTCAGGTCCTTGCCAATGCTCCTTACATAAATTTGCTGGAAATCTGCCCATGTTTTATTTTGTCAAGTGTCAAAATGTATGTACATACAATAATAAAATAACTTAGCCCCCACATGACAAAATCCATTCAGACTTTGCACAAACATTCAAGGTTGGGTCTCTAATCTTTCTGAAAAAGTTTGTCTACATTTGTCAAATGGCAGCAAAGTTATAAGCCATCTAAAAATGCTGCAACACCCCCCCTCTAATTTGGCCCCTTCTTGACAAAACTCCACCAAACTTTGCAGAAACATTTGTTCCCTCTTGTCAAAACAGCACCACACTTTCCCGGGACTATTCAGAATCGGGTCTAGAATGAAGTTCCAAATTTCATGCAGTTTGAGTGATTGGCGACAAAGTTATAAGCCATCCAAAAACTGCTTTTCACCAACCCTGTAATGCACAAATAACCATAGATGCCCCCGAACATCACAGGACTGTCCCAGACTGTTCGCAGACATCAGAGGAGAAAAAGACCATTTAAAAAAAAAAAAAATGTTTGGTCTTTTTATGGCCATTTCCCATCGGATCCTCATCACCCCTCACCTCCCCAGAGACAGTTTGATAAGTTTGACAAGTGCAATATTCTGTTCTTTAATATGTCTTTACCCCGATGTCCTCCTACACCGGCTGCTGTCTGTGAATCCAACATGGTGGGCTTTGACACACCTTTTTATTGACTAATCAGCGGGCACCCCCGATGTCCGTGGACCTCACATCGGCCTCTGGGCCAATCGGAGGCCCGTCCTCTGACCAAACTGGGAAGTGAGTACGGGGGCCGAACCCAGATATCAGTAATTTGTGTTTTACCTACTCTTTGGTCATTAAAAAAATGAACTACTGGACAGATTCACACCAAATTTGCAAAACACGCTTTCGGAACCAAGCCGCCGCTCCTGCCGCACATTTGGTGAAAATCCGTCCAGCGGTTTGGGCTGTAGGCATGAGCAAATTCTTTTTTCCATTGCGTCTATGGGAAAAACCATACACTTCATTTTGGGACCCCCCCTGTAACTTTGCCCCCACACCACCTTGACTAAACCTCACCAAACTTTGCAAGATCGATCTGACAGGGCCATATATTGCAAAGGTTTGTGTGGATGGGTCTGCGGTTGGGGGGGTTGGGTTCAAAGTTATATGGGTTGAGCAACTTAACCATAACTACAGGGCCGCTACCGCAAGCCCGGCAATATGAAACAAGATGTGGTAGTGTTGGCACGACAGCACATACAATATTTTTTATAAAAGTGAATGTTTGGAATTACTTGGGTAGTGATAAAGATGTTTGTTTTCAGTTAGGCGCAGTATAAGCAAAGATGAAAAGGTATGTCACTGATGGTTCAGAGATTGGGAACATCCGTGGTACAATGACCATGCCCAGAGCAAAGGCAACCTGAGGGACGTCCTCGAGTAGCTCCTTTTCAAAGGGAAACTGAAGGTTAGAACGCGTTCTTGCCCCGCTTCTGCCTCTTTCGGCATAGAAGTCTGTAAAGATGAACATTCGAGTAGTGCTCTTAGTGGTTAGTTGTCGCTATAAGCTTCTGCGCAGACTTGGCCCAGCACTTTATGGTCACTATTGAGGTGATGTGTGCAGTGTACAAAACAAATAACATAACTATTAGGCATCCTGTTATGATTTAGTAATTTTATGGATAATACTACTCTTATGTGCAGTTTGAAAACCTGTTGGTGTGGGTTATGTAATAAAAAAAACTGATGCAATTTGAGAAAGACCTGTAGTTCTGTGTCGATGTTGAGACCCAAGTTAAAGTTGTCCAGTTTGTTAATGAGGGATTCTTCTCTTTGATGTTGTTTTAGGGTTCTCTTCCCACCACATGGGTGTTTTAGAAATGTATTCCAGTCCCACCATCCACATGGTGAGCAAATCCGTCTTTTTATAAACCTGTCCTAACCCTAATGAAAGGAAAGTGGTTGGTCGTCTCTTTGCTCCTAGTGATTCTAAAGTGTTTCTTGAACTGTTCCTTTAGAAGCCAAATGGCACTGCTATGTCACATTTTCACATAATGTACTTTGACGTGTGTTGTTAAGGCACATGTTGTTTGCCTGTTAGTTTATTAAACCTATAATGGCAATGAGTTCCAGGCCCCAATGTTTGAAGGAGTTTATGACTTTCATGCATAATTTGCAGATTTTGCACATGTGTAGAAGCCAGAGGGCAAAGTACTTGACCATGTGGTGTTTTCTGGTGAAACCTTTGTAGGTTCACGGAAGTTGGGACGGAGTATATTGAAATCGGATATGCTCTTCCTTCTCCTGTGAGTAATTTTGGTGGAATATATTTGGTAATACCTGTCCATCCTCAAGATGTGTATATAAAAGCTTGCGAATACTTGAGCTCTGTCCGGCAAAAGTAGTAATTAATCGGCTATTGGGAAGGTGCTGTTCATTTCTTTTTAATTCCGATTCTTTGAGAACTTAGTTATTCAAGTGAGAACAGTGTTTTCCCAACTGCAGTGTCAAGTTGGTCTTTTTATAATAGCCAAAGGGGTTTTGGCTCTAGGTTTGCTTCGATAGCAACCATGGAATTTACGGGTCAAATGTATGTCCCCCCCGTCTTCCTTTATGTGCAGTGTGGATTGTATTGAGCAGGGGTAGCCAACCTGTCAACCTCCCAGATGTTTCACACCCGAGTACTTGCCATTGACTATGCTGGCTGTGGCTGATGGGTTGTAGGCCAAAACCACCTCTGTGTGCCCCGCGGGTGGATCAATGGACTGCCCGAAGCCAAGGACTTGGTTCAATTTCTTTATCGCATGCAACAGAAATGTCGAAGGGATTGCATCCAACTGGCTTAGAGGGTGGGTTTGAGGAGTATTTACAAATGGAAAAGTTAGTCTTCATCGGCATGGGCCTCAGTCCTCTACTCTCCTGCGAAAAAGACGCAGTTCTGGCCCTTTGTAGTCTTTCTTGCATTGGCTGATCTTGTTGGGATGCCATGTTGGCCCACTTGGACATCTTGCATCACCATACGCTGTGCCTTGGGGCGTCTTGATGAGTGAGGCGCATGCGTCTGACTCTATATCTGGTGTTGGAGGCTGGGATTAACCTATTTCTCTCCCCCTATTGTTGTTTTGTGCATGGCTGTGCTTGTTTCTTTTTGGGGGCCTAGGCTTTAAGTCGAACCTCTGGGTACGTTCCCTCTTACTGCTATACTCTTCACTTGAGTCGTTTTCTCCTCCAGTCTTCCCTCCTTGTTCCTCCTTGCTCCCCTGCTTTCTCTTCTAGTTCTCTTGTTCTCCTTCTGTGTCCTCTCTTCTTTTGCGATGTAACTTGCTTTGCCTCATCAGTCCACTGCATGTTTTTCCTGTCACCTTCAACCTCTACACTGTTGTCTTTCTTAACCTTGTCCAGGTTGTTTCTCTTTCCTTTCCTCCTCACACCCTCTGTCTCGCTTTGTCATCACCTTCTGTCTTCTTTGTTTCTTTGCCTCTTGTTGGCTATCATTCTTCTACCCAACAGCAATTCTCCATCTTTCACTCTGCCTCTCTTAATGGTTGCAGCATCACCCTGTTCTCCTTGTGCTCTTTATTCCACCCTCAATGCTGTCACCCCCACCTTTTGCTCTGTTAGGGGTGGACCCCCAGGTCCGGCCGAGCCACTTTGAGGCAAGGAATACTGGGTTTATTATGACAAACACGCCATAGGGATCCCATACATGGAAGAACATCCACGGAGCTCTCAACTGACCCTGGCTTGCAGGCCAGTTTTGTTAGCATCTGATGTCACAATTGGCGTCGTCTTCGGGAACCATCTCAAAAACCTATCCTAACTTGGGATAGGCTGTTGAGTAGTAGGTCACATATGGAAAATATAGAGGTGCTATGTCATTGGCCTGTGTACTGTCAGGTGGTATGTTTAGCAATTCCCAGAAGATGTTAACAAAGTTGCTACAGTGAGTAAACCCGGTGATTGGTTAGTGACCACCACTGTCTACCCAGAGGGTCCTTGGCCATGATTGGATGAGCCATGAGCCCCCGAGCCTGGGAATGACTGTTCCCAGCCATGGAACACCTGTGAACAGTGTCTTGTATAATTATGTATCAGTAAGATGCAACTATGTGTCAACGTCATGGCGGTATGTAGCCCATAGCCGTACTGAGCACGCTCCAATTCCCAACGCAGTATGTTAGCGTACTTGTGGCAATATTGTTGCGGCTATTGTGTAGACGGCGGAACAGGTTGCTCATCTCAGGCCGTACTCTTGGCAGCCACTCAACTCGGTCTGGACACGTGCATGGAGACCATAGTTGTGAGCCCAGGAGCTCTGAATTATTCTGTATTTTGTTGGATCGCTCGCTTCTCCTGTAGCCGGTGTTACTTAAGTTCGGAGTGAAGAATGTCAGTTGTAACATTGTGACCTTGGTGGTGGCTTTGCTGTTGCCACAGTATTCCTGCTATGCATGATTCCGTGAGTCTTGGGGTCCCGTTACTAGGCCAATCACGGACTGCTATATTTATTGAGCCATGGCCCGGCTTCTACTACATACGTCTTCTAAATAGTCTATAAGTTAGTGCGTTATGGCTGTCGGGTCCCTTGGGTGCTCCTGTCCCACCATGGGGTTATTTGCATATGAGCATCTGCAAGCATGTACTCAAACTCTTCTTGCGTTACCGCGATGCTGTAGTGGGCCTAATGGCAAAATAATAAATGTGCAATCGCTATATATATGTCACTGTCCTCTAGCTGTAGAGCTGTATACTAGTATTCTTCGTGTAGTTGAATGTGTGTGTCCAAAATGTGCGAATGGAACGTGTGCTTCATGTCTGACATGGCTAAGTCATTGTGGCGTCTGTAAAGACAAGTAGCTTGGTTTATTGCTGTTCAGTCGAGTCTGTCCATGTAACTTTTTCCAGCTCCGTCTTGTGTCTTTGTTTACCCTGGGCAGAATTCGTACTACTGCTGGATTATAAGGTCTGCTGGCCGGGTACCTCGCTTTATAATTGTCCATCGTGGAACCAATTGAAATGGGTGCAGGTTCGTATGAGTGACTGCCATATTGTCGAGGATGATTCTTCCGGTATGGGTCTTCCAGGACGGACGACATGTTCTGGTTCTCCCTCTTCAGCTCCTCTTCCTCTCTCATCAGCTCTTCTCTCGACCTACACTCATCCAAACTCAGAACCTCTCTTCACCGCCTCTCCTTTCTCCCAGCTCTTCTCTTGCAACTTCACCTCTTTCCGCCTCACTTCTATACTCTGACCACTCCTCTGCTCTTCACAGTGCTATCTCCCACAACCATTGTCGGCTCTGCCCCTTTTTTTCCTAGTAGGGGCCTGGGTCTGAATATGTCAAGTCGATAAGTGTGTTCAGCTGTGTAACTGTAAAGTGGCTTGTGTGTTTGGCGTGCATTCATCCATTATTCGTTGCAACTTCAGTATTGGCACCTCAGACTACTCTTTCTGATTCGTGGGAAGATGTTTCTTGACTCCCTTTCACAATTCTTGTTGTTTTCCATCCTGCTTGTATGTCTCAGTCTGTGTGAGCGAACACCTGCACGGTCACCGCACCGCCAGATGAACCATACTCGCGAGCTACTGTATTCTCGCAAACCAGGTCTCCCTGTCACACACCCCACATGGGCGGATGGCTCCGTTGTCTTGTCTGTTATGTTGCTGATTTGCCATTCTTTCCGTATGACCCTTCTCTTTCATCCTATCCGGATTCTGATCTTCACGCTGCAAGAGGATTGTAACCCCCTCTGGGGTCTGCACCACGGAGTGCGTCGTATTCAACCATCCTCGATGGAAACCTGTATTCCCTTTTCCCAAATTAGGGGATCAGTATCAAGTACAGGTTGAGTGACATGAAATAAGACACATGATCACGGATTTAAGGAATGCACTTAGGTAATGACTAACGTGGTGGGGGAATCCCTAGTATGAGAAGATGTAGTTTGACAAACTAAATGTGCACTAGGGTGTGGGTGACCAACTACTCTTCAAATTCAAGTCTGTTATAACAATCCGTGCTACCACAAAAGGCCATGGATCATTTCACAATAAGAGAAGAGGGATTATTACCGAATATTGTTCAGTGTGAGCTGTTAATAATGGAATATATGGATGGTGATGACTTTATGTTGATTCATGCAATTGAATGTTTCACTAATGTATGCCTTTATATATTCTCTCTCTTCTATTCTTTTGTTTTATGCTCCCCTTGTATTCTCTTTTAAAAAATGTATATATATTATTTTCCAGTGTTGGCAGTATTCATGGATAATGATGTAATTTGATATTATTTTGTTGGCCATTTACTCTGGCCATATGGAATTGCCTATGGTCATGGCTTGACTACTGTTGACTATTCCTACTAATGTAAATATTATGGGCATGTTATAATTGTTTGATCATCAATGGATATTGGGTGTAAATAGTCACTAGCCTTGTTAACGACCACAGGTCGAAACGCGTCAGCTAGGCTATGATAAAATGCAGATGATGATCAAACAATTAGAACATGCCCATAATGGGGAGGGGAGCTTCAACACTGCCTCACAGTTCTGAATAGAAACCAGTTTAACCTCAAACGGACCATGAAATAGAACAACGCAATTGTGAATTGGCGGCCGAGTATCTGACGCCCTTGGGAAGGTATAGTTAGGTTTGCGATTTTTTTTATTTATTTATTTTTTTTATTTATTTATTTTTTCATTTTTTTTTTTTGGGGGGGTTGAATGACTGTTTCGAGTGGGGAAGCGTGAGTCCAGGGACTGTGCGGTGTGTGGGGTGCCTGAGACTGTAGGACATTTTTTGCTTAGGTGTGAGAGACATGTTGGAGAGAGAATTGATGAGTGTTCGGTTGTCTGCGCTGGGTGTGGCTGAGCTGAGTGGGAAGGCTTTGATTGGAGGTGACTGGGTGAGAGGCAGGAGGAGGAGCAGTGTGATGTTGGATTTTGTGAGGCAGACGGGGCGGTGGGAGGAGTTGTGAGTTTATGTAAGCTAAGTATTGATTGGTGGGTCTGGTGCACATCATCCTTTAGGATGGGGAAGCGCCTGCGTGGGTCCGCCCACGCCTCCGATAATTAAGAAGAAGACAGCTGCAACCACTGCATGTGTGATAATGCAGCTATAGAGCTATGTGAGCCCCTGTGCTCTGTGCCACAAGTGAGCAACCTCTTCTGAAAGTGGTCGTTGAGGAACAGGATCTGGGGGGGGCATGTGCTAGTCACTGGTTCTAGGAGACGAAACTCTTGTCTTGTTCCAGCCCATTCCTTGCACTGGGCCTGAACATGGAGTTGTTGCACAGCCGCCCAGTTGCTGACTGTGGATCTAGAAAATATGGGCTCTAGTCCCAGTTTCTCCACAGGAGCATGTGTGATCTTGAGAAAATGGCCTCCTCGCCTTGCACACACTTCTCTGCCAAAATGTGGAGCACTTGAATATACCTGTGGTTGGTCAATTTCTATTACGGGACGTCAGTGCTTTAAGTGGCTAATGAAATCGAGGGCGGGGGGGCTCTCTAAAGGGGTCTGGCCTAAAGGGGATGCAGGTGTCACTTCTGCCCCCTTGCCTACCCCCAATCAGGCATCTCTTTGCAGCGGTCTTGCGAGTGTATTGATCCCTTCATCTCTTACATGAAAGGATACCTGGCCAGAGGGAGAGCGGGGGGGGGGGGGCAGGGCCACGTCTTTTGTTCCTTAATGGTGGCCTCGGCACCCGCCAGGCATCCCTTTAACTAAGAAATTAAGCAGTTGTAGACACTCTTTATGTAAGAGAGGCAGCAATCACACGAGGGGTTCAAAGGGATGTCTGGCAGGGGTCGGCACCATCATTAAGGATGAAAAGACGAGGCTGCCAGAAGCCGAGACCTTTTCTCCCCCCAAAATGCCTGATTCTCATGTGAATGAGCGAGAGCTCCAGACTTTAGGAAAATGAAGCCTTTGCCTCTAGCAGCCTCATCGGCTGGGGCTGCCAGGGGACACTAAGGAGTCCTGGCAGCACCCCGTCTCAGAACCATTTTTATTTTTGAGACTGCTGGAGCTCTGCCCCCACCTAGCTTTGGCCACTTAAAGCCCTGCAGGTTGTTTACGTAAAGATGGTCTTTGAGTTCTTGCCCGTCATTTCACTTTTTCTTTTTCCCCTTGTTTTTAATTTGATATTTATTTTTACTGCGCACCATTGACCCTGGGACATAAGGGCGCCGACAAAACAAACAAAGAAATCAGTGGCCAAGATACAGAACACAAAAATCTGAAACACATATGTAGATTAAGCAACAAAAGAACAAGTAAAAACAGAAGTCGTTCAATAAAAATATACAAGAATACAGATATCAGTTCAAAACAATTCTAAGCTTAGTGGGCAAGAGCGTGTCCTGTAAATGTGTGATTCTATTAAAAAAGGCAAGCTACTGAAACCACATCCGATAACGATACAGTCTGTGTTGTCAGCTGAGCACCAATTATTAATCTGTATGCGACGGAGGACTTTCAAGTCCCGAGTTCTGACACAGTTGGGACCCAGTTTTTGGTTAAGCCAGGCTAGAATGTTGTTCTTAAGCGCCTCCCTTGATTCAAATTGTCTCGGCTTGTCAACATTAGTTATATTTCTGGGATCCAAAACAAAGCTCCTTACACTAGCATCCATAATTTTAGCCATTGTTGGCTTTTTTTTTTTTTGTATCGGGTATCCTTAGAAACTGCGGGGTGGGGGAGGGCAATGGTGTAGCAGACTTGGTAGGAGGTGGAAAACCCTCCAAGGGAACTTGACCCCCTGGGCGACAAGCAGGGGAGGTTACTGGTGACGTTCAACACACACCGTAATGAAAGTGGATTATTAAAATGATCTTAAATTGTAGCTAGTTAAAAAGGTACGTTTGTATACTAAGCAGTTTGGAATTGTTTGTGATCCATCTTAAAGCAATATATATTTTGTAAAACCTTCTCATTGTAATTTTCGTTTAATGGCATGTGTTTTTCAAATTGAGTGTGATGGTAGAAAAACAATGAAATGCCCAGTGCTTGATCCAGATGAGAATTTGTGTTTCCAGGGAGGGCTGCTGCATTTCCTCAGTTATGTGATCAGCGGCATGTATTGCTTTTGATTTGCTGCATCGATATTTTATCACGGACACTTAATTCCAGAGAAGATGGAGTGAACGCTGCCATCATTGGTGTGTTGGTTGTTTGCCTGGATATAAACCCAGTGAACCAAACATTTGTTAAACGAAGGAGCATCATCGGGGACCAAAACCGAACACCAAGATAATCCAAGAGTTTAGTCAGTGACATCCCCACGAAGCCCGAGGATCCGCAAGTGAAACAGCGGGCTATCCAAAGACCAGACTGGAGGCCAAAGCGGAACACCAGCAACTCCACATGCCCACACCCGTTACCCACAATCCAGACGGGCTATTCAAAGACCAGACTGGAGGCCAAAGCGGAACACCAGCAACTCCACATGCCCACACCCGTTACCCACAATCCAGACCGGCCGTCCAAAGACCAGACTGGAGGCCAAAGCGGAACACCAGCAACTCCACATGCCCACACCCGTTACCCACAATCCAGGCCAGCCGTCCAAAGGCCAGACTGGAGGCCAAAGCGGAACACCAGCAACTCCACATGCCCACACCCGTTACCCACAATCCAGACGGGCTATCCAAAGACCAGACTGGAGGCCAAAGCGGAACACCAGCAACTCCACATGCCCACACCCATTACCCACAATCCAGACGTGCCATCCAAAGACCAGACTGGAGGCCAAAGCGGAACACCAGCAACTCCACATGCCCACACCCGTTACCCACAATCCGGACCAGCCGTCCAAAGGCAGCAAAGGCCATACTGGAGGCCAAAGCGGAACACCAGCAACTCCACATGCCCACACCCGTTACCCACAATCCAGACGGGCTATCCAAAGACCAGACTGGAGGCCAAAGCGGAACACCAGCAACTCCACATGCCCACACCCGTTACCCACAATCCAGACGGGCTAGCCAAAGACCAGACTGGAGGCCAAAGCGGAACACCAGCAACTCCACATGCCCACACCCGTTACCCACAATCCAGACCAGCCGTCCAAAGGCAGCAAAGGCCATACTGGAGGCCAAAGCGGAACACCAGCAACTCCACATGCCCACACCCGTTACCCACAATCCAGACGGGCTATCCAAAGACCAGACTGGAGGCCAAAGCGGAACACCAGCAACTCCACATGCCCACACCCGTTACCCACAATCCAGACGGGCTATCCAAAGACCAGACTGGAGGCCAAAGCGGAACACCAGCAACTCCACATGCCCACACCCGTTACCCACAATCCAGACGGGCTATCCAGAGGCCACACTGGAGGCCAAAGCGGAACACCAGCAACTCCACATGCCCACACCCGTTACCCACAATCCAGACGGGCCATCCAGAGGCCACACTGGAGGCCAAAGCGGAACACCAGCAACTCCACATGCCCACACCCGTTACCCACAATCCAGACGGGCCATCCAGAGGCCACACTGGAGGCCAAAGCGGAACACCAGCAACTCCACATGCCCACACCCGTTACCCACAATCCAGACGGGCCATCCAAAGACCAGACTGGAGGCCAAAGCGGAACACCAGCAACTCCACATGCCCACACCCGTTACCCACAATCCGGACCAGCCGTCAAAAAGGCAGCAAAGGCCATACTGGAGGCCAAAGCGGAACACCAGCAACTCCACATGCCCACACCCGTTACCCACAATCCAGACGGGCTATCCAAAGACCAGACTGGAGGCCAAAGCGGAACACCAGCAACTCCACATGCCCACACCCGTTACCCAGAATCCAGACGGGCCATCCAAAGACCAGACTGGAGGCCAAAGCGGAACACCAGCAACTCCACATGCCCACACCCGTTACCCACAATCCAGACGGGCCATCCAAAGACCAGACTGGAGGCCAAAGCGGAACACCAGCAACTCCACATGCCCACACCCGTTACCCACAATCCAGACCAGCCGTCCAAAGGCAGCAAAGACCAGACTGGAGGCCAAAGCGGAACACCAGCAACTCCACATGCCCACACCCGTTACCCACAATCCAGACCAGCCGTCCAAAGGCAGCAAAGGCCATACTGGAGGCCAAAGCGGAACACCAGCAACTCCACATGCCCACACCCGTTACCCACACTCCAGACGGGCTATCCAAAGACCAGACTGGAGGCCAAAGCGGAACACCAGCAACTCCACATGCCCACACCCGTTACCCACAATCCAGACGGGCTATCCAAAGACCAGACTGGAGGCCAAAGCGGAACACCAGCAACTCCACATGCCCACACCCGTTACCCACAATCCAGACGGGCCATCCAGAGGCCAGACTGGAGCCCAAAGCTAAAGACCAGCAACTCCAGATGCCCACACCCGTTACCCACAATCCAGACGGGCTATCCAAAGACCAGACTGGAGGCCAAAGCGGAACACCAGCAACTCCACATGCCCACACCTGTTACCCACAATCCAGACGGGCTATCCAAAGACCAGACTGGAGGCCAAAGCGGAACACCAGCAACTCCACATGCCCACACCCGTTACCCACAATCCAGACGGGCTATCCAAAGACCAGACTGGAGGCCAAAGCGGAACACCAGCAACTCCACATGCCCACACCCGTTACCCACAATCCAGACGGGCCATCCAGAGGCCACACTGGAGGCCAAAGCTAAAGACCAGCAACTCCATATGCCCACACCAGTTACCCACAATCCAGACGGGCCATCCAGAGGCCACACTGGAGGCCAAAGCTAAAGACCAGCAACTCCATATGCCCACACCAGTTACCCACAATCCAGACGGGCCATCCAGAGGCCACACTGGAGGCCAAAGCTAAAGACCAGCAACTCCAGATGCCCACACCCGTTACCCACAATCCAGACGGGCCATCCAGAGGCCACACTGGAGGCCAAAGCTAAAGACCAGCAACTCCATATGCCCACACCAGTTACCCACAATCCAGACGGGCCATCCAGAGGCCACACTGGAGGCCAAAGCTAAAGACCAGCAACTCCATATGCCCACACCAGTTACCCACAATCCAGACGGGCCACACTGGAGGCCAAAGCTAAAGACCAGCAACCCCATATGCCCACACCCGTTACCCAAAATCCAGACCAGCCGTCCAAAGGCAGCAAAGGCCATACTGGAGGCCAAAGCGGAACACCAGCAACTCGTTATGCCCACACCCGTTACCCACAATCCAGACGGGCCATCCAGAGGCCACACTGGCGTCTATAGCTAAAGACCAGCAACTCCATATGCCCACACCCGTTACCCACAATTCAGACAGGCTGTCCAAAGGCCACACTGGAGGCCAAAGCTAAAGACCAGCAACTCCATATACCCACATCCATTACCCAAAATCCAGACCAGCCATCCAAAGGCAGCAAAGCCATACTGGAGGCCAAAGCGGAACACCAGCAACTCGTTATGCCCACACCCGTTACCCACAATCCAGACGGGCCATCCAGAGGCCACACTGGAGGCCAAAGCTAAAGACCAGCAACTCCATATGCCCACACCCGTTACCCACAATCCAGACAGGCTACCAAAAGGCGGCAAAGGCCATAGTGGATGCCAAAGCTAAACACGAGCAACTCCAGATGCCCACACCCGTTACCAGCTTTCCCGACATGCCAACGTTTTCAGGAGTGAAAAATATGAAAATCTGCCTATTCGAAGCACACAAAGCATGGTGGCCTCCTAACATCTCTTGGTTTGCAAGATTCTGGAAGTGTTGACATGTGTTTCAGACAGTTGCTCTATGGTAGCTCCCTTCACTCCCAACCTGCCAACAAGGGCTCAGTATGATTGTCTACTCACTGCCGCAGCTCTGGATGAACCAAACCACCTGCCCAATGTCGTCTGTGGTTGGACCGCTGACTAGAGGTGAGCGAGCCAGGCGGGGCTCTGCCAAGTGGTTGACTACAGATTGAGCGGAGTAACAAACCAGTAGTGCATCCTTCCTTAGGAAGGCGTGTTCAGCATTTACATACCGGCTGACTAAACAGCATGTTTTGTCATGGGCCGCCCCATAATCCTCCCACCTGCTATCTATCCCCTTAATCCCTCTCCCCCAAACCCTAGAGGTTTTTTATTTAGAAGCCCTCTCCAAGTTTAAATGCTTGTTAAGCAATTATTCAACATAAGTTAGAGACCAAATAAACATTTTAATAGTTGGTTAATTTTACAAGATCACTAATGCCAGGTGTCTGGTAACTCAGGGTGCCCCACCCCCCTTTTCACATGAACAGAATGTGCCCCGGTGTCTGCTTGAAATGGTAACATACAGTACAGGCATTCTGCAATGCAGGAGCACACCTGATGTTTAGAGTAATACACAATGTTATTTGTGGTAGTAGGAGCAGGGTGCGGGGGAGAAAAATACCCTCGGCACTAGGATGTACAATGACCATAGAGAAGGTCAGTGTCCACTGTCTGTGGAACACTCGCATCCCCTGCACGCCAAATATTTGTAAAACAAACTATGATCAGTGCTGGTCATTGGGCCGGCTCTCGGCGGATCCGAGATCCGGCACCAGATGTGTACCCGGATCTTGGGATCCGGCCAGAGTCAGCCACCCAAGCCCATGAAGCGCGCTGGAAAACTAAAAAAAAAAAAAAAAAAAAGCGCCTGCGACGACAGCATTGCCTTTTCTGCGCCTTTGGCACTGGTGTGTAATGCACAATGTTCGCCACATGTACAACTGATTCCTTTCAGTTGTACATGTAGCGAGCATTGTGCATTACACACCAATGCCAAAGCCGGCGGTAAAAGGCAATGCTGCCGTCGCAGGCGCTTTTTTTCCTTTTTTTTTATTTTATATTTTTTTAAGTATTCCAGCATTGCTGGATGTCCACTACGATCCCCCACCACATTTTTTCCATTTCCACCACTGACCATGATTGAATTATAAATGTATTATATACTATTGAAAAAATAAGTTGGTAGTTTAAAGTTTTTTTTTCCTTAAACTACCATCTTATTTTTTCAATAGTATATAATGTATAATTCAGTCATTGTTTTACAAGTATGTGGCTTGCAAGGGACACCAGTGTTCCACAGACGGTGAACGCCAATCTTTATTGAAATGGTTACATAGCCAGGCCTGAAATAGCAATCGGAGAAAAAGCTCCTTTTTGGTTTTAACATGCCTGCAGTAGAACCCAAATCAGCAAAGTTTCTGAAATCCCCAAGCCCCCCCCCCCCCCCAACACGCCCCTTTTCCAACTCCTGGTATCCACTGTCCAATTGTAGCGTCTAGAGGGCAAACTGGGTCCCAGTCCTGGGTCCACCTTTTAAGTAAATGTGTGACCCTGGGAGGATCATTAGATCTTGCTGTGCTAAGTCTTCCAAAATTGGGATCCCAGCTATGTTTTTTTTTTTTTTTTGTTGTGGGGATTGTGGCGATGCACAGCACCAGGTATGAATGTTGTGTTGTCGGGACGCAGGTCACAAGGCATGGCTTTTGTTGCTGGGGATGAAGGATGGCCATTGTAGATTGTTCTGCGGGTGGGGACGGTAGCACGCCATGTAAGGAGGTGGGATGCCATATGGTAAGGCAGGACGTTATGGGTCCTTTGTTGGCCCGGCTCGTGAGAGCCAAACCAGACCCCACTGGCTCACTTCGTGTTTGGCTCCTAGGGCCAAGTCAGACCACTGACTTGAGCCTACTGCTGCACTACTCATGAATTCTCTGGCTCCCCCACCATGAAAGAAACCAACACTGGCAATGCCAATGGTTTGGGCTTTTCTGTAGGCATGAGAAGGGTATGTGCCAGGCATCGCCTAATGTTATTAACCAGCTATTGATGTTGGCACATGCAAAAATGGTGCAAGTAGCTGGGCATTTAACAGCAGTGCCTGGCAAATGCATAGTTCTTATACACAAGCCAAAACTGTTGGCTTTACACCTGTAGCACGTTTACCACTCCAATTAAATCATTCACTCTCAGAACACTGCTTTGAGAAAACACTGGCATTACTTCGATGGTAAGGCTTGATTAAAGCATGCTCAAGAGTTCCCATGAGGAGGTGTTTTGGGCAGGGAGGGGCAGCTGGGTGGGAGTGGTCATGGGGATTAGCATGGCCATGGGCAGGCAATTGGTGGGCAAATTACCAAATAAAACGTGGACCACGCCATCTAGTTGTACCCGCAATTTTGGGGATTGGCTGTACCGGAAAACAGCCTTTTACATATATATTAGAATAACCTTAAGCAGGGTATTAATCATACAAGAGTTATGAGATTGTGAATAACTCAAGATCTAGGAAAGATTTTGCACGGGAGTCCCACTAGGGACAACACAATTTGACATACATGTAAAGGATCCATAGTAATGTCAATTTGGAAGTCCTGAGGAAGACCTTTTAGATATGGTCGAAACACATGTCGGCTGTTTGGCCTTTTTGAACAAAAATCAAGGTTGTATAACTTCAATAAATGTGTGCTCCTTTGAACATTAAAAACAGTCTTTGGATTGTGGCGCAGGGGGCAAGTTAGCTGTTTGGATTTAATCGCTTTTCAAAGGCATGGAGTATATGGATTTTTTTACCAAAGGATCTGATTGCCTGCCAGTATGTTAATATATGCACTTGTTCTGATAAAACAAGTTTCTTTGATTTTTCCAATATAGGTGAGGGAGTAGCTTTTCAGGGCTCAGCCCCAATCTCAGGTTCCAAATAGCCAAACGACACTTACAGGCTGTGTGTACCTCCTTCCTATACCAGTCCTCCCTAACTGTACTCTACTGCAATCGTTTCGGCTTATAAATGGCGCTAAACTAATAGCCCAAACTATAAAAAGCAAGCAATTCCACAATCCAATCATAACTGCGTGACAGAGTGCACTGACGCAACCACGAGGATGTATGATGGCTTTCCAAAGCATTGAAGGCAATACAAGAAGGCGATATGCAGCTGTTAGTTCTGACAGATTTATGCAGGTTCTGTTTCTGCCTTCTTTCGATTATGACCCAAACACACCTTACCCTGCAGAATAGAGGAAGCAGCCCTTGTGTGAACCTGAGATAAGGCTCGCTTTACAGCTCGAAACCGAGCCCAGCCCAGCCTGATCTGTGGAGTGGAAATGTCAGCCTAGAGGCGTGCACGTGGGAGGCTGTAAAGGGAGCACTGCACTGCACAGCACGGGAGGAAGACACATTGCTGTTGTAAAACTAAAAGCTGTCCCACCTGCTGTGCGCGCTCCTATTACTGGTGCCGGTGGAGCTCGGGCTTTCATTGAGAAGGGTGGGGAAGAGGGGGGGTCTACGTGGGGTGACACTGACTGCTGCTTTCCACGCCCCAGGAGACTGGAGATAGTACGGCATGGTAAATTGGGCATGAGCAGAGTAGCAGTGGAGGCTGGCGTTTCATGACCAGGGGCATAAATATTTCCCACAAATATGCACGAGCATGCATCCTATCTGATTTGTAAGGTAATTTACAAACAAATCACTGGATTCAAGGTCCCCAACACGGCACACGAGTATTTTCCAATTTTTTCTTTTACTCTGCCTGTGGTGTGTGCCAGCCCTGATGCTTTAAGCACATTTTCCCGAAGCCTATAACCACATTATGTGCCTCTATCGCCACTGTACACGTCAAGCAGACCGTGCCAAATGTGTTCCAGCATCTCCCTGTGACACGTGCTCTTGCAGCTGCTACCAAATATATGCCAGCATTGCCAATGGAAAATGCATTGCAATGGCCCTGCCGTGCCCGGAACATGAGCACGCGCGCTCACACGCGCGTTCCCACAGTATATCACATGTACTTCTGCAAACATACTGTGAGGGATCAGTAATGCGCGGCAGACAACTGTTTGAGGTTTTCTCAAAACATTTTTATTAAAGAAAATGGATCCAAAATACCTCCCTATCCCTACTCTGCTAAGGAATTCCCTGCCTAATCTAAAGCTAAGGGAATACATTCTAACCCAGGATAGCTGGCCCTCACACTAAACAACAAATAGATTTAAAAAAAAGATATTGCAATTCAATATGACATAATCAACATTCATAGTTCCTAAATGACCTTCTCATGTCCTCAGAGATTTCCCTTCCCCAGTATTCAAAGTCACTTCGGCAAATGTTCAATCAAAGAAAGAAAATGTAAATGTTTTAACTCCGCTCCTGAAGGTTCAAAGTCAAAGAAAGTTCATCAACAAACGTTTCACTGCCAACAAATCTCCTTTGGGTGAAGTTATGCACTTTCCACTTCTAGCACACGTCTAGGAAAATGGCCTCAATGGTAATCCTGGCCACAATGCTTTGTCATTACCACAGGAAGATTTGCCACCGTTTATCCACACAGTTCTTGGTTAACAGTTGGGATTCCTTTAATTATTGTTTCAACATTCAAAACTGCATATCTGTCAGGATGACTTCTTACTACTGTTGCTTCTACTTCAAGAACTATATTTCTACTTGTATTACCATGAGAACAGTCACCTTTGTTGCACAGTAGTTCACCTTGGTTTCCACAACTGCAATGTACCATCTACAGACAACCAGATATGCCTCTTTAGTTTCAGTTCTTTGTACTACTGCCACAGCATCAATGACTTTTAAATGAGATTGTTTTTAAAGCGCTTCAACCTCCTGAGCTAGGCAAGGCACTCTTCCTCTCGATAGCTTCCTTCAAAGGGGCAGCCTCTTTGCCTTTCTTGTCTATCTGCCACGATAACAAACTGAGTATGCCTTTTAAGACTCATTTCTCTCTGGTTTCCACAGTCTTGGGAATTACAGGTTGAGTCTGCTTCAAAATAGTCTTCACAAGCAGCCAGTTCCATTTCCCCAACTTTACCAGCACCTTTCTGCCAGCTTTCAGACCAACAATTACCCAGAAGCCTTGGTGCCACTCTTAGCTTCAGGTAGTACTTGCACACTTGTTTAGGTCAATTAACTGTTAGTAACAGTATTGCTGGATTACATTTTAATTCTTCATAAGGTTGGTTTCCCTTGTATAATGAGGTGCCTCTTGGCTTAGGCAATGGTGGTTCTTCCTGTCAACAGTTTACACTCTTTAACATCTTGTGAATGAAAGGTATGTCACTTATATACAAGGTATAAGGTTTACTCTTTCAGTAGAGACTACAACCGGGCACACGCAACGGCTCTTTGATGTAGTTTGCAAGCTTTAAAGATGGATATGTAATTTTATTCCCATAGAAGAAAATGATAGAATCCAGGTCTCCTTGTGGAATCACAATTGGGTATACGCGACTATCCTTTATGTAGTTGTCCCATGGCAAAGATTGTAACTCTTGTATTGCAAAGTTAAATGCTCGGAAATGGTCTTGCCAGTGTTCCCTCTTCTTAATTGGGGACATGCGACTGCTCTTTCGAACAGTAATAGTCTTCAATTAGCATAACACTAGGTTTTGGTAACGATAGCTTCTAACGCAAGTAAGAAGCTCTTCAGTTTACATGTGTGTTACAATTTCATTGTTCAGAGGTTTACATTTTTACGCGAGTGGCTAAGGAGCTGGTTACAGTTATCGACAAGGCTTGTGCAATGTTTTAGAATGCTGTGCTTCACTCATCGGCTTCTGAAACACTTGCTCCGCAGGTCGCACTGCTTTACCGACTTTAACTACGACTTCTACTGTTTGTGGCTCGCTGGGGTCCCACACCCTTCTCCTGAATTGGTGTCTCCAGTCCAGCCATATGTTTTGGGAGTTCATCTTACTCCCAAGACCATCGGCTTGACAATTGCTTCTTGTCTCAGTCTCCTGCAAGCCAGCAGCTTGGCAACCAATAAAATCCGACACACGTGTGGAAAATGGTCTCTCTTGCAAGTCTTCTGCGGCACAGCTTTTGCTTTTGAAAGTTTGGGGGAAACAGGACTCTCTCAGAACACGCAGGTGAAATCTGCTGTCTCTACGTTCCGACGTCCCTTTTGTTCTCCCACTTCTGCTTGGTTTTCCAGCCCTGTTGCTTCTTTCTGCTTCCACTGCTACAGACTGCATTCCAGCTAACATTCCAGCTCCTTCCACTCCTCCCTCTTGCCTGCACCTGAGGGGGCCATTTATGCCTCCCAGGTTTCCTCAAGTGTAGGCTGTTAGGCCCAATTGCCTGACTCTACAATAGCTGTTAGGCTTGATTAGCTGACTGTTACAACTGCATGCCTCCTCGGCCCTCCCCCTCGTCCCAGTACTTCTGAAATTCTGGGACTTGTAGTACCCTTCAACAAAGTTAATTTGTGTAACATTTTAAGTTTTTTTCAAGGGTAGGTTTAATTCCCTTAAAGTTATTAAGAGGTGGTATGAGAATAAGCTGTTATAGAGGAAGGTTGTTTACTGAAGACAGCAGTTCCATATTCCTGTACATACCCTTGGGATTGAGGAAAGTGTTTAGTGTGGGATACCCAAAAAGATATATTTTTTTTGTTGGTAAAGTTTAAGATTTTACAACCTTGGGGTCCAAACCCCCAGATCTAATGAGGTTTAGGGACATAAAAAGGACAATGTCATTACCTCTTAAGGTACCTTGGGAAGATTCTTCCTTCCAGAGGAACAATACTGTGTCTCGTCCCATGGAATCTCCTCACCACCCTGGACCCTGTCTCTTCCCAGGTGATCCCCTCGCAGCACACCACACCCAGGGTTGGGGAGCAGGAAGCGTCTGCCTTCCCCTGCCCACCTGGGAGGAGATTTAAGGCAGGGTTTTAGGGAGAGATCGGTAGGATTCTTCACAATACACACAAGTGTACACAGATGCATACATTCACACAGCCACACGCATGCATTCATAGATCAAGCTGAACATTCTTTTTATGTTTTACACTTGCCTGTCTTTTTTAGTCTGGTCCTGCACCTATTCCCTTCACTTGCTCCAAGTACATCTACTCCAAGTCCATGGGGCACACCCAGAACAGAAAGCCGGAAGGAAAGCTGATTGACAATGCACTCAGTCCTGCCCTGGCCCAGCACAATAGGATGCCATTAGGAGAGCCTCAAAATACACTACTGCATGGCCTCCGATGTCCATGATCCGTTTCTGCTGTCTATGCACTGTAGGAACAGGGGCCATGCAGGCCTGCATGTAGGCCAGCGCTCCGAATGAGAGCAGGTAAAGATAGTGATTATTGCATCATGGCCAGTGCTCCTAAATTGGAGTTCTTGACATGACATACGTTTGCCTGT
Organism: Ambystoma mexicanum; assembly: GCF_040938575.1. Taxonomy (NCBI): domain Eukaryota; kingdom Metazoa; phylum Chordata; class Amphibia; order Caudata; family Ambystomatidae; genus Ambystoma; species Ambystoma mexicanum. Next base: position 1,023,975,269 of record NC_090941.1, on the reverse strand, counting down.
GCATAATGGCAGGAGTCTGTGCCCCAATCCATATGGAACACGTTGCTTCATATGGATTTAGCTTATGTCTGGGGTTTATTGAGTCGGCCTCGCCAAGAGATGGGCCCCAGGGCAGATTCCCCTTCCTCTCCAGATGTGCGGTCATTGCCAGGGCAGGGCTTTTCCTTCAATGACTGGAGGCCCTGAGAAGCAAATGTAGACCGCCCACAGGTCGCTGCAGAGTGCTTGCTTCTAGTAATAGGTGTTGCTTTGGTAAAAGGTGCCTACCCTTCACCTGGCTAAGAGAAAACTTTGTAAAACTCAAGACTGATCAAATTCCGGGGTACCAGTGGGCCAAGGGTGAATATCAGTTTCTAAACCATCAATCAGCCCCACACCTCTAATACACGAGAATTGATCCGAACAGATTGGATTAAACACACATACAACATTAAAATTATAAACCTTGTCAAATTTTGGTAACCTAGACTGAACTGCAGGCTTATCTCCTCTGAAGGTTGTGGATCGTTGGTTGCAGCACAGCAAAAATACAATTCTTACCCAATGATAAAAGGTGTGTCCAGTCATGGTTGTTTACACATATCAACTTTATTACACAACAGACAATCTAACAACACTATGAAATACAACCCACCCTGTAAAGGAATGCAGGGGACAGACCAGTACTAAGAAGTAAATGGTATGCACTCTGGATACTGATGGAGGGTGGTTGGTGTGGTTAATAACCATAATGGCTGCCTCACTGTCCTTACAGAGACATAGTATATTGAATCCTGGGGCAATTCTCGAGTGGCCGGAATGCCAGGACTTCCACTTCCAAGGCACCCTGAAGGAAATGATAATAGTCTGCAGCTCGGAATACCAGACGGTTAGGATGCGAGTGTACTGGGAAGAAAGAGGAATGCAGGCCTGGCCCGCCAATACACACAACCGGAGACGCTGGACATCAGTTGGGGGAGGCAGAGGAAAGCCGCAGAAGCGTAGCTTGTTTCTATGGTTAATTAAAGATTCAGCGGGATGAGCGCCTTCAAAGCGTTTCCTCATTGTCCTTGGAGAGGTCCCTCAGGCAATTCACCAATACAGGGGCCCGGCTAATAAAACAATGAGGGAAATTAAGAAAGAAAGGGAGATTAACCAGTCCACAGGAAGCTTGCATATCCTAGTTGGGAATAACCAGCTACTGCCATAGAAAACATTCTGAGCCCCAAAGAGTATAAAAGGGCCGGAGAAAGGCGGTGAAGAAAAGCATCTCTGAGGAGGCAGAAGTCTGATGAGAGGAAGGCTGTGCTCAGTTGGTCGAGACTTGGACTCTACACTGCAAACTCTTGAAGGAGCAGCTGATTAGCGTAGTAGCAACGTACTTCCTAAACCTTTTGGAAAATCGAAGTGAGAGCCTGAGGCTATATTCCAGTGACCCTATAGGAAGTGGGAGAAAGAGCAGACTGATAGCAGGAGGGTGACACAATATCGACCGCCTGGAGAAACCCAAACCGAGGGGACCAGGAGAAATGGCCATTATTGCAGTTGTGAATACTGATAAATCTTTGGTCGAGAAGGGGCATGCATGCTTTGATCTCTGAAAGCCACGGTCAATAAAGGGGTCTATTGTAAATCACGAGAAAGCAAAGGTCAATGAAATGCCTCTTGTGAATTCTGATGAACCCTACGACTGGGAGACCCCTGCTGCAAACCCCAAGAAATGCATGGCTGGGAAAGTGCAATGTATCTCAGGCAGCTGCAGCTGTGACAAAATGACACTGCTACGCAAGAGTATTGGGACGAGTAGTGGCTCAACCATCTACTTACCCCCACAGTGCTACCAAAGCAGCAGTGATCCCAATCATAAAGGTGAGATTGGCACAGCATAAGCGGTATACCCCCTTTTGGTAATGTGGGTGGAGGGCAGACTATATCAGGAGCGGGGGAACTGTTAACAGTAGCAACACAGACCGCCTTAGTTAAATCGGTCCAAAATAAAGAATTCCAATCAAGGCTGTTTAAAAATACAGTAACTTGAATAAAACCATCAGTGCAATAAACGAACTTAAAACACCACACCCCCCCATCCCCCTGAAAAAGACACAGAGAATGCAGATAAGACGCTCTGGGTTGATCAGCAGAGGTGTTCGGGCAAGAGACGTGGCAACAATGTTAATAGTTGAAGTATATATTTATGTAGAATATTTTGTGTATTATTTGGCTCACGCAGGCCTGGCATGCCAATCGCACAACCCCATTTACACAGTCCCAACCCACGATTTTGGGCAAGGAACAAACGAGGCTTTATTTACAATGCTTTTTTCAATAGGATTTCCCCATTGAAACATGTTTTTGTAAATCAGCCCCACAGTGTGGTATTCGAAATCGAAATTATTTAAAGGAATAATGTAACTACACTCAGTTGGCCTCCAGTGTGACACAATGGAGATCAATACAAAGCTAGGTATAGTGAATCCTAAATCCAATAATCAAAAATATTTCCCTGCCTGGATGAATCCATGCGATATATCTTGCATTCTTGAAGATGCTGGGCCTTTCACATTTCTACTCAATATTGGTTTTTCCAAGACAACTCATTGATAGCATTTCAAGATTGAGCGAATGCATTTAAAACATTCAGTATTCTTCAGTACCCAAAAAACCAGTATGGTGTTGGAGAAAGTTACTGAAATAAATAAAGTACATTTACAATCGACCAACTGCCCTGTGCAGGTGTTTGGTAGTGAATGTATTGGCTATGTACATGTCACTTAAATGCAAGCTGGCCACTATCTACAGTTATCTCCTGTAGGTTTACATTTAAAATAATACTCTCGGGGATCTGATGATTCTATTTTGAACGTACATACGTACTGTGTTCTCAAACTGTGGGTGCACCTTTCGCTAAACTGCATACACGACTTTCATTAAACATGAGTGTTACTTGCAGTCTTTCTCTGTGTGACTTTAAATACATTAAAGTATATGGCTTTAAATACACATTTGTGTAACCTTTTAATGTATCCGTGTGTGATTTTTCAGCCTGCATGTATTTTTGGGCTGAATATCAACTATTCCCATGTAACATGTACAATGGTTTAAAAATAAAATTAAAAAAGAACTGTGCTTTCACATTACTCACTTTGCACACTGCTTCTTAAAAATAATGTATTCCATTGGCATGCATTCTGTTACACAAACACGTCATCTATGGCTGCCTCCTGGCTGCATGAATGCACAATATAACCCTAGGCAATGGTATTTTGCATATACCATGCGACAAAATGACCATGGACCACTATTACATTTTCAATAAATAATTTTACAAAGGCAATTGCTCATCAAAGTGGCACCAAAATGCATTCAGTTTTACATTTTGTTTCCCAATACAAAGTACATAAGATTTTGAAGGGGTAATTCTCTTGGTAACCCATATGAATGGGGAAAACACAGGGCATTGAATACCAGAACCTATGGACTTGTTCTCAATTGAATTTCCCTGTCCTGCACTTTATCCTCCCAAATGCATTCTGTGCAGTTGGGGGTTGATTAGAACTTACCTTTTTGAGATGTGACGCTTTTTGAGATGTGACGTCTGATTTTTGGAGAGCTAGTTGAAGACTGTCAGACTGGAATCATTCCTTCAGCAAACCCTCTCTTCAGGTTCTGCCTGAGGCCAATCCTTAAAGTTTTGTTCTTCCATCTTCAGTTCGTGGAATATTGCGAGATGAATATTAAAAAAGTGGAACAATCATTTCCACTGTCGTATGTGCATGCAATGATGTATCTCTCTGATGCAACTCTCCTTTGTGACAGTCCAGTACCATGATCAGTAGAGTGGGAGGGAAAACCACTCCTAAAACGAAATTGGCTTTTCCTCAAAAGGACTCTGTACATCGATGTGCTAATTTAGAGACTTCAATGATCTCTCTACGATTACATTTTGGTGCAGTTGCGCATTTTGACAATTTTCTGACTATTACAAATGTGTCAAGGTGTATATTTCTTTTACATATTCTGATCGATTTTACTTATATCTGCAAACTGCAACATTTTATGTCGATCAGAGCTTGCTTTGAAATGCAATAGATTTAGTGATTACACATTTGATTTCAGGTTTCCTTCATGTTACAATCAATTGATTTTTATAATGTGGAGTTGCTGACGTTTTCCATCAAGTGGTAGTGGTGGTGCAGTGCCTCTTCTTTTGCATGTACAATATGTGTGAGAGCAGATACATTGTTATACATAGAGTTAAGTAACCTTTCCCTTGACCTAGCCTAATGCTCTTTTTATTAGATGCCTGGACATAAACAGAATTTCAAAGGCCTTGTCAACATGTTTATTAGCTTGACCATCTGCTAAGGATCGGACTGGCCTCAAAACCAGCTTGGACAGACCCAATGCCACTTTGTCTGCGCTCTCCATGTATTGATATTGCATTTTCCTAAGCAATAGTTTCAAAAGGGAAATCTTCTATGGCAGTTTATATATCTCCCTTTAAGCAAAGGAAATATGCCTGCCCCAGAATTCGCAGTGCATTGGTTCATTTACAATTAGCATTTCATTATTAACAAGAGTGATCTATTTTTAACCAATACATTTCTGTGACAGGGTATATCCATATACCTGCTCTGCTACACTAACTCCCGCCCCCTCCCTGCCGCCAATCTCGAACAGCAGGAAAAACGGTGCATGTGGGACTCCCTGTGTTATCCCTATACCGCATCAAGTGTACGAGAGACGGTATGCACATATGTACAATGTACCCTTGCACTGAAAGAGTGGAAGAATGGCTGCACGCACCATTGGATATCATGCAACGCAGAGTGACATCTGACAAGGGCAGAGTGATGTCATGAAGAAGATATGAGGACATACTGAAACAATGAGAATACTTAAGAATGATGATGTAACTGAAGCAACAAGACAAACATGTACAAAATAATAAAGTAATCATGTATGCAAAAGAAGATCAAGTAACTTGTGGACCAATAAGTATAAATACGCAGCAACGCAAAGTAGATGAGACATATTGAAGCTTGCTATAGAGGAGCATATAACGTGGATAGGACGGCCATAATTGGAAGGACACCGGTTTGTGCAAAGATTCATTCTAGCGACCTCAGAAACAGACGAGGGCTGCAGAGTCAGGAGAAGCTGGAAAAAAAGCTTTGTGTGCAAACTAAGAGGAGTCTATGTTGGCCTAGGATCAAGGATGCTATTTGAAGGAATAGCTGCAAAGCATAAATGGAGGCAGATGGATAAGCCATGAGCGGGAGGCATATTTATCTTAGAGTAAAGACCAAAACGTGAAGGAACCAAGTATTGGACAATTAACAGTGGATGAGACGCATACAAGATGGAGTGAGCAAGTCTCTAGAGGTCAGAAGGAACAATAACACCCAGCATAATTGAATCAAATGGCAGTAAATAGGAGGTTGAAATGGACAAATGTACGGTCTCCTCACATGTGATGCAGAAGTCGAAAACGAGGGCTATTCATTAAGCTGCAATTGAAGATGGTGATGTGCTCATATTCCCTTGCATGTCCCAGAACAGAGAAGACTAAAAGGTCAACTACAGATGGAAAACTTTGGCTTAGTGGGGAGCAATTTGACGTGACTCAAGCACCTGGGTTTTGGTTTCCTTACATGCTGCTAGTCGAGCCGAAAGTCCAAGTTTGGGTGGAACTGCCCACCAATCAGTGGGTCTATGGGGCAACCTGCTATACAATGTTGCATAGACCAATCTGCTGCCATTTTGTCCGGCGATAATCCTTATTGTACGTATTTAGAGGTAGTTCAAGGCGTGTCCTATAGATAAGGGACAGCCAATGAAGTACTTACCCACATACATTCTATAAGTAGATATGTTCTAACCAATCCCTCCCGCGACTAGGTTTTACAATTTGCCACGTAAGATGTCATAGATGAAGCATATAGGGGTATAAGACCTCTGTGTAATCAAGTTTGTGTGCAAGTGTGCAAGCATCCGTCCATTTTCATCAGTTCGCCCTGCTTTATCAAATTGAGAATAAAGTAGTACTTTGCCATATGCTTTGCGTATGTCTGGTTATTTGGTCAGAGAGCTTTATTGGTAATTCCATCTAGCACAATAGATGCTTCAAGCACATTGGGACTTTCATTCTAAGGGTAGATTGAGCAAATGTTCTTTTCAAACTGCATAGTTGTGAGAATGGGTGTTCTGGGGATCCAGGGTGAGTTCTTATGTTGATAACGTGTCACAGGTTGCTTAGGCCTGGTGTTTTTTTATTTTTTTTATTTTTTTTCCTTTTTTTACATAAAGTTCCTGTTTTTAAATGCACTTGATTCCTGAAATCATCCGCATTAATGCGGAAACATTTGAAGAACTGTTTGGTTCTGTGGTGTACTCAATTCCAAATAAATGCTGTTCTCTGCATTTTCTTTAGCTCTGAAAAGTCAGCCTTTATATTTTATTGAAATGTACACAAAACTGTGGCAATATTATTGTGCACCTAGTTTTATCTTGCCCAGGGTCATCCTCTTGTCATAACAGTGAGCAAGAGGCCTATGTTTCCAACAAGTGACAGGATCACCTCACATTACTTTGGGTTTCTTGTCTTTGGGGATCAACAGTGTTGATCCAGGGTTCTAGGAACTTCCTGAGGGTGTGATTTAGCATCTGGTTGGTGAGCTCGTCAACTGGGTCCAATATGTGTTGCAGTCCAGGCAGCAACGGCACGTGGCACAAAGAGGTTTGGGACAGGCAGGTGGTGTCCAGGGTGGTGTAGCTCACAAGCGGTTAAATGCAGAAATCGGGGTCCAGAACAGTTCCTTAACTTCTGGGTTGCTGGGAGCCCCACTCCAGGGTCTTCACAGACAAGGCAAGTCTTTAGTTCTGCACTTCTACTCCAGGATGTTGTCCGGCACCTGTAGGAGGACTGGGGGGGATATTCCACCTCCCATGAGTAGGATCCTGGTTCCAGTACACAGCCAGCTGAGAGGCCTTGTTCATCCACAGGGTCCCCCCCACCCATACTGTTCCCTGGGGATGGTTTAGGAGCAAAGCTCTCCCATGCCTTGGAAGCTTCTGTCTTCACTTCTATTGTGGAGGACATTGGGATAGATTGTACCCACAACAGAGTTGCAGATGAATCCTTCTTTCAGAGTCCAAAGTTTAATGGAACAGAGGATTTCCTCTCCTTCTAAAGGCAAAATGTCAGTGGATTGGTCAAAAGCAAGCCTGCTATAAGAGGCCAAATCCCGGCTGTTGGCAAAAGTGCCCTTTGCCATATGACATCACTCCCACAGTGCCTTCTGTGAGAAACCTGAAGGTGGCTCACTTACTAGTCCCCGGGGATATGTCATCCAGGTGGCCAGGACATGGCCATCGCTATTGGATCCAGTTCCAGGGGGTGGACCTGTGGGGGGGGAGGATCACCTGGATGAGGGGGGAGTGAAAGGGGGACGCTGAAGGGGGGCATGCGGTACGCCCTTCCCTATAACACCTTTTTCCCCCATCCTACCCCGTAGGATGTCTAGAAAATCTCTCCCTCCCCTTTCCAACACAAACACTTTCCTACACTGTGACAAACAGACTAACACCAGAGCTGTTTACCTGACATGTCCCAACACAAGGGCCAGGGAAAGTCAGGCAATTGACAATAATTACACCCACACCCGACAGCCCTGTCTCTTCCCCATAGTGATAAAAGGCGGCGCCTGAGAGCACACTTAGAGCAAGGCCGAACGCACGAGGAAGCAGCTATTCTGGACCGGCAGTTCAAATGGAGGAGAAAGGAGGCGAGACCTGAAAGGACGAGGAGGGGGGAATTGCTCTTATCCTTTTCAACTCAGATCCGCGAAGCCTCCGAAAAGGGAAGCATAAGACCGGGAAGTGCAGCCAGCGTGTGGTGTGAACGGTATCCACGGTACACGGGCCCTCCAGTGCTGATAGCCAAGGTGGTAGAAGAGCAACCTTTTAGAATCCGCTTATATTGTGCTTCCACTTCTGTGCAGAGGCCGTTTCCAATAGATGACAATATTCAATGTTTACTTTTTACTTCAGAATTTTATTCCAATTTTTAAATTAGCTTCATTTTGTGACAAACTTTAAATTGAATTACCTCGTTCAATTTATTATTTTTACTTCATTAGTTCACTTGTTCCAATTTGAGTTGGCGTCATTCAAAAATGTTCTTTGCCTTTCCAAAGTCCTTCAATTTTTCTTAGGAATTTCTCCTTTTTGACAACAATTGTTTTACTCCCAACACATGTTTCCCCGTCTTTCCATGTGACGGTTCATCAGGGGGAGCAAAGTTTGACTTATTGTGAGATAATCCTAAAGGAGATTTGCTTCTTGTGTTACTCTCAGTCCGTTTGCGGAGTGGCTTCCACTTGTGCTTAAATAAGCCTAGAAATTGGGACAAACCAGGTAGGTTTTCATTTGGTTGTTGTCTAATGCTATATGTGCTATTTATCTTAGTATCAAATTGCCTTACTTACAGGTTTACTGCCTTGTGTTGCTTGCAGTCTAATTGTGGACAGACTTTCACTCTTTTAAAGTGCGCTGTGCTCGAGAGTCCCACCTTGTTCTGTGCTAAAAATGTGGGGAAGGGAGAATCCAGTCATACCATCCTGACTTATCATTTGGTGACCACTTCTTTCTTTTCTTGTATTATCCCACACTATTTATAGAATACCGGTAAGGACTGGCAATATTTTTTTTAGCATAGGCCATTATTTGTCTAGATTCCACTTGGACTGCATTATTAATTGATGGTCATAGCTTACTCCCATCTTAGATTTAGGTTTAAATTAGCTGTTTTTCACACCCATTATACAGTTTAATAAACATCCTTGAACTGTGATAACTTGTCTGCCTATTCTTGATAGCGTGCTTTCCTTACACTTGACTATAGAAAAATGGGTGCGGAGTCCAGAAGTGGTAGAGAGCCTTGAAGAAACCAAGATGGTGGAATCCTTCCCTCAAACCACCCTTCCCCTGTGGGTACTCTAATTTCGTTCCTTTCACATGCTTGATGATTTCAGGTACTCAAGTAGCTAGCCTCCTGGTGTTAGAGTGGCTTTGCCATGTACGTGCTGATTTTAGTCACCAGTTTCTAGTATGTTACCTGGGTGGTTGTTCCTGTTCCCTGGGGAGGTATTACCATTCAGGGTACGAAATTAAGGTTTGATGAGCGGGAGCTAAAACCAGCTCCTGGATTTTGGGCATCTGCCTGTAGGCAGTAGCTACTGCAGGGGAACGAGGTGCTACCAGGAGATGCTACTTTAACTTTTTGCCAATCATGTATGATCCATTGTATCTAAATGTGTATTTAGTAATATTCTCAAATGATCAGTTATTGTCACATATACATGTTTGTAGGGCACCAGTTGGCCTGAAGAGTTCAAAAGTAGCTCCTGGCAGCTGTTGGTTTAAGGCTAACTAGGCTCTTTTAGGCTAGAGGAAGGTGCTAAATGGCTCCCAGCAATTTCAAACTCTGCCCTTCCTGAAGGAGAATCAGTAGCAACCTCTTGGCCATAGTTCCTTCTCCCAGAGCTGACACTAGTGTGATATCAAATTGAAGTGGCTTTACAATTGTGTAATTCTAGCAGCCACCCTGCCAACTCAGGCATGCTTTATATTTTAAGATGTACGAGCCACCAGACTAACTGAATGACCCAATTATTATAATTTAGATCAAGGGGCAGCCAGTTAAAAATCCACCACTGCCTACACAAGCTTGTGCTTCAGAAGCTGTCGGGACTAAACAAAAGATTTTTGAACCTTCTCTGTGCCACTTGTGTCGATTCACAAGATCTCGTCACTTCTCCCCAGGGGAGAGCCCTTCCTTGTAAGTCTAGGGAGGTGAGGGCGCTACCCATTAGTCTCCCTAGGGGTAGTGGAAAGTTGGACATCACAGGGAGAGACTCCCTTCCTGGGTATAAGGACTCCCGTCCTGTGAAGGATCTCTATAAATCCTTTTTGAATATTAGATGGATTTAACTCTGTTAAATCCATCTAATATTCAATCTGAAAGTGCTGATGTGTGTTGTTGTAAAGGCTCTGCGGTATCCCCTTTCAGACCTGTTATGACTGAGATGAAGAAGAGCCAACGCAGCATGTAGAGTAACAATAGAATGGATTGCCACAGGACTGTGACGAGGTGGCCGCAAGGAGGCATGAAGATGACATCAAAAGCAACGGAGGAAGACCTTGGCATTACGCTGGGGCGGGCCCCACTATATAAAGTAAATACTAAGGAAGCACTAGGTGAGTTTGGAAGCAGGAAGAGCCACAAGCGAAGCTGGCGTCTGTCCTGCACAGCCTGGGATGTTCAAATCTGTGGCAACCCCAACCATTGGAGACAGTCTCTGGGCGGGGAAGAAAAGAGTAACTACGCGAGCCGGTGGGAAGCTGACTCGCTGCTGAAGGGTGGAGAGAGTCCAGTGGTGACATGACCTTGCAGAGGTAGACCGTGTGGTCCATTAACAGTGCTGGGACCACCACAGCAATGGCTCCATGGAGCCGCACCAGCAGACGGGAACCAGGAGAAGAGCATGCAGGGATCCTGTGCTGAAGCGACACCAACCTGAGACCCCAGGAAAAACCGTTAACACTCCCCAGACATGGTGAAGGTAATGGGAGCCACAGAAAAGCCGGGTGGGGTCCAGGGAGGCTCAGGAGTCAAATATTCCCTGGGAGTGTTCTCCCTCGTCACAGTAGTTATACCCAAAGAACCAAGAGCCAAGTATTCCCCTGGTTGATCTCCCCCATCACAGTGGTGATATCCAGAGAAAGAGCCAAGAAAGCTACGGGAGTAACCTCCCTTGTTACAGTAGTAACCTGCAAAGTTGCCAAAGTATAGAGTGCATCTGGATACATCTCCTTCGTCATAGTGGTGACACGAGTGATAAAGTCCAAGAGTGCCTCAGGAGTCCACTCCCTCATCACAGTGGAGAATATAACAAGGGTGAAAGAGACCAAGAGATGAAGTCTGTGATAATGGGCACTAGGGCTGGTGCAGAGAGTCTGTGCTAGGTAAATGTAAGGGCATACTTTTGCCAGCTAGTAAGTTTCTGTTGATCTTTATTTTCACTTGTACGGTGTGGATTTTGTGTGCCAGTACATTTGAATAGTAGTACACCAGGCTTTGTGTGGGCAAGTGCAACTCTGTGGATGAGTGATTCTAAGTCCCTAAGTATGGAGAATAGTTATTTAGTACATGAGGATACATTAGTAATGCTGGTTTAAAGAGTTTGTTTTGTGTGCTACCACTGCCGATTTGTACTTTTTATTAGTTAAGACAAAAGCATTGGTTGTGTTGATGGAGGGGTTTTTGACCCTTCTTGGGTGTTCAGTGGTTATAGGTTCACCAATGACGAAAGGAAGATTTCCTACGATGCACAAATTTGTCCACTTGACTATTGGTGTCCTCGACCCTAATTGCAATGTTCATAAAACCGGGACCAAGCCGAGACTGTCTCACTACCCCTGTATCCCTGCCGATATACCTGTGCCATTGTTACCTTGTTGGGACTCCTGGCAGTTTTCTGGACCTCGCTGGGGCGGGCATCTCATCAGCTTCGCTTGCCTCCCCTGCTCTCTCCAGTTCTTCTGGCAGTTCTGTGGACTCCCGCCCACCTATGGTGTCGGCACTTCAGGGACTCGCCGGTCCAACTCCTCGAGGGAGTGTCGCCATTCCTATAGGCGGCTGGTGGTTTCTTTCCTTCTGTACCGATGGGGTTTCCTTCTACCTGCCAGCTTCCTCCGTTCTCTGGATTCCATCTTCCTGTGTCGCACTACTTATTCGCTCTTTGTGGCTTACCAGTCTGGTTCTCTTCAGAGTAAGTCCTTCTTCCTTTTTTGTACAAAGTTCTTTGTTAGTGGCACAATCTTCGTGCCTCCTCTGGGACCCCTCGTAGCAGTACTTGGGAAATATGCACTCTTTAGGTTTGTTGTGATAGTCTTCTTTCCAGTACTTTCCAAAGGGTCTGTCCTTGAGCCACTACTGTAGCACATGGCTTTACGAGCAAAAGGGGGTTGTGTGGGAGTGTGGTCAAGGTTACGGCTTTGAGTGTTGTGGGAGTGACTGTCGGGCCTGCACTGAAGGTGGTTGTCCTTGTCCCCCCAGAGGGATGTCCCTTCCCATGAGGTCTTCTTGCGTTATGCGATAATCGGGTAGCGGGCTCACCACTCTAGTTTCATGTGAAGGGGGTCCTTCCCGAGGAGAAGTGACGACACCTGGTGATTGGTCACCCCTAGTAGCAGCGGTAAAAATGAAGTTGCAAGCTCCTGACCAGCTATAAAGTCAGTCACTTGCCACCTCAATTCTGCACACTCGCCCATCAGCCAGTGGTGAGTGCAAATGTTGCGCCCTGCTTGGAAGTACTAGCTGTATATAGCATCTATTGTGGGCAAGGGAATCTGAAAATGTGTTGCTGGCCTGCCATGTACTGGGGGTTTTCAGGTTACTTTGAAAAAGGGATTGCACATTATATTGTGTTTTATCCCAAAAAGTGCATTCTAAAATGCACCAATTAATGGAAAACGCACCTCTCTCGGGGGAGCGAGGGAAATCCCCAACCCAAATCCCCATTGGTTGATTATGGCCCCCTCCGTACACTTATGAACAATCCCAGACACTATATCCCCCCACACCACTCCCGAAAAGAAAGAAAAGTCACCCTCCGCCAACTCGCCAGTCTCCACATGACCATGAATGGCAATTAGCCATAGCCGGTGTCCACATGACCATGAATGGCAATTAGCCATAGCCGGTTTCCACATGACCATGAATGGCAATTAGCCATAGCCGGTGTCCACATGACCATGAATGGCAATTAGCCATAGCCGGTTTCCACATGACCATGAATGGCAATTAGCCATAGCCGGTGTCCACATGACCATGAATGGCAATTAGCCATAGCCGGTGTCCACATGGTCGGTAGCTGGCAACCCATGCTTCTGCGGCTTGCTTGCGTTGCAGTGGATGATGGGAGGTGCGCCTATTCTCCATCGTGTGAAGTTGGCAAGCATTGCACTGCGTCCTACGGGGTTCTGCTTATACCTGCCTACATTTGAAAATCAAAAACCCTGACATGTATGCCCCGCCTACAGCCACACAAGACTCTGTCTCTTTGCGTGCTCCTCCGCCCACACACCCCGCCCACATGTAAACATTTTCAGTTTACACTTTACAGTGGAATGCAATACATTTAATTAAATGGTGTATTCATAACCACCCAAATTGCATACAACGAATGGAATACGCCTTCCATAAAGTCAATACAGGCACAAAACAAAGAGACGATGTTTTCTTCAAATAATGTTTTTGAAAACGTTAACATGCGTGCATGTTTTAAACTCCAAGAACCAATACAAAGGTTTTCCCTGGAACTTGCAGTACCGAAATTGGACATTTCACCTTAGTTGTTTGCCATAATGTTATATAGTGCAGTGATGACGTGTCCAGCCTGCAAACCTGATGGCTGTGGTTCAACCCCTGCGGTTTTTAATTCATTAAGTCACTTAAGCTAGGGGAGGAGGGAGGCGGGGGAGGTGGGTCCGAGACGACCGTCTGAAAAAAGTGGGTGGACTCAGTCCACCTTTGTGTTCCCTGTTCCCTCGACTTGAGCCCTGGAAAACCGATCAAAAAGATTAAGCTTTTATTCTTTTTGGCCAGTTTGCCTTATGTTTTAGCCGCCCGTCAATTTAAGGCCACTAAAACATAAGGCAAACTGGCCCAAAAGAATGAAAGCTTAAACAAATAATACCGCTTTCTGCTTTCAAAAGCAGTATTATACGTTTATTTTGCTTAAGTCTGCCTTCTTATTGGCCCCGCCCACACCTCCAGTTGATTATACCAAACGGATGGAGGATTGGACGGGACCACAGCGAAAACCCAGAGACTCCAGGGTCTTCCCCGGAGACGAGGCTAAAAACCCGGAGGTTAGGCAGGTATGGTTCTGCTGCCTGTACATCAGGACCGACAAATGGTTCTAGTGCTTGATTTTCCTGCGGTTTTTCACTATTTCAAAATAAATGTGGCGCGGTAAAGAAGTGCCTCTGTCTATAGCTGCAATACTTCCAATCCTAGCGCCTGCTTCGCCCCACTTAAACCACATGTGTGATCCTGTCCTTCGTTCGTCAGTTCTCTTAAACTTCAAAATAAAACGCATCAAAATGCCCTAAATATTGCTGTTAAGCGCTATATGAGAGAGTCAAACATGGGGCAATTGTTTAGAAGGCGTAAGCTCCTTCCGGTGATTGGGTGGGGCCGGTGGGCTTTGTTCCGTTCTCCTGGCGCTGTGCCTGCAGGCCACCGTTGAAGCAGTCCAGTCTGCCGACACCCGGCCTTTCTTTTAGATCACACCTTGTTGTGTTTGTGGCGTGCTTTGTTACTGTGGTTGCTTAGCTAGCTAATTATGTGTTGTCACAAGAAAGTGACGGTAAAATTGCGAGGTGAACGCTTGCTAGGGCTGTTCTTGCAGTAGCTTGAGGGGGCTGCCGGGCGAGGGCTATTTGCGTTAACTTTGCGGGGGACCTCGCCCCGGTCCAGCAGTTAGACCCCTTAGACCCACAGGAAGGTAGCTCCAACCCTCGTACTGCTGCTCTTATCTGCTGGACTGCTATTCAGCACCCCACTACTAGGGTCCTGGGCTGTCCCCACAGTACACACAGGTCACTTTACACACTTTTGGCCTCGCAGCCCACCTGGCCCATTCTCCCGAGTGGTTTGCTGATGCGTGCCTGCGTGTGGTGATGTCACATGTAATGCCTGGTTGAATGTGGCATTTGTACCAATAAACCTGGAGCTTCCGCGAAGTGGCTGTGCCCAACGGATGCCCTTCCTATCTGACAGTCAGTGCTTTAAGTGGGATTGGAAATCGAGGGAGGCTCTAGTTAGGGGGTGTGGCCTAAGGACATGCCCACTAACGAGAGCCCCCCCCTTTATGAAGGAAGGTGGGGCGGCTGGTAAGAGGTGGAGCTGGGGCACACTGGCATTATTACCTTTGATGCGCCCAGCCCCTCCTCTTAAACAACAGAGGGGGCTGGGCGCACCAAAGGGTGTGATACCAGCGTGTGCCAGCTCGCACGCAGCAGGCAGTCCTTTAATTCAAGGAGCACGCTTTAACCACAGGCTCCTTGAATGAAAGGCCTGCCTGCTGCTGGTGCCTATGTACAGGGGCGCCGAGTACGCGGGGGCTCCGGGGCCCGGGCACCCCCCGGCAGAATGAAGTCGGGGCTGAGAGGCCCCCCCCTTACCCCCTGGGCTGGAGAGAAGAGATGCAGTATGGATGGCCCTTTGTTCCGTCCATACCGTGTCTCTCTCTGGCCTGGGTAAAAAACGATGTTTAAAAATTGAGGAACAGATGCAAAGCAAGAGGCTCTTGCTTTGCATCTGTCCCTCCTAGGGTGGCCAACTGTCTCGTATTTTGCGGGATTTGCCCGTAATTGGGCACTCTGTCTCGCAGTTTGCCGAGTGGCACTGCGGGACGCGGGTTGCCCCGACTTGCTCTGTTCGGCACAATTTGTGCTCAAACAGAGGAAGTCGGGAGTCACAATTAGCCATGCTGGGGGCTGGGGCTGGCCACTGCAGGGCGCACAGGTCACAGCTAATTGCTGTGCAGCCATCCCTGTGTTACATTAGCGGCCACTTGCCAGCCACTGTTATTCTGATTCGTGGGAATTGAAATGTATGCATGAGACCCCCTCCCCGCGCCGAGCAGGGATGGTCATATAAATACTTTTTCCACGAATCAGAATGACAGTGAGTGTCAAGTGGCAGCTAAATCTGTGAATAAAAGTCCTATTGCAGTCAATTGCCCGCGCAGCTGCTGACGTGACAGGCCTGCTGTGCAGTCACGTCAGCATCTGTGGGGCAATGCATTGATTCTGCCCGTGCCCGGTGCTCTGCGGTAGTGCACGGAAAGGGGCGGGTCAAACGTAAGCACTGTGACATCATCGCCACCTTGTGTCCCGCAAAAGCATCTAAAAAAGTTGGCCATCCTAGTCCCTCCATTTCTAAAAATCGTTTTGGGTTGGGTGTATTTGTACATCAGTGCACCCCTCTTGGCAAGAGGGGTGCACAGATGTAGCGATACACCCAACCCAAAACGATTTTTAGAAATGGAGGCACAGATGTAAAGCAAGTCTGTCCCTCAATTTCTAAAAATCTTTTTGGGTTGGATGTATTTGTACATCTGTGCACCCCTCTTGGCAACAGCGCTTCTATAATTGTAATACTATGCTTTTGTTGAGGCAATGCTAGTTCATCTTAGTGGGGCTGCTACGCTTTTGTTGAGGCAATGCTAGTTCATCTTAGTGGGGCTGCTACGCTTTTGTTGAGGCAATGCTAGTTCATCTTAGTGGGGCTGCTATACTTTTGATGGGACAACATCAGCACTTCTCGGTTGAGCTGCTACACTCCTATTGACAAGGCCCCAGCACTTCTCAGCAGATTTATTTATTTTAATTTTAATTGGTTATTTATAATGCAAGTAATACCCAGAGGTTTCTAAGCGCAGACTGAGGGATCAAACCTGTGTTGCGCCATGTCGTCTTGCTTCCAAAGCGAGCACGTTGCCCCTGAGCTATCTTCCAGAGACTCTGAAGATCTGAAGTACATTTAATGATAGAGAACCAGAACTATTGAGCAAGTCTGATATCATCATCATCATCAGAATAACTCAACACTGTTGTGGTTATACAAGAGCTAATATATTTAAAGGGATGGAATTACTCAGAATGTAGCAGCACTATTCAATAACCCAAAGTGCTTAAGCATAGTCAATGTGAAAATACTACACTTCTCACTGTTGGGACAGTACTGCCACTTCTCACAGAAGCTTCTACACCTTTTATGGGGCAGCACTGATCCAGCCTACTGGACAGCTTCACTTTTAATGGCACTTCTCAATAGGACTGCTATACTTCAATAGGAAATGACCAACACTACCCCGCAGGGAATTGCATACTCTTGATGCCACCGAAGCAGCACCCATGGGGAGGCTGGCTGTGGAGGTGCAGCGGTGGGTGCAACACGTCAGCCCACAGGACCTCTACTGGAAACAGTGTGGCATGCATGCAGCCATGCATTTATCTTGGCAACCTTTACCTAACTTGCTATGCCCATAAAGTACCCTGTATTGCAGGGGCGGGAGGGGTGCTGGGGCAGTTTAATACAGAGGTAGCGGGGACAAAATGAGGCGTGTGTCCCATGTGCATGGGAAGGAAGGGTGGACCAAAGCAGTTAAAGTGGGGAGGTGCGTGCTAAAACTCGGGGCACTCACGCTGTCTTACCTGGTGAGGCCGCCTGTGTCGCCTTGACCGCTTCATAGTGGTGCCTGGTCACCTTGCCTGGTGGTGGTGCCCACTTCATCTTGCCTGGTGGTGGTGCCCACTTCATCTTGCCTGGTGATGGTGCCCACTTCACCCCACCTGGTGGTGGTGCTCGCTTCATCTTGCATGGTGGTGTTGCCCACTTCATTTTGCTTGGTGGTGGTGCTCGCTTCATTTTGCCTGGTGGTGTTGCTCGCTTCATTTTGCCTGGTGGTGTTGCTCGCTTCATCTTGCCTGGTGGTGTTGCTCGCTTCATCTTGCCTGGTGGTGTTGCTCCTTCACCTTGCCTGGTGGTGTTGCTCGCTTCACCTTGCCTGGTAGCGGTGCCCACTTCATCTTGCCTAGTGGTGTTGCTCGCTTCACCTTGCCTGGTAGTGGTGCCTGATCACCTTGCTTGGTGGTGTTGCTCACTTCACCTTGCTTGGTAGTGGTGTCCACTTCATCTTGCCTGGTGGTGTTGCTCACTTCATCTAGCCTATTAGTGGTGGCAGATCACCTTGCCTGGTGGTGTCACCTGCGTTGTCTTGTCTGGTGGTTTTTACTCGCTTCATCTAGCCTGGTAGTGGTGCCCGATCACCTTGCCAGGTGGTGTTGCTTGCTTCAACTTGCCTGGTAGTGGTGCCCACTTCATCTTGCCTGGTGTTGTTGCTTGCTTCACCTTGGTGCCCACTTCACCTTGCCTGGTGGTGTTGGTTGCTTTATCTAGCCTGTGGTGGCACCCTCTTCATTTTTTCTGTTGGTATTGATTGTATGTCTTGCCTGGCGGTGTCACTAGCTTCATCTAGCATGGTAGCGGAGCCTCCTTCTTTCCTGGTCGTGTTGCTCGCTTGCGTCGTCTGGCTTGGTGGTGTCCCCTGCGTTGTCTTGCCTGGTGGTTTCACTCGCTTCACCTTGCCTGGTGGTGTTGCTCGCTTCATCTAGCCTGGTAGTGGTACCTGGTCACCTTGCCTGGTGGTGTTGCTCGCTTCACCTTGCCTGCTATTGGTGTCCACTTCACCTTGTCTGGTGGTGTTGCTTGCTTCACCTTGCCTGGTAGTGGTGCCTGCTTCATTTTATTCCTGTTGGTGTTGATTGTATGTCTTGCCTGATGGTGTCGCTAGCTTCATTTAGCATGGCAGCAGAGCCTCCTCCTCCTTCTTTCCTGGTCATGTTGCTCGCTTGCATTGACTGGCCTGGTGGTGTCTCCTGCCTTGTCTTGCCTGGTAGTGTTGCTCTCTTCACCTTGCCTGGAGCGGATGGATGTATGAAGCGGATGGGTGCATAGAACGGATGGGTGTATGGAGCGGTTAGGTGTATGCAGCCAGCAGATTGGTGTATGGAGAGATTAGATGTATGCAGTCACCAGATGGGTGTATGAAGAGCTTAGGTGTATGAAGCCAAAGGGAGTATGGAGCGGTTAGGCATATGGAACGGATAAATATATAAAGTGGATGTATATTCAGAGTAAATGAAGGTATAAGACAGGTGAGTGTAGAGATGAATATATAGAACAAGATACTACTGCTGGACACGTGAAAATCACGAGTGATTAAAACGGATGAGTGCAGAGAGGTTGAGTGCGTAGAACGGTTAAGTGCGTAGAGGGGGTGAGTGCGTAGAGGGGGTGAGTGCGTAGAGGGGGTAAGTGCGTAAAACAGGTAAACGCCTGAGAGCATAAAGTGGATGAGTACCTGGAGCGAACGAGTGCCTGGAGCGATCGAATGCCCAGAGTGAACTGATGCATCGCTTAGAGCCGACGAGTACATAGAACGAACGAGCACGGACGCATCCAGTACTGATGAGTGCGTAGAATGGATGAATACGTTGAGCTACTGAATGCGTAGAGCATGAAGCAGTCAAGAGTGCATGCATGAGGCAGACAAGAGGGCATGCGTGGTGCGGACAAGTGGACAGTCGTGTGGCGGACAAGAGCGCATGCGCGGAGCAGACTAGACCGCGCAGGGCGGACCAGAGTGTATTGAACCAGACTGGAGTGCATAGAATGGATAGGTGTCCACGGTACGGACTGGAACGCATAAAATTGCGTGACGTATATAGTATGGTTTAGAATGCAAAGAACGTTTAAAAGAGCATATAACTCATCATATCACACCACTATGCTTACTCTCTCCTTTACATAACCACTCAACTAGAACACAGAGATACTATGACACCATTCGGTATATCTGTTTTCATACCAAAATCCGCCGCTCACTCCACATCATTCTAAGTTGACACTGATGGTCTCGCACCCCCCCCCAGCCAGGCGTTCTCCTCAGGCCTAACGCAGCCGTTCTGGATAAAACCTGCCTGAACGAACACATTCTCCTGACCTCTCAACCACCACACCTACCGCTAAGAAGCAGCTTCTACACGGATATCGCACGAGCTGCACACATACCCGGTGCACACATGCACCTTTTGACTCTCTCCTGATCTGAACTTCGGTTCCCAAGGGCGTTCAACCTACCAGCGCCTTCAGACCATACCAATGGTATATAAGGCACTATATAAATGCAAAATAACTATATAAATGCAAATGCAAAATAACTTCCACCCACCACAGCTGCTTTATTTTAATGGCACAGTGTGTGCACTTCTCAGCCACTCTGCTTTACATTTAAACAGACCAAATTGTCATTTCTCCTCAGGACTGCAACACTATACCATTGTGTTCTGTATGTTGAGTGCTTCTTCACCACCAATGTGGGTTCATGGCACTCTCCCAGTGTCTAAATAGTAGATCTGGCTACATTCAGTTGGCAACAGGCAGGTCCTGAGCTGCCTGCTGTACATAAGCTGCCGCTCAGAATGTTGGAAGCCGTGATGGGGCAAGGGATAGAAGGCTCGAGCCTGTAGGATAGCAGAATCAGCAGGGTCTTAAAACCTGCTCACTCATTCTGGAGTGAGGGGCCATGGGGCAAAATGAGCCTGATCCCACATACAGGGGGTTGTTACCCCTTTATCTCTCCTGAATGAAAGAATGAGCTCTCTCAGACACAAGTGATCACCCCTGCACACACAATGAATGAATATGGTATGGATCTATAGATCGAGAAAACTGGAGTGAGAATTCGGAGTGTTTTAACAGAAATATAATTGTCTTCCCAGATGGGAGACTGACTCCATTAATATACATGGGGTCACTGAGATGACCAAGAGTGAAACTGTACTTTCAGTTGTGAGATTACCAGCAACGGGTATACTATGCTCCAAGGAGTGAGGTGCCCACTCAATGTATCACACTGTTTATAGGTGTGAGACCCATCCTGAATGCTTGCCCAAAGAGCGTTGGCCAGATTTTCAAACTGAAGAAGTGAGTATGTGATCCGGGGTCTGCAGCCCACACATACGCATGGGATTCCCATGCACCCACTTGCCAGATTTGTACCAAATTAGTGAGATTGTGCTCCAAGGTAGGAGGCTCAAGCACAGTCTTTGCTCTGAGGTTTGACACACTCACAGGATGGGATGGCATTTTGTTCTCCCATCCTAGTTGTGTTGCTCTGCCTTTTGAGGGCTACTACAACCTGGATGATGGGGTGGAGTAGGGGCAGTGATGGCCTACTGGAATGCAACTGAACGGTTTAAACCTCCTTCTTACTTGACTTTAGTATATGCAGTACATGCTAGCCAATGTTTCCCCTGTTCAGCGCCCCTTCCCCCAATCCCCTTCGCACCAAGTTGGCGACTACGTGCAAATGCGGGTATATAACCGCTGGTGATGTCACTTCCTATATTTGGGCACCCCCCTGGGAAATTCATAAATCGGCTCCCCTGCCTATGTACTTGAAACAGTATGAGGGCTGGAGGGCCCCCACCCCCAGTCTCCCGTTTTGTTTTGAGGAACTAGTCATCACCCTGAGCTGAGCAGTCCAGCCCTCCTCCCGTTTCGAATACATAGACATCAGGCAGCCTGCACTGCATGGTTACACCTGCAGGCAGCTCGTGTAACCGTGCAGCCTCTTACACGGGCTGCCTGAGGTGTTGGCTGGTTGGGGCTAGTCAGGGGTGGGCCCCGGCAGGGCCTCGGCTTGGGAGCTCTTTCTGGAGACTGCCAGGGCCTGGCCTCGGCTGGCCCTGGCACACTCAAAGCCCTGCTGACAGTAATGTCTTGTATGCAGGGCACAAGTTGATGGACTACGCAGGTGGACGGCCTCCGGCCACTATTTGGAGAGGGTGGCCGCTGTCCCCCATTTCCCTCCCTGTCTTTCTAAGGAATTAAAACAACTGAATACATTTCCTTCACATCCCTTCCTTCCCTTTCCCCTGCTGCTTGGTCTCATACCCAGGTCATGCGGTTGAAAGGCAACACACTTCGCCACACAGGACCAGATGAAGTCTGTATCAAGACACACGGTATAGTGTCTCAAATCTTCACCTCTTGGGATGCCGGTTTCCAATGCGTGCGTCACCACCCCTCCCCCCCACCCCCATCCCCTTGCTGGTATGCAACTCCAGACCTGCATTTGAAGAGCTCTCCTGCCTTTACCTGTAAGGATCGTCAATAACCCTTCAGAACTTGTGTCTCGAGTCTTTTAGGGCCAGAGTCGTCCATCATCCGTGCCGGCCCCAGGTCTACCAGCACCCTGTGTTACCTTTGGGTGCTCCCCACCCCTAGACTCCAAACAAATACTGCAGTGCAAAGGCCCGGCGTAATCCTTGAATAGGAGCTGGTGCCGCGCCAGCGTCAGTCACTGGCAATGACTTTGTTAGTGACTGGCACTTTACATTGGGGCACTGCAGATAAAGGGCATAGCCAGCTCACACAATTTATAAAGTGCCCCGTAATTTACATGACACTTTACATGGACTGTGCCACCACACCACTTGATCGCCCCTTGAGTCGGCTCTGCCCGTCATTACACTACCCCAGTGCAGTGACACGCTTGCATTACCTGGTTGGCGCATCCCTCAGTCGCCACCCCCATCAGACAAGTCACCACTTATAAACAATCTGCATCCATGCCAAAACATGTCCAATTACCAGATTCTTGTCTGTTGGACAACTGCGTCCAGGTGACAGCGCTGCATGAGCATACCAGTGACTGATCTACACTACACAAAAACCTTTGACCAATTACCCCGATCTCTTGCACACAGTCCATAGAACTTTCTCACTTCTACAATGGTGAGACCCTGCTAGTCTTGTGGCCCCAATGCCCGGGACCTGCTGCAGCGGTCTCCTTCTGCCCATGCTCAATGTCCTTTTACTCGTGGAGTGTTCGTTTCTACACACCAAGTCTCCATGGTCGCCAGGGTCCGACTTTATCGAAACCAGGATTCATTTGCAAAGTCCGATCCAATCGGGAAGATGTTAGCTATGGGTGTACAAGCCGCCACTTTCCATTGCCCTATACTCCCAGATCCCCCCCGCCCCCCCCCCCAATAACTCCCAATAATTCCAGCAGATTTTTCCAAGCTTCCTGTAAAAACTCTGTGGCAGGTAACTTCTCACCGCCCGGAATCGACCTTGTACATAAGAGGGCTCTCGGGCTTAGAGGACCAGAGAAACCTGCCTGAGCAACAGTCCAAACATCTGGGTCATCATTAAGAAACTGGCCGGAGAACGCCAAGTGATATGCGTGAAAGTTAGGGAATCCTTAGCCCTCTCTGTCCACAGGCAATTGGAGTTTCCAAAGTTTAAGCCTGGGAGCTTTTCGATCCCAAATAAAATCCTGCATCAAACTCTCCAGTTCTTTCCAATAATGCGGACAAATCTTTAGAGGCAACATGCCAAGAACATAGTTCTCTTTTGGGGCTGCGGTCATCTTCAGGGCATTATTTACCCCACCGAGAAAAATGCAACAATGTCCATCTCTCTCAATCCATTTTGAAGTCTCTACACACTTCCTTTACGTTCTCATCTACCATGCCATCAAGCAAAGGGGTCAACCAGATACCCAAGTAGCGCATTCTCCTTTCACACAACCTGAAACCCATGGATGGGACCAAGGTCCCATCACACGTATAAGTTAAAGGCAACATTTCAGATTTTATCCTATTTATTTTGTACCCAGAAACTTCCTTAAAATTGTTTTAAAAGCTGCATCAAAAGGAGCAGGGATTCGCCCAGTTTTTTCAGGACTAGCAACAGAGCATCAGCGTAGAGCCACACCTTTTGCTCAAGTCCCCAACAGCTCGCACCACTCGAACCCACTTCCACCACTGCTGAATTAGAGGTCCCAGGTAATGGGTGCTATTTCCACTGCTGGAATTACTGCCAAAAAGTGGCTGAAATGGCTCTGGCAGTAGCCGTAAATGAAGATTGTAATTCCACCGTATTACAAGTGTAAATAGCCCAGAAATGCTGCCACAAATGGCAGTGTATCCACCAAGAGCACAGTGCAGCTACCAATGCCTAAAGTGGATTGATTCTGTGTGTGAGCTAATCATTGAGAAACTCCTGCTAAGCAGGCTCATGGTGTCCTACCAATCAGTTCCATTTGTGATATGGTGTTTGCTTTATATATCAATTGAGAGAAAGGTGCTCTTCTGCTACACTGGGGATCACGGCATATGACAATGACAACTCATTTGTACTCCCTCGAAATTGCATTTACGCTCAAGGTATAATACTCCATTCTGGAGCAGTGGTTGGAGGCATTCTTGATCTAGGCGCAGGTCTCTGGAAGTATTTGTCCATGCAGGAAACTGTCAAGTATTTCAAGTCCTATGCAGTAATAAATGCGTAACGTGACAGTATCTTCATCGAGAGCCTAGTCCTCTGCTCCTGGACTGGTTGCCTTCGTTATGCTAGGATGGAAAGCTCTCCCAGCGTGTCAAAGGTCATTTGGAATTGACTGCTGCTTGGAACCTACCCTCCACTTAGCCCCAGTTTCATTCTGCGACCTGCGGCCCATGTGTACTTTAGCAGTTGCACAGCTGTCCCTGTCCTTCCAGGAGCGTGAACAGGGCACCACCAGCCGCTGGGGTCCCGTAGAAAGATTCTGGCAAGGGCGGCCTCCTCTTGGCCTTAGATTACCATCCTCCTCTGTGTGGCTGTTCTCGCTTGCCCCAGGAGTTTACTTTACTCTCGTCATATCATTTATCAAATTGTAAGGGGTAACCATCTACACAGGCTGCGCTTGTTACCTATTGTATGCTCACTGGGTGTGATAAGTTTGAACAGAGTGGATGAGGAGTGTTCACAAAAAGACACAATTGATTTATGTTGTAATTGATTAGTAAATCAAGGAGCCCAGCTTTAATTCCTCAAGTCAATACTTGGGACATTTTAATTTAAAGTGCCCCAAAAACAAATGATACATTCTTGGTACACATGGGTACACATTTCATGTAAGAAGCTTAATACTACAAACAGATAAGTGCCAGGCAGTGTCCTGCCGGTTAGTGTCCAAAACAAAGTACATTCATATAATGCCAGAAGTACAAAAAATGCCAAACAGATGCCAAGAAAATGCCAAAAAAAAAAGAATTGCAGAAAATGCCTCAGATGTCAAGAAATGCAGAAAATGCCATCAGGAAATGCGAAAAAATGCCAACACGTGTTTCAACCTGTGAGGTCGTCATCAGGGCATATAGATACATATAGTGCATTGGGCTATAGTGCTGATGCTAAATCCTGAACTGTGTTCAATTTAGAAACCTCATTGTAATTATTCTCTGTCAAGCTGTAGAAAAAATGGAGCAACGGACGGTTCCAAAAGCATGTTACTGGTCAGTTCAGTGTACTTAACTTCTAAACAGGTCGTGATATATTGCTTGGCAGAAATGCCATTGGGGTGGCAATAATGCAGTAAACAGGTTCGTATTGGGTGTGCTGATTCCGGATATCTGGCCGTAATCGGCTTGTGAAGTAGACGTGCTCAGTGGCAGGCAGTTTCTCAAGTGCAGCACAATTTCTGCCAAGCAATATATCACGACCTGTTTAGAAGTTAAGTACACTGAACTGACCAGTAACATGCTTTTGGAACCGTCCGTTGCTCCATTTTTTCTACAGCTTGACAGAGAATAATTACAATGAGGTTTCTAAATTGAACACAGTTCAGGATTTAGCATCAGCACTATATGCCCTGATGACGACCTCACAGGTTGAAACACGTGTTGGCATTTTTTCGCATTTCCTGATGGCATTTTCTGCATTTCTTGACATCTGAGGCATTTTCTGCAATTCTTTTTTTTTTTGGCATTTTCTTGGCATCTGTTTGGCATTTTTTGTACTTCTGGCATTATATGAATGTACTTTGTTTTGGACACTAACCGGCAGGACACTGCCTGGCACTTATCTGTTTGTAGTATTAAGCTTCTTACATGAAATGTGTACCCATGTGTACCAAGAATGTATCATTTGTTTTTGGGGCACTTTAAATTAAAATGTCCCAAGTATTGACTTGAGGAATTAAAGCTGGGCTCCTTGATTTACTAATCAATTACAACATAAATCAATTGTGTCTTTTTGTGAACACTCCTCATCCACTCTGTTCAAACTTATCACACCCAGTGAGCATACAATAGGTAACAAGCGCAGCCTGTGTAGATGGTTACCCCTTACAATTCGTTCTAGTCCAGGTGATAGTGGGAGATCACCTTACCATCCACACGACAGCAGCTTTACCAATATTTGATCAGATCATCCATTTAGACTTCCAGGTGTGCGCACTCCTGAATAGGGCCCTACTCCCACAATCCCTTTGTTCTATATCATTTATCAACTTTCCACACCTGTGGGGAGCCGTGGGAGCCGGTTCCGCAGCATTCCTGCGGGGTGGGCCTGCCCCCCACCTTTTCTGCAGGAAACACTCTACACATCAGAGGAGGCCCTACCACGTCACAAAGCCATATCCACAGATGAGAAGTGCAACTGAGAACAGAACCCTGATAATGGGCCGGCCCGGACCTGCGCAACCGGCCAGCCGTCTTTCTGGTTCTTATCCTTTACAAAATATGGAAGGGAGAAAATGTGTTTCAGAATTGTGTGCCTTGCAGTTTAATCGGTAGTCAAACATATCTAGACATATAAAACACAAATCAAAATGGGTCAGTCGGAAGGTAGCCCAGGGTGTTGAAGTGCTTCCTGCAGAGCTTCGTTTGAATGTCCCCGCCTATAGTATGCAAGACACTGCTCGCTCCACCAGACACGGGCTCCAGGGCTCACGATTTCAGCCCATCCCACCAAAATGTAGAGAAACTACTATGCAGTTGCAGGCTGCTCAAACGCCAAACTAAATGAAAACGTCTCTTCTCTTTGGACTAAAAGGTTGTCGGCATGGTTTGATTTGGAGGTTGAAGCATGTCTCAGGAGGATAGCTTAGGGGCAACGTGCTCGTCTTGGAAACAAGACGACACGCAGCAACACAGGCTCGGTCCGCCGCTTAGAAACCTGAGTATTAAGCGCGTTATAAATAACCTATCATATCATATCATATGTGGCTAATACAGGGTCCTGTTATTGATCCTATTACGCACAAAAATTAATCATGCCAGGGACAGCATATGTGCGTTCTCTAAACTACTCATCCGAGTCCCCAGTATAACAATGTGTTATCTAACCAATAGAACCCGAGCAGGGGGCTATTACCGGCCAGGTAATGCACCCGTGCAAGGCTTATATGGCTATTCGTACCGGTGTACTAATATTGCTTTTATCTCAAGCTGAGAAACTAGTGTTCCTGGTGCCGGCGAGGGACAAGGCAGCGCAAGTTAAGTGGGGGTCAGGGGAAAGGGATGGAGTGAGCACACTTACCCGATTCCCGGCAAGGAAAAATGGTGGCCTCCTGCTCGGAGGAGTCTCGGAGCAGGGTCTATAACAAGGGGTGCACAACTGATTTTGACAGAGGGCCAAAAGTACCTTACGTGAAGCCTATAGTGGGCCGAAAAGTAAATGTGGGTGGGACGGTAGGCGCTGCGGGTCGTGGCGTGGCAGGAGGCTTTTTCAACAACCCCCCTTTTCATTAAACACAAGGAAAAATAATACATTTTTGAGTTGTAACTGTTTATTTGTATTTCAAACTTACATTTTATACTGCACATTTTCCATTGTTATCATTTAATTTTATTTAGTTATTGCATATCGTCTATTTAATTAAATTATATATATTTTATTGACCCTTGATTGGATATTCCGTTATTTTGGACTGCTATACTTTGCTGTTTGGGTTGCCTAAGAGTAGTCTGGCCTTCGTTGAGTGAGGTTTCCTCAAAAAGCAAAGGATGTACATCTCCTAACTGTGCCTGTTTTAGCTTTATTATTGGGTTCATTCTTGGAGTGTGACGGTATGCTCCATGGCCCCCACCCCTCAACCAAACACTATGCCCCATGACACCCATCCTTCAACCAAACACTATGCCCCATGGCCCCCACCCCTCAACCAAACACTGTGCTCCATGGCCCCCACCTCTCAACCAAACACTATGTCCCATGGCCCTCACCACCACCCCTCAACCAAACACTATGCCCCATGGCACCCACCCCTCAACCAAACACTATGCCCCATGGCCTCCACTTCCCAACCAAACACTATGCCCCATGGCCCCCACCCCTCAACCAAACACTATGCCCCATGGCCCCCAACCAAACACTATGCCCCATGGCCCCCAGTCCCCAACCAAACACTATGCTCCACATCCCCCACACCCAACTAAACACTATGCTCCACATCCCCCAACCAAACACTATGCCCCGCACACCCCTAAACAGAGTGACAAGTGGACTGCATCAGTCTGTTCAGGGTGCGCTGGATGACCGGCAATAGATGTTTTCTGTTTGGTGATGGGGAGAGCCCGGCCAGGACACAGTGAATCACTGGCAATAGATACTGTTTTTCATTGAGCAGAACATAAATGAAAGAAAGGCGATGCAGTCTCAAATGGACACAAGGCATTTAATAGGTTCTGCACTGGTGGTACGGCGTGGAGAAAGAAATGAAAAGGAAATGTGTGTGCCTCTATCTCGAGAGGCATTTTCCATTAGCTCCACGCCATGGAGCTGGGAGCGGCCATCAGGACTCCTCTGTCTGCTGTTTCGTCTGAGATAACCCCTCCATGGTTTCTCAGGTA
This sequence comes from Ambystoma mexicanum, assembly GCF_040938575.1. NCBI lineage: Eukaryota > Metazoa > Chordata > Amphibia > Caudata > Ambystomatidae > Ambystoma > Ambystoma mexicanum. The sequence goes on along the minus strand of NC_090941.1, from coordinate 1,023,946,961 downwards.
GGATGCGTGGGCCATTTATAGAGTTTGTTAGTTTTATTGAGCAACATGATTGTTAAAACATTACATCACTAGGTTTTGCACCAGATTATGTAATTGCTGCCGTGGGTAAGTTATGTATTGTTACCCAGGGGGGAGAGGCACTGACTAATCGGGAGGCCAGGAATGTGGGCTTGAGGCCAGGAATGTGGGCTTGAGTCCACAATCACCTTCTGTGCTGCCTCCCGGTACCTCACCAGCAGGTCTGACTTTTGCACTCCACTGGGTGGCACACACCTAGACCCCTTCCCCTCTGGATCCCGAAAACACAATCTCGCCCTCTGCAATCTACAGACCAGAACCACCCCCCCCCACCCCAGCATATACATACACCATGCATACATACCCATACAGACCCGAACCCCAACACCCCAGCATACAGACTAACGAGCATACACCATACATACATACCCAGACCCCCCCCACCCCACCATATGGACTACCAAGCATGCACCATGCATACATACCCATACAGACCCTTTCTCTCGTTCTCTCGCCCATGTTTTACTTTTTCTGTCTTTCTATTTCTTCCCTTCTTCTTCTGTCTCACTCTGTCTTTCTTTCTCTCCCCTTCTCTCTTCCTGTGTTACTAGTTTGCTTTCTTTTTTACTTTCATTTGCCCCACTCTGCCTCTTTCTTTCTCCCCATGTTACTATTCCTGTCTCATTCTATCTCTCCTTTATCTTCTCTCTACCATCCGCTCACTCTCTTATGTCTTTCTTCATCGCTATCTTTCCTCTGTCGCTTCCCCTTAACTCTCTCTATCTCTTTGTCATCATTTACTGTATCTCTCTTACACCCTCACTCTGTCCACTCACATGATCACCCTTTCTCCCTCCTCTCTCTCACACACACATTGCTATGCCGAGGGGATCAGGGAGCATTCTGCTTGAATTGCCGGGGTGCCACCCGCACCCCCTTCCAGTCCCCTATTTTCTAGCATTTTCCCCATTTTCTCCTGCGAGAGTTCTTCAACATGTGGCAGGTCTGCAGCAGTTCATGCACACCCTCCTGGGCTGCACTGTCCTGCGTGGCCGGTCTGCTTCGCTTCTATTGGGGAAAACAGATGTGACACCTCATTGCCATTCAACAATGGTTTCTCCATGCCAGCTATTTTCTTACAAAGAAGGATTCATTGCTACTCAGCGGGCATTCAGTGTTTCAGCTCACTGTTGAGTAGCAATGAATCCTTCGTTGTAAGCAAGTGGCTGACAGCTGACTCTCAAGCCCAGGCAATCATACACAATCAGAAATCACAATTTCTTTTGATCACATTTGAGGCCATTTTTTTTTTAAAAAACAGGTTAAAATGTTGTAGTTTCAACACATTAAGCCAGCAATATTCTTGGAAACCACCATCAGCGAACTGGACTGCAAATGTTAAGTGGCCTATATAGGCCCCGAAACCGGTTTACGCTGGCCTGGTGTGTGGGCCTATTGGTCAGTGCAACTTTCTTACCTCAAATGCGGCCCTCCCTGGGCTGTCGTAGTTCTCTCTTGATGCAGTACTGTAAGCTCTGTGTAATTGTTAACCTAGGGATTGCGACAGGGCCTCAATAAACCCGTTATTGCTGTTATCTAAACACGCTCTGCATACACTGCAATGGTGTTTAAGCAGCGAGCTAAAGGCCAGCCGTCTCAATTTAGCCTTCCAAAAATGAGTCATTTTTTTATCTGGACCCACCTAGTGCAATGAACTGCTGACATGTTGTTGAAGATTTGGCTACCCGTATGCCACAAAAGAAATGGCCCAGGTGCTTTTATTTCAAAAGAATCATCCGCACAATTAAAACACAGGGCAGACTGCTGGCTCCCTGTCTTTTGATAATGTGCGACTATTAACTGTATCTTTATCTCCATTATCAGGTATGGCCCCCCAGGGGTCACTCGGACTGATTTTCATTCTAAACAAAGGAGGGGGGCATGCATTCTAATGGAGATAAAGATCACGTCAATAGATGCTTTAGTAGAGGTACAGCCCGTCCCTGTCAGTTTACTTATATAATGAAATTCAGCCAACTGCTTGAAGTGGGCCGTATCTCATTACAAAAGTAAACTCTTGGCAGGCCGCATATCGCGGGATGGAGGGACACATTTGGCCCGCGGGCCGTATGTTGTGCACCCCAGGACTCTATAATATGTGGTAAAGTCTCTGTTCTGCACCTCCTCATTGGCTGGGAGGCCAGCCCCACCCTCCACTCGCCAGGTACTAATAAATGGTAGAGTTCATCAACCTCTGGCGCATGGAAGAGCTGAGTCGGTCTGGCCGTGATTCAAACTTCAGTCCTGTATGCTGAACACAGATGTGTGGGTGATCACTCATCTTGCCTGCCAGCGCTCTGAATTAGTAGTAGTAGCCGTCATTTGTATAGCGTCTTTCGCCATTGGTATGGTCCCATGGCGCTGTTGGTTGAACGCCCTTGGGGGGACCGAAGCCCAGGTATGGGAAGTGCGACAGAGGAGTTTAGAGTGCGTGTGTGCACTTTAGTCCGTGAAGTTGGGTAGGGATGGCCAGGTCCCTACTAGCTACCCATATTAAGCTGGCAGGTGGATTGGTGCTTTGAAGTTGGCAAGATAGTGGTCAGTGGCAGGGTAGTGAGCTTGTGATTTATTGAGCTGGATCCTTGTGCTTCACTGCCTTCATGCACTGAAGGGTTTGGCCCCACAGTAGCATGAGAAGTACATTGACAATTGAGAGGCTGCTCTGTTGTACAGGCAGGGTCGCATCTCAGTACTCCGGCCCCGATAGTCAGACACCAACCCACTTTGAGTTCTTTCTTAAAAGTGCTCATCTAAGGCGACAGCTGTCATGCTGTTCAGGGTACACAAATGCCCTTTTTTGATAATGTATGTTCTGAATTGCATGTTATTAAGCTGAGCGTTAGATCTATCGGTGGGAAAAAACTAAAATATTAAACCTGTGCAGTAGTTGCAATTGCCACTGAGAATCTCGGGTACTGGGGTCATGTGCTGTTTTCCCAGTCTGTCAATTCTTCCACACACACTCATCCAGATGATTGTAAGCCTCTTTGATCCCTTTCTAGATCAGGAAAACGAGGGTCTGTCAATCCTTCCACACCTGGTCATCCTGCAGAATGTAATCAATCCTCTTTGATCCCTTTCTAGATCAGGAAAACGAGGGTCTGTCAATCCTTCCACACCTGGTCATCCTGCAGAATGAAATCAATCCTCTTTGGTCCTTTTCTAGATCAGGGAAACGAGGGTATGTCAATCCTTCCACACCCTTGCATCTTGCGGAATGTAATAACTCTTTGACCCTTTTCTAGATCAGGATGACTGCATGTGTTAGTAAACGTATTATTTTTTTTTGGACATACGTTGTAAAATGCTGCTGCCTCCATCAAGATTAGTTTACTGATGCTGTCCTTGCATATTCGTTCTCGGTAGCGTAATAACCATCATCCTTTATTGTCTCTCAAACATTTCCAAAAAGCGAGTCATCCGAGTCTGGGCGGGTGCAAGGATTTATGCTGCCCCAAGGAAAGTGTTTTTGTTGGCATCCTACGCAGCTGCCTAGAACTTATTATTTTGCAGAAACCCTGATCTAAGTAGACCTGTCAGTAAAGGTGGGCGTGCTCAGAGTGTATTCACGCAATATTAACCATTGGCGGCTTGCGCACATAATGGTCTGCATTCCAGTTTGAATGACCAGTGCTGGACTAGAGCCTGCACAGGAGTGCTCTGTGCGTGCTGGCTTCTATCTTTATGAAGGGGGCTTACATAGACCTCCATTTCATGCTTGATCTGGGGCCACCTATGTGGGGAGGAACTTGCATTTTGCATCTTCCGAGCGAGCCATGCAGATGCTGTGCAAGAGGATTTTATTTTGCTGGTGCAAGCCAATCCATGGCTATGAATGGAGATGACTCCTGCTCGCGATGGTGCAGCCCTTCAGAATTACAATCACTAAACAACCCATATAGGTAAAAAAAAAAAACATGCAAAAAGTGCCAGAAGTCATACATAAATATATTGCGTTCCTACGGATAATCGCCTAAAAAAATCTTTTATACTTCATATTAATCACAGAAGTAAAATATCCTCATCCATACGATCAAAGCGGACACAGGACTTTGTGCCAATTTTAGAACCCCATTCAGGGGAAAGTGGTGGGGCAGGGTGGCAGCGCTATGCAGGCACGCACAGTATTGGCATAATAAAGCAACCCTGAAATACAGTTCAGCAAGAGGAGTACGATTTACCCACGCGTACCAGCCCAAAAATAAGCGCCTTAGACAAGAAATGGTGACTGATAATAAGCCGTTCTCTGCATCCCTCCCGTGTTCTTCTCGCCCACCATCCGCACCTCACAAGATGCACTGAATAATTCTCCTCATTCACTTGGTGCACTCTGCAACCATCTTCCTTTAACTGCCCCTCAATGTGCATAGCAGTGCTTGGCAAATGCCTAATACTTATATAGAAGCCAAAGCTGTTGGCTTTGCCAATGCTTGTTTTTAACAGGACTCCAGTGTAGGACACGCAGAGCGCTTATACACTGAGTGCTTGAAGGCAGACCTGGTAACACAATTACATCTGTAAACGTGGTGTAATGAAAATAAGTCATTCACTTTCAGACTGCTCTGAAAAACGTTTGATGGCAAGCCTTGATTAAAGCGTTCCCATGAGGAGGTATTTTGGGTGGGGAGGGGCAAGAACTGGCTGGGAATGACAATAGGGATTACAATGCCCATGTGCAGTCCATGGGTGGGCATATAAACCAAACGCCACCTACAGACGGTGTGTCCCTCCTCTTATGCCAAACCTCCCAATCTTTACTCTAGTGCAATAGTTTCGGCTTCTATGTGGCGCAAGCGCCACCTAATGACCCAAACTTAAACACGCTGGAGCAGATCTCGCTTGACCTCAGATTGTCTTTGAGCCCTGGGAGTACCGTGTATAATGGCTCAGGCACAGACATTGGCCTCTTTGTTTTCCGGATTCGGCATCCGAGGAGACCCCTTTCGCCGGATTCCGACCCCGAATGCTCGGAGTCGGGTCCTTCTTACAGATGTCATTTCTCCCTGCAGGGCATCCGCAAACGGCTCGTTTTCTTTTCGTGCAGAGGTTGGTGTTTGCCACTTGCTGTGTGTATGGCGGTCTACACAGGGAAATCGCAGTGACTTATTGCAGACCTCCAGAAGCCAGGAGGCCAATACACTAAGGACAAATCACAACTTCTAGTGCTACAAAGCCACAAGGCTCCTCCAGCAAGTGCAACATTAGAACCCTTATTCTTAAGTACAGTGAAGCTCTGATGGGGTTCAGCCGTATCTCGGGGTATATGAGCACAGTGGGCATGTTGAGGTCTAATTGGCTGTGTGAGGATTGCGTTCTATTCTTGCAATCGTGCAAGTGCACACTCTGACACCCAAACCCGGAAGAGCCACCGAGTGGGGCAGGAAGAAACACACCTTTGGCATACAAGTCAGTGCTGAGAGAGAAGGCCAATGAAACTGCCAGCCTTTGGTGCGTTTAATATTGGCGGCCCGATTGTTAATACAAGCAATATTAGCAAGGAGATGGGCGAACGTTGGCTAAGCTACCGAACCAATCCCTCTCTTGGACATCCTGATTTTTGGTCCAGCATTTCATTAGTGATGATGCACGCAGGTGTCGTACGCAAAGTAGAAAGGGGGAGCGCGAGGCGAGCAGATCGGGAAAAGCAAGGCTGGCGCAGTCAAAGCGATGATAAGTCGCTGACATGTATACTAGATTTTGTAAAGCAAAACGAATTGACGAAAAATAAATAAAATGAATGAAAACAAATTACCGGTCATTGAATGCTTGACCACATTGATCAGGTTTGTCCAACTCTAGGCCTTGAGGGCTGGATCCATGTTGGATTTTCAGGATAACCCCTCATTAATATTCATGAAATAAATGTGCATACAGTGTTTCTAAATGCATTCAAATGTTTGTTCATGGATATCCTGAAAACCTGTCGGGTTTCTGGCCCTCGTGGGCTGAGCTGGACCACCCTGCTAGAGCATGGTGTCTGTAGTCCGAAGCAGCTGGATAGCCAAAGGTTGCAAAGACCATCAGCCCTACCTACCATAATCAATGGTGAGGGACCATTGAAGTTGAAGTCCAGACATACTTGGAGCCGCAGGTTGCAGACCCCTGTTTTGGAAAAATGTATACAAAGATGCTTGAGTACTACAAGCAGTGATGAGCTTGGGATGCAAGGGGGAAGAAGAAAGTGGCGCAGGAAAACTATGCAGCAAGGAATAGCATCACCACCACCTTTCATGCAGATGCCAGGCACTCCACAATACCGTGGCTGCAAATGGAAGCAAAGCTTGGAGCTGCAACAGCCTCTTTCTTAATCTACCTACCTCTACTCTCTGCCCTTTGCAACTTATCCAGAACAGGACTGCGAGACTTGTCCTTGGCCTCAAGCCCTGGGATCATATCTCTCCAGCTCTGAAATCTCTCCATTGGCTCCCAGTGGATGCAAGGATTAAATTCAAAACCCTCTGCATTGTCCACAAGGCTTTCTGAGGCCTTAGGTCCAACATACCTTCAGCTATCCCTCCGCAAATACCTCCCATCTCGAGCACTCCGCTCCTCTACCTCTAACTCCCTCAGGGTCAGTCGTTTCACAAAGAAACAAGCTGGGGGTAGATCGGTCTTCGGCTGGGGCCTCCCTCTGGAACAGCCTCCCTGCCACTCTAAAACTTGAGGAAAACCATCTCCGGTTCCGGAAGCACCTCAAGACCTTCCTCTTTGCTTCTGCATTTGCCCCAACTCTCCCCTGCTGATTCTACTCTTCCCTCTGCACCATGCACCTGGCCACCCTCTTTCCTCCGGGCCCAGGTACCTGCTCCTCTTGCCACCCGCACGCACTCCCTCCGGGCCACCCCTTGCACTGTGGTCTGTATCTGTACCCATACAGCCCCACCCCTTTGTTTTGTTCTTCCTGCACTTACTTATCAGACCTACCCAGCCTGCTGCCTTAAACCCAGCACTGCCACCTGCTGGCTGCACTCGCTCTGTTTGTTGCCTTTATATTTATTATTTTATTTATTATTATTTGTGTTTTTTTTCCTCTTTGCTCCGCACTCTCCTTTTATTCCCCCTTCCATGCACTTCTCCCTCTCCCCTCTAACATCCACTTGCGCGTTCTCAATGTCACTGGGCCTAGTAAGATCGTTGTTTGTTCTCCCCTGTTCCCCTCCCTTGCCTTGTCACGCTCTAAAACACTTGTGTATGAGCGAGATAGAAATAAAATATCAATATCAGCTCTGCATACAAGTATTGGGTGCAGGCAAAGACCCAGCTGGCAATAAAGCAGCCCCGTTGAGCAAGGTATTTAGGAACCAATGAAGTAGAGCGTACACCCACCATACACACGGAATAAGGAAAATCGGTGGCAGAGCACCACCAGACGACAACAGCGGTCCATGACAATCGGAATGCCACGAAGACTTCCACTTATAATAGGTGATTGGTTGAGGGTACACTTGACACAGGAGACACAATCCCATTGCAGTGCACCCACTAATCATACACAGAACATTCACAGAAGTACCCGAACGACCAGAGAAAAGAAATAAAAAATTGAGAAGGTAGCCTTCTACGTTAACTCTCTTCTGATGGACATTACATCTGTAACTTATTAAATGTAACTGGGTAACGTCCTTCCCAGCGGAGGGAACTACCCATGGTTTTGCTGGAGAACACTCCGCCCAAACCACCCGAGTCACCTGCGGCGTCCCACAGGGCTCCTGCATATCCCCGACATTGTTTATCACATACACAACACCTCTTTGATCACCTCGACATCTCATACACAAACTATGCAGATGACACCCAAATCCTCCAACCAGTCACCAGCGACTATACACAAAACACTGCATCCTTAAATGCCATATTTCAAATCATCCAGGAATGGAAGGCCTCCCATCTCCTAGGCCTGAACGATGAAAAAATGAAGATCACCAAAGCTATTCAAAATAATGCTCTCTGTGCCGCTCAGAACATATCAAAATGTGACCATATATCAAAGGCTAGAAAGAAATCACACTGGCTTCCAGTAAGGGAACTTATTAAATTCAAGCCACTTGCCATCACTCAGATGCATCACTAATAACACTCCAGTTTACATAGCACAGAGATTTGAACAAGCCACCACGTCTTACCTCACTCAGTCAACACACTTCAACTAAAAACCCTAGATTCAAATGCACCTGAGTTGGCGGTGCAGGCTTTCCAGTCACAGCATCGAAACTCTGAATTTCACTGCCACCGACCATCCGAGCCGAACAATCCTGATGGACATTCAGAAAGCAAACTAAAACTTGGCCTTCACCTGAAAGCCTACTCATGAGACTTCCCATAACTGTTCTACTTCAATGTATTTAGAGACTTCCCACAACTGCTCTACTTCACTAACGTAACTAACAAACTAACGCCTTGGTTCCCAAGTGTTAACGTGTTGTATTAATAAATGCAAAAATAAATAAACCCTTTTCCGTCTCGGGGCACTCAGGTGACTGGCCTTGCCCTTGTCATAAATGTAAATGTGTAGAGGAGTTGAAGTTGCTGATCGAGCTGCAGCCCCCGCCATCTCACGCTCTGCTCTATGCAGCCCCTTTGTTGTGATTGCAAGGCAGCCAAAAGATTACACCATCTGTGCCATGGGCTACTCTCTCTGGTTCCTGTAGTTAGATCCTCTGGAGAGACCACCTCATTATTCCATTCGTGATCACACTCCCCACAACAACGGCCAAATAATACGACAAACTGCCAACTATCCTGAAAAGAAACTGGAGAGGAATCGGAGCTAGCAACCTAGCAGAACAACTAGAAATCAACAAACCACCAACGACGACACTGGACGAAGCTGACCTTGAAAGAAAAATGGAACTACTTCATAAATGGATTGCTGGAACTATCGACGGGATCTCAAAGGAAAATCCTTTCACCCCATCATACAAAAGAGCGAGAGCAAAATGGTTTACCCCAATACTCTGCGCCATGAAAAGAAAAAAACAGGAAGCTTCAATTAGAATAGAGAAAAAAAATGATCAGGTGAAGAAACTACAACTCCAGCGACAAATCCACTCGTACAAGAAGGAAATCCATAAGGCCAAAAAGAAATACTATGACAACAGAATCACCAAAGCAACCAATACCCAAAAGGAATTGTTTAAAATCGTACACGAAATGAGAAACCCTCCTGGCTGCAACAACACTCTGATATCTTCACTGAAGTTATGCAATAACTTTGCAGACCACTTCAAAGACAAAATCGCCACCATACAACAGATCATACAAAGCAGAACAATCGACTACAACATGCAACCCACCCAGCCATCCGAGGATCACCAGAACAAACTCTGAAACTTCCCTCAATTATCAGCTGAGACATTCATCAAGTTGGCGAGCAACAAAGCAGCCTCCCCCATGGATCCATGCTGTGCAGACATAAACAAATCAATCCTCACACAAGCAACGCCCATGTAATACTACAGAAACCTTTTCAACTAATCACTTTCAACAGGGAAAGTACTGCAATCATTCAAAGCGGCATACATCAAGCCGATCCTCAAGGACACTGCAGGAAACATGGAAGACCTCTCCAACTACAGACCCATATCCAACATCCCCTACCCGGTGAAACTATTCGAGACATAAGTCTACAGAATAACCCAAGAATTCATAGAGCACCAACTGTTGGACCAAGCACAAGTATGTTTCAAACCGATGATGGGAACGGAAACGGCACTGCCCTCAATCTGGGACGATCTAAAGACTAATGCAGACTCAGACAAAAGCACAGCGCTAAGCCTTCTGGACCTCTCCACAGCATTTGACGGTCCACCATGAAATTCTCATTGGGAGAATGGAAGAAATAGGAATCACCCATTGCTCTTCAACATATACCTGATGCCACTAATCAAACTCGTCAAAAAACACGGCCTCACGTGCTGCAACTACGCAGAAGACACCCAGATTTTCTACAAATGCATGAATACAGGAATAAAACAAAACGCTGAACGACTGCCTACAAGAGTTATACAGCTGGATGAACACAAACAGCCTCAAACTCAACCTGGGCAAAACGGAAATAATTATCATAGCTAAAAGCAAGGAAAACAACCACTACAACCCATGGCCAACAGAACTGCGTACAGCACCGACTCATCAACGATATTAAAAACCTGGGCATCTTGATGGACAACCAACTAACACTTGAGCCACAAGTATAACACCATGATCAAGAAATGTTTCTTCCTGCTGCACGCAGTAAAAAGGATCCTACCACTCCCTTTTCACCAATAAAACTCTCCATTATCGCACTCATGTCCAGAGTAGACTATGCCAACACCCCATACCTAGGAATACCAGAACAACAGTAATAAAAACGTCAGCACATCCAAAATGCTGCAGCAAGACTCCTGCTCAGGCTACCACGAAGGGAACACATTACCCCAATGCTGAAAATGCTACACTGGCTACCAATAAAAGAGAGAATAAGGTTCAAAAGGATGTGCATAATGCACAGAGCAATCCACGGCCAAGGAGTAGAGTTCCTAAAGAAAAAACTAACCATCTACCATGCAACAAGATCACTCTGATCAAGCAACGACATTCGCCTAGAACCAAAACCTTACAACAAAAGAAAATTTGGCGGGTCATTCTTTGCTCACCTGGCAACTTTAACCTGGAGTAACCTACCAAAAACATACGCAACACATGGGTTCATTTGGAGTTCAGAAAACGACTCAAAACCTGGCTCCTTGCTCCAGATTCAGGAGGAATCGTCAAGGAAGCGAGGACTAAAAAGGGAACCATTAATCCCCCCGGAGGAAACCATAATCCCTAACCTGGCCATCCGTTATCAAAGCAGGGCTGGGTGCGTACCGCCCACCCAGGTCCACATGCCACCAATCCTAAATGGTACTTGGATAGGTGGGGACACCCAACGGGTTTGGGCACTGAGGGACAAGCCCTGTGACTAAAACTTTAGCAGCCGCAGGGCAGGGGAAATGGCGGAATCTAGCTAGATACATAAGCCACTGGGGGCCACACAAGAGGGCTCCCACTCCGCAACATGCCTGCCAGCTAGGCGGACAAACTACAATACCAAACACAAAGGATAAGCATAGAGGATGGGTGCAGAAACGCGAAGACAAAGTGGTAAGGAATTGACAAAATTACTTAAAAAGATAAAAAATCTTTAAAAAAAATAACCATTATAACCATACCTTTTAAAAATGTCTATTTTCTGCATACACAACCATACAGAAACTGACACAACCACCTCTCTGCGCAGCAGTCCACAGACACTTCACCACATTGCCACCATATTGCAACAACAGACTAACATCACAACCCGACACATGGGAATTTGGCACAGACCCGAAAACCACACTTAAGTTCAGTGAACGGTGCAAACCGAACTGAAGCGGCCAACAGGATATCACAACTCTCGCTTTCTGTTCCCACTCCACCCTACTAACCAGCCATTCCCCCCCCCCCAAACCTCCCACCCCCGGGTCCCTCTTCACACACTCCTTTTCAGATCTGCCTGGGTACCACAGCAGTGTTGACGGTGCACGGTACAAATACCTTTAACATTAGTGTTGCATAATGATGGGGAGCCCTGCTGTTCCCGGACTCCATTGGCAGAGATAATTTGACGCTTAAAGCAGCAGTGAAACGAAGTTCCAAATTGATAATGTGCATTTTTGTTTTGAAAGTTTTATGATGTTTGTGTTCTTCTGCGAGTGTGATTCCACTGACTGTGTGTGCAAGCATGATGGATCAATGTGTTTTTATTTTTTCTGAAAGAACTGGTGCACCAGCATCCGGAAAGTGAAATACAGTGACAAATGACATATATTGTGGGTGCCACATATTCATGCCTTACAGCATGATTGCTGCCACAATGTGACTGTAGCTACAAGAAAGCTTTTAACTTGGCAATGCTGGTATATATTGTGGGTACAGAATCTGCGTTTTAACAGTGACCATGCTGGCATATATTATGAATGCAAACAAATGAAATTGTTTTACAATACATTTGGTTGCATATATTGTGAGCACGGGATCATGAAAGTGATTTCCCATGGCATTGCTCATATTTTTGTGCGCACAGTATCATGAAATTGATATACAATGGCAATGCCAGCATATCCTGTTAGCACTGGACCATGAGTGATTTACAATGGCAATATTGGCATATATTGTGGATACAGGTATCGTGAACATGTTGTAAATTGCTCCTGTGTACTGTGGGTGACCTGGCAGCTATTGGATATGTTCATGTTACTATAGAGAACTAATAGCCAATTGTTTTTCTAATCCAGTTTTTCTCAAAGAAATCTGCTGTAAAAAGCATCCCTTTCACCCATTTTTCCATATGTCCTCCGAAGGTGTGGAGGGGGCTGGTGAGTGGGAGAGACTCTCACAACCACTTATACATTATGTTGGGCTCCCATGCTGCACTTGTTTGCTCAGGCTAATTTGGGGCATGTGTAACAGTTGACTCTCAATATCCACCAGCTGCAACTGTCCCGGAATCATTTACATTGTCTGGTGCCCCTTTGGGAGCCACCAGGCCGCAAAGGATGCTACTGACACGGCTCCTGCCCCATTCCTAGGGTAAAAGTTCTTAGTTCTTTAATTACGATGGTCTAAGCTCATGTCCGAGCTGTTGACCGGGTGCCAACATCAATGCTTTGTGTTCACATCATGCAGGCACGCTTCACTTCCTGTATCTGCTGTGGTGTTGAAAAGGGAAGCCTTTGCTCAGCCTGACCTGCATGTGCCTGGCTGTTTCAGGATGGCGCCTGGGATGGGGCACATTACTATGGTGTTCCCTGCAGCAGGAAAGAAACACAACAGTCTTCTGCAGCCATTTATAGACTCGCTTCTCCCCACAATCTGGTCAGAAGCTGTGGGAATGCAATCTTTCAATGGGCAGCACAATTCTTTTATTTTTAAGGTTTCAAATATTTGTATGTACTGAAGGTGGTGTCGAGCAATACGGACTGCGAGAATAATGCAAGTTTAATGAAATATCATGCGTAACCGCATGAGTTGCCATTGTCCTATTGTGAGCCATCCCGTGGTTGTTTGGTGAACAGTTTGATTAAGAATAATTACACCAAACTGAACGTTTCAGAAAACGTACTGTAAGAGTGCAGAAGTGCGAGTCAAACAATGGCGGCATGGTGATTGGCAAAGACTTTTATTGTGGTAAAAAGGAAACGAAAAGAGAACCTATCTTGCCCTATTTCTAAGGCAAGAGGGGTTTCCCTGCCTCAAATAAAAGTACTACGGAACCTGTCAGGATGTCCAAAGAGTCCACGTCCTGTGTCAAAAACCCATTTCCTTCCCTTATACTACAAATGAAACAAAATAACTGAGGGGGTTTCCATAGTTCCAAATTGAGACTGTGTTTTGAGGGATAGGCTAGTCTCGTTCTGAAGTAACATAAAGTTCCAGGTTCCTTGAGGTTTAGTTCATAGGAAATGTCCCTTGTGGGTCATAGTTGTTTTCACTATGTATCCTTGGGAATTGACTTTCTTCAGTATTTCTGACCAAGGTTCTTAAGGTGGTCTCAAAATCCCGTGTAGACGCAGGGGAATTGGAGTCTGTCCAAACCAAGCTAAATGACAGAGTAGACAAGTGCATTGCAAGTCTTCTAAACAAAGCCGGGACAGCATAAAAGCATTCAAATTTCATCGCTCTCAACATGTTAATAAAAACCAATTGTTTAAATACTACAAACGTGTTGTACTGATGTCATAGCATAATCTCAGTTCACAAACCCTACAGGGAATGGGGATAGGTTTAGTGGGTTTGGCTACATACAGATTCCATAGGGGTTAAACTTTTGATTGGGTTGCAAGTATCTGATGGCTCCACCTGGAACCACCCCTATATTGATAAAGATAAGAAAATATATCATCTCTACGAGAAGTGGTTGGTTGGCATGCTACTTAATGGGCGGCACAAGACTAGGGATTTTTGAGAGGTTGGCTCTCTGCTGACCAACCTTGGACACTGGGCCGGTCATCAAGATATGAGCCAGACATAGAGGAGGGGGAGAGAGGCGCATGGACTGTTCTTTATTCAATTAAAAGGTCACCGTCCCTCATTCTCAGTTCTTGGGACAGGGCAATCCCTTTGTACTTGGCCCTCTGCGGCACCTCACTTCTGTGTTTGTTTTAGAGTACGGCATGTGTCGTATCTATGTTGGCTTCTAATGAATAGTCTGTGTTCTCCAAATATGGGTCACATGCTAAAAGACTGTGTATGAAATTGAATTATCTCCCATTTATTGAGATTTGAGCTTATATTAATGTGTCGTTTTTTCTGTTGCCACCAGGGACACTCTTGAATTATTCTTCATGGCGTCTTTTGGCTTACACTTTTACTGCACCTGTCTAACAAAGACTGGCTGTACCCTTATAAAAGCTTAACTACTGTGGGAATACACTGCTTGCGTCTTGGGAATTGTTATCCCGTGGTTTCGTTCCGCCATTTCAATCCTCCCTTATTTCATTCTAACCTTGACACTGGTTGCTAGCTACTGGCTGAGCCATGCAGAGATATGCATTTCTGTGGATTCAGCCTTTTGAGTTTTCCCGAGGTCATGAAGCCTTTGCTCATTCAAAAACATGCTGTGGCTTCCATTTTTAAGAAGATGGCTGCCCCCTTGCACTCTTGTTTCTGCGTTAGCAAGCTATATTTGCGTTTTGTTCATGTTCCATTCACCTTATACATTGGTTATGTTAGTGTTCTTCATGTCTGTGGATGCTATGTTATTATTCCTCATGTCTCAATGCATTTATTACCTACTGCACGTGTTATTCATGTGTAGTGCATGTTTGCTTCATGCCCAATGCATGTGTTGTTACTGTTACAATGTTAGTTTGAATGCTTTTGCCATCTCCAGCTCATGGTCCCCAAGACCTGTTGTACCTGCATGGGATAAGGGTGGAACGGTGGTCTCTGTGAGTAATGGCTCACCCTTGTGGAATTGGTGCGGTGGAGGGTTAGAAGCTATGGATGACATATTTAATCTGCCTCCCAACAGGGAGAGCACTCCCTCCCCGCTGGTCCTAGTTCAAGATGCCAGGGGGATGTGTCCTCCCCCCTAATCTTTCTCAGGTTTTGGTAGCACTCAAGTCTCTGTAGGGGGAATGCCTCACTTCCCCATGCCTTTCTCTGGCTTTTTGGGCAACACAATACTGGATGGGGGAGTGTCTCCCTTCCCCTGGCCTTTCCCCGGCTTCTCATTCTTCTGGACAGCCCTGATTTACTACCTGGCCAGGGGCTGTCTAGCTTCTCCACAGTGCACTCTTCAGCTGCTGGTCCCAGACACTTATTTCTGTACTCTTTTGGCTTGTAGTATTTTTGAACCTTCTTTCCTGAGTACTAGTACTGTGACGAGGAAGAAGGCTTACACGGCTGCTTGTTAAATGTTTCTTCACTAGTCATCCGCCCAATGGGCCCCACCAACAGTTCCCGACCACCCAAAGCTTCATAGGGTGCTTACTGGTGCTCACTGTCTCTCTGACCGCCCTTCTCTGACGACTTCTAACTACTACAGGTGCAGCGCTACTTACACTGCATTTCCCTGTCTTCGGGTTGCGCGTCTCCCTATGACTGCATACACCACCATCCTCGACCGGCTGGCTGCCTGGGCCTTCTGCTCGTCTGGCACTCGGTCCACGGCAGACCTTCCCGAGGCACCTCTGCCTGTGGGGTAAGCGTGTCGGTTCGTGCTCTTCTGGCTTCCCTTTTCCTCTGGCCTTCAAATCTCTGGGTTTCTCCAAGGCGGGCTTGTCTTCAAAGACTGGCTTCTCTTCAAACAAAGTCCTTCTTCCTTTTTTATTGTACACTGCAATTCAGTTGGTTTAAGTTGTCTAGTCGGTTCATGTGGGTTCTTCAGGGTATTCCACAGTGGTGAACCTCTCACTCTGCACTGGGTTGTCTGTGTTCTTCTTTGTCTCAGATTTAGTGTGTTTTCCCTGAGTCAGCAATACTCTTACTTGAAACCGTATCCCCAGAGGGAGTGATACCGTCTACCCTTCAGAGACATATAGAAGTGTGTGGGGGGTAGGTGGAGTTTGGTAAGGGTAAGAGGGTGAGATGGGGGTTACTGTCTGGACATACCGCATTCTCCCTGGATAGTCAACCCTGGTCCCACGAGGAATCCCTCCCCATGTGGTCCTCCCGCTCAGAACCAGAAACCTTATTTATAAGTTCAATTGGTGTTATATAGAACTTCATGCAGATGCTTCCATGCTGCAGTAAAAGGTGTTCCAACTAAATTTGAAGTTGTTCCAGATGTACAGTTGTGTTATAGTGGGATTGCCCGATTGGAATGGTCTTTGAAAGATCTTGAATGGGCCATCTCAAGACTATCTCACTCTAAAGCTGCGGGCCCTGATGGCCTTCATCCCTGTCTTTATGAAGCTGATCCTGAGTTTTGGGCAGGAATATTGAAAATCAAATTTGAATCTATTGTCAATACAGGTTTGATACCGCCCACATGGACTACTGCGAATATTGTTCCTACTTTTAAAAAGGGCGATCCCACCCTACAGCAGAACTACAGACCTATTTCCCTGATTGACACGGACGCGAAATTGTTCGCCAACCTCCTCCTCCTATGACCTTAAAGTTATAGAGGAAAAGGCCTTGTATTCAAAATATCAAATAGGATTCAGGAAGGGAATGAGTACGTCGTTGAATGCTGCCATCATGGCCTATATGATAGACGGCACAAGAGGAAAGAACTCGCAATCTGTCTACATAGCCATGATAGACACCACATCAGCATTCGACAACGTGGTCCGTAATCTCTTATGGAACAAAATGAGAACTATGGGTATTCCTTCAGTGCTGCTTTACTGGTTCATTAAAATCTACACCAACACCTCCTATAAAATTAAGATCTCTGCTGATGGTAGAACTACTGAACCAATCGGCACATCCATTGGGCTTAAGCAAGGTTGCAATCTTGCGGCAATATTCTTTAACTTATATCTCTCAGATCTGGATAAAGAATGGGAACATCGAAATCTGTTCTCGGTTAAAGTTGGTTCTATGCGTCTGAAATGGATTGCGTTTGCAGACAACATTATTATTGTTGACCCCACCCCAGCGGGACTGCAAATGAAGCTTTCACTTTTTGAGGAATTTGCAGTCGCACATAACCTGACTCCTAACCCCTCAAAGACTGCTATTCTGAAATTTGGCACCAAACAGAACAGCAAGGGATATCGCTGGGAGATTATGAAAACACAGATCCCTAGTTTAACTAGTGCGATCTATTTAAGCTACAATCTCTCATCTCAAAATTCAATCAATGCTTGGACAGACCTGATCAAAAATAAGACCCGCCCTCTACTGTCCCAACTAAAAATTATTTACTCAAAATTCTGAAAATGTGCATTAATTCCAATGATTGATTTTTTTAACATTAAAAATAGAAAGCGTCATTTTATATTTCCTTGACATATGTTTGTGTAACATGAGTGCAGCTTTAGATTGTATTCAGGGATCATTGATAAAAAGTGCAATGCATCTGCCGATGTCGGTTCCAAATGCAGTGATTCGTCACAAGCTTGGCCTTGTGGTATTATCTGGACGCTGGCAATGGCGACAATTATGTCGCTATGAAAAAATCCATTTTCCTCTTTAAAAAAAAACTCACTATACGAAGATCTGCAAACAATGTTAGGTCCCACTAATTTGGCTTACTTTTCTAAATATCAATCTAAAATGGAACACCTATTAAACACCTTATGCATTTCAATTGAAGACGTTCATCAGCGTCCAGGGTATGCCAAAAGGAAGCTTTTTGAACAAGATTGGAGGCTGACAATAGAAAGAATGTCGTCTTACAAATTGTATAAGGAATATGGTTCATTTACCAGGCAACGCACTCCGAGATTTGATCATGTCACGTTCTTTCCATTTAACCATACCAGAAAAGCTTATATATGGTTTAGAATGAATTTATATTACACTAGGGAAAGAACTTCTCATTGGAGTAACAATGATGAACCTAAACAATTTGGATGTCGCTTTCCTTCGTGCAATGAGCCCTTTGAAACATTAAAACATCTTATTCTCGAATGTCCTCATTTCAAAGTAATGCGTACTAACCGTCTGATGAAATTTGTAAATATTGATTTTAAGGACTGTTTGCAATTTCTATGGGCCCACATGATGCAAGGTGTACACAAGCCATTGATTTATGAATTGGTCAGTCTGTGTAAGCATATCGAAAAAGAGTTGCTTACTTTTAACAATTAGAAGATATTCAAGGCATGTGGTGTTAGCCTTCTTTTATTTGTAAAGCATGAATTGTAAATTGTCATTGTAAATATTGTATTGTTTTAAGATGTGTGTTTATCTCTGTTTTGTAAAGGATGTACTTTTTGTATTTGAACCATAAACAAATTTTAAAAAATGGTGTATTTTATCTCACATTATGGTGCTCGATTTATCAACCTCCGAAGAATGAAAGTGTAAATCGGCCCTGCTGCAGGATCCAAACTTATGAAATGCAGGCTGGCCCCATGTCAGGCCAGTGCTTTACCCGTGAGCCATCCACGTT
Organism: Ambystoma mexicanum; assembly: GCF_040938575.1. Classification (NCBI taxonomy): domain Eukaryota; kingdom Metazoa; phylum Chordata; class Amphibia; order Caudata; family Ambystomatidae; genus Ambystoma; species Ambystoma mexicanum. The sequence goes on along the minus strand of NC_090941.1, from coordinate 1,023,928,309 downwards.
GGGAGAAGTAGCACTGTGACTTTGTTAATTGGCAAAGTTTCCAAAGAGCAATAAAAACTCCTGGATTGCATCTGTGACCTGAATGATGGCCCACTCTCGTCACCATCTGGTAGGGGGGGGGGTGCTATCCCGGTGGCATTGCCCTTCTAGACCTGGCAGTCTGAACCATAATCACTCGCTCTATTGGCTAACATTTTCTGTTGGCTAACATTCACTGGTGTGAGCTGAAAGAGCAACACACCCATGCACTACCTACTCACGTACCTTAGTCCCATGAGACCTGCCATGGTTCCTGGCCACTTCCCCAGCCGCCTGTCTTAAGGGCGTAAAAGGCTCCACACAGGGTTCATTATTAGATGTAATCAAGTGACCCATCGGACATTTGTGCAGAAAAATTCCAAAACCAGACGGGTCTGCTGGCAAACTCGTGCAGGGCTCGAACAGTGAGAAGCATTCCACGCCAAGCTGCGCACCAACCAGAAAAACGACCTGGAGTGTGTGTCACCCTCACAATGGGGATGAGGTGTTGACAGCGCACTGGCATTCCAATGCCAGTTTGATGAGAAATCCACTACCAAAATGCTACCCACCCCACTCCTCCTTGCTTGCAGTCCTTTCTTTTTTCCTCTGATTTTGCCACCCCTTGGCTCCCCAAGAGTTTAACACTGGGAACTAATAGTTATATTGACCCCTTCTTCATGATAGACTGGTGGTAATGTCCTGTGCCTTGTGTTAAAGACCCTTGCTTCACTCGGGCCTATTGACTTGGACCTCGGGCCATTACCGTCCGGTACGGCCCTCCGAATGCAGCATTATTGCTTGTATAGCCTGTCCGATGTATTTCTTGCACACAGGAGCCATGTGCTCTCAATTGTTAATGAAGGAGAGTGCATGATTTCAGCGCATGTGCACCGAAACCTGAAGGCGTGTCCTTCGCCCCAACCGATGGAGTAGATCCTGACTTCCTCTGATCACCAAAATCGTTTATTAATGGTTACTTCCCCATATCCCTTTTGTTCCTAATTAGTCTACTAATTTGATCGTGTGTTAAAAAATACATTTTAAACAAAATAAAAAATACATAGCAGTGCCATGTAACATATTTTTAAAAAACGGGCCTGTCGTATTCTGCCTGGGATGGTCTACTGCCGAACTGCAAACTGCCGAACTGCAAACTGATCAACTAGCACACGTGCTCCAATCCTGTCTTTCCCACTTGATCAAATAATGTGATCTTGTGAAAATCACTTGCTGGCTGCCCCATTTTTGCCCACCTGATACAGTGGGGATCACATAGAATTGTGCAGTGTTGCGCAGGGCTAATGTCTCACTTACTGGAATGCTCACTTCTGCTGAGCAAAATCTTGAAGCAGGACACTAGTGAGAACTATTGTACATAGGCAAGGGTTCCAAACTCTGAAGCGGCTGCCAGTTTGAGGCTGCTAACATCGTGAAGCTTAAGATAGATTATAGTTCTCCAGCATGGGGTCTGGCATGGATTCACATGCTCATGAATATTCCCCGTCGTCAGGCCGGGAATCCTCGGTATAGAAAAAAAAAAATCACTATCAGTTTCGTTTCTGATCTGTCTTTCTTAGTGGTAACCAATCACTGGTCTCTGGGTCTTACTGCCCCCAGCCAATGACTGCCCTCTCCGTAAGCCCCGCCTCTGGCAGCCATCCTCAGATTTTTACCGCATGTTCAAGTGTTGGGAGTCCTCGTGCTGTAGCTCTCGAAAATATTGCTGCGTTTTTGCGCTTTTTCGGGAGATTTTTCTCATTTTTTCAGTTAAATAGAGCCTCAAGCTCCACCGTTTCTACATCCGATCAACGGGGATCTGTTTCGGAGTTTTCTACACCCCTCAAGCGTGAAGATTTCGTCGAGTTATGCTTTTGGAGGATTCCAGAAGTTCCGAGGCCTACCCCGGACATGGCCCAGGAGAAAGGAAGCTCGACGCCCGGGAAGCTGTTCAGGACCTGCCCTGGATGCCAGCTTCAGAATGTTTTCAAGGAGGACGATCATTCTTTATGCCTCTACTGTCTCCATGAGGACAAGACGCACATGGAGAAGGACTGTGCGTTTTGTGAGAACATATCGGAGCGGACCATGAAGGATCGCCACCTCCGTCTCGCCAACTGGCTGGAAGGGAAGAGCCCGTCAGGCGAGAAGAAGAAAAAGAAGTCCGAGCGGTCTTCTAAGTCCTGTGAGGGTGCCCCTGCGATGGGGGCCCAACAAAAGGCTAAGCACCGCGAGTCCGCGGGCACCGGGAGCGCCGAACGGTCGGGCTCCTTGGCTGCCAGGCAGGGCGCATCCTCCCCGGCGCCATCAACCGCGAGCCAACACTCTGGCTCGGGTAAGAGGAAGTCCGAGAACCCGGCGAAGCTTCTGGAGAGGCCCCGGTCGATCTCGAAGATTCCGGCAGAGGGGGAGCGAGGCTCGGACCCTCCCCCCCCCAAGGTGAAGGCCCCAGGCGTACAGAAGGTGACGATGGCCTTAATTCACCCTGCTAAGACCTCGATTGAGGATGTCGCCGCGGCCCTGGCTCAGCCTGTGGAGGCTACACCAGTGGAGGTGACCTCAGGACCCAGAGTCTCCCTGCCACCGCGGAGGGACTCGTCTTTCAGGCCCATTGAGAAGACCCCCACGAAGTCCCCGTTGGAGAAGGTGGGGGAGGGGCTGGTGGCCATCGTGGAAACTGACACGACCTCTGAAGAAGAGCTCATCAAAGTCGTGGAAGAGGCCCAGCCCATCGGGAGGGATCCCGACGAGGGCGACGACGAGAGTGACGGTGTCGCCGACGGTGCTCCTCAAGAGCCCTCGCGCCAGTCGTTTCCGGTGCCGCAGGACACTTCAGCGGCCATTTTGTCAGTGATTCAGTCCTTATGCTCGGAGATGAGGACAAGGTTGCCCCTCCCCCCCCCGACGGAGGTACCTGAGCCAGACCCGACAGGGGAACCGGAGCCAGGACCTTCGGAAAGTCCACCGCATAAGAGGACGACGCAGCATCCTACACCACTCCTCCTACCTCTGCGGCCTGCTCTGCCTTCCCCCTGGTCTACTACCCACGGGGACGATACAGGCACAGACACGGCTATGACAGATACAGATGACGATGGAGGCAATGACGGGACGTGTCCTCCGTCGCCCCCTGCTCGGGCGTCCCCGCCCGACGAGATTGGATCCTTTCAAGCCATGATTTCCAGGGCATCCGAGCTCTTCCAGCTCTGCCCAGAAGAGAAGGAGGAAGGGTTCCTTTACCAAAGGCGCAAGGCTAAAAGGAAGACGGTCCTCGCCGTACCGCTTCTTGATGACATCTGGGATGAGGGGCTTGCCCTCCTCAAGAACCCTGCCACGGCGCCGGCAAAGAGGGACCGGTGCGAGAAGAAGTACCGGGTCCCCGACGCTGCCCCCTTGTGCCTTCGGGCGCAACCTACCCCGGATTCAGTCGTTTCGGTGGCAGCAAAGACGAAAGCTGGGGGGGCATCGGCCTCGACATCAACTTCCCCGCCGGACGGCGAGGGCAGGAAGCTGGGGACACGATGGGACGACGGATCATCTCGTCTGCCCGCTACAACAGGGAGTTGTGGTTCAAAATCGCCCCTCTGTTGGACTTCCTTCCGGACGCCAAAAGGGCTGAGGCCCTTGAAATACTACAGGAAGGTGAGATTGCTTCGGACCACGCCATCACGGTGGCAACGGACATCGCCGACACCGGTTTCCGTCAGTTGGGCAACAGCGTTTGCTTGAGACGACGAGGGTGGCTCAAGGCCACGGATTTCCGCCAGGACGTACAAACCAAGGTTTTGGACATGCCCTTCGACGGGAACAACCTGTTTGGGAAGGCGGTTGATGAGTCCCTTCAGGCCATCAAGACAGACAGAGACTGCCCGGGCACTGGGAGTGCTCCAACAACGACGGCCGTCCTTTCGGAGCTCCGGAGGCAGACAAGGTGCCTCCAAGGGATCCGGCAGTGGCTCCTCCACGTACTGCCAAGCTGCAAGATCTTCGTCCCAGGAAGCCTACAGGGGACGCGGCAAGTCAGGTGGTGCCCGTCGCCGTCGACAGGGAGGTCAAGGAGGCAAGGCGGCCTCCAAACAAGATTGAACCGACCGTGGGGTCAGGCCCCCGCCAAAGCACCCCGGTGGGAGGCCAGCTGGCAGGGTTCCGTCAGCGTGTGGGAGTCCATCTCCACCGACCGTTGGGTGCTGGACGTCCTGGCCCAAGGGCATGCCCTCGAGTTTCAGAAGTGCCCTCGCGTTCCACCCGTCGCCAGGAAGGAAAATCGCGTCCCTCAACTACTGTTGGAAGTAAGGGCGATGTTCAAGAAGGGTGCCATCGAGCTCGTCCCAAAGAGGCTTCGGGGCTCCGGAGTTTACTCAAGGTACTTCCTCGTAAAAAAGAAGACAGGAGGATGGCGCCCCATCCTGGACCTGCGACGACTGAACAAGTCCATCAAGGCACAGAAGTTCCGTATGGTCACCCTCCAGCACCTGCTGGGACAGCTGGAGGAGGGCGATTTCCTGTCGTTGTTGGACTTGGAGGATGCGTACTTCCACATCCCCATTCTAAAAAGACACCGAAAGTTCCTCAGGTTCGTGGTCCAAGGGCGGCACTACCAGTTCAAGGCCCTCCCGTTCGGATTGAAGTCGGCACCCAGGGTGTTCACCAAGTGCCTCGCACCGGTGGTGGCGCGGCTGCGCCTGCAGGGGATCCACGTCTACCCCTACCTGGACGACTGGCTCATCCGGGCAAGGACAGCCGAGCTCGCCGTGGAGCACACTGCGAAGACCATCCAGCTGCTCACGGACCTGGGATTCTCCATCAACTTTCCGAAATCCCATCTGGTTCCGTCGCAAGTCGCCCTGTTTCTGGGAGCCAAGCTCGACACAGTGGCGCGGCTGGCCTCGCCATCGGAGGAAAGGACCAGGACCATTCTGGGCAAGGTGCAGCGTCTGCTGGCCACGGACATAGCCAGGGTAAGATCTATCAAGTCCCTCCTCGGGATGATGTCCTCCTGCATTTATCTGGTGCACCTTTGCAGGCTTCGGATGCGCCCCTTACAAGAGTTCCTCGACGCCCGCTGGGTCCAGTCGACGTGCAGCTTCGAGGACAGGATCCCTCTCCGAGACGTTCCGTCGGGCGATCCGGTGGTGGGGTACCCGCTCCCATCTGTCGGCAGGCACAGACTTTCAGACCCCAGCTCACGAGGTGACTGACGACGGACGCCTCCCTGGAAGGTTGGGGAGCGCACTCCGGAGATCTTCACGCGAGAGGCCTTTGGCTCCACATCAACATCTTGGAGCTCCGCGCAGTGTTCTGGGCCCTCCGGTCCGTTCTCCCGTCCCTCAAGGGCAAGGTGGTGAGGATCTTCACCGACAACACCACCACGATGTTCTACATCCGGAAGCAGTGCAGAACCAGGTCCCCGGCCCTATCCAAGGAAGCCCAGGAGCTGTGGCATTGGGCCGTCGCCCAAGGGATGTTCCTGGTGCCTCTTCATCTGGCAGGAATAAAAAACACGATCCCCGACTCACTCAGCAGGGAGCTGCGCTCGTGCCACGAGTGGGAACTACACCAGGATCAAGTGGATCGACTCTTCCGACGATGGGGCGAACCCCAAATCGATCTCTTCGCGACGGCGACAAATTCCATGTGCCGGAGGTTCGCCAGCAGGTTCCCCCACCCGAGGAGCATGGGCAATGCTTTCTTGTTCCCCTGGGACGGCCTATTTCTTTGTGTTCCCTCCGCTGCCGTTGCTGCTGCGGCTCATCAACCAGCTCAAGAGGTCCCGGTGCAGGATGATCCTCGTCACACCGGCGTGGCCGAGACAGATCTGGCTCCCGGACCTTCTGGACTTGTCAACGTCCACACCAGTCAACCTGCCGACGAACACAGACCTTCTCTCCAGAGAAGGAGGCCCCATTCTTCACCACAACCCTGAGTCGCTGAATTTACAGGCCTGGCACCTGCAGCACTAGAGTTTGGAGGGTACGACATCCCGGCCGACTGCAGAGAGGTTCTTGCAAAGGCCAGGGCGTCCTCAACTCTCGTGCTACGGACATAAATGGAAGAGATTCTCTGTCTGGTGCCGTGCACAGAAGATTAACCCTCTGCGGATTACGGCCCCTCAAGTACTGCTGTACCTACTGTCGCTGGCCAAAGCTGGACTGGCTCACGCCTCCATCAAAATACATCTGGCTGCAATCCCCCGATATACCAGGACTACGGGACAGGCGTCCTTGTGGTCGCAAAGCCTGGTGAAATAATTCATGAAGGGACTATTCCGATCATTCCCGCCGGTTAAGGCTCCTGCGCCGGCGTGGGAGCTTAATGTGGTACTGACCAGACTCATGGGGGGGGGCCCCATTCGAGCCTATGCATTCGGCGCCTTTGAAGTTCCTGTCATGGAAGACAGCTTTCCTCGTGGCCATCACGTCCGCACGACGAGTGGGAGAGATCCAGGCCCTATCTTGCAAGCCTCCATACTTGACTTTTCATGACACGAGGGTGGTGCTGAGGACGCACCCCTCCTTTATGCCCAAGGTGCCGTCGACTTCCACCTCAACAAGCCCTTGGTATTGCCAGTTTTCTTCCTTTGCCTTTGTCGCCGGCCGAGAGGACTTTGCACTCGCTGGATGTAGCTGGAGCGCTTAAGTTCTACGTGGACCGCACGAAGAGTCTTCGGAAGACGTCACAGCTGTTTGTGAACTTTGGGACTGTGAATCAAGGGAAGGCTCTCTCGAAGACTTCCATTTCCAGATGGCTCTCCGGCTGCATCATGCACTGTCACCGGTTGGCAAACCGACCGCTGCCCGGCCGTCCGAGAGCCCATTCGACCAGAGCGATCGCTGCTACCACGGTGTTCCTGTCTGGGGTGCCCCTGCTGGACATCTGCAGGGCTGCGACGTGGAGGTCGACGCACACCTTCACAAGATTCTACTGCGTCGATCGGGACTCCAGGGAGGAGTCCATGGTCGGCCAAGCAGTGCTGCGCAACCTGTTCGCCCAAGGTGAGCCTGGTGAGGAGGTAAGAGATGCTTAATGTTGAGTTGTTGTATTGCTTAATGTTGAGCCTGTTGCCACCTCCCGTGGTTGTGCATGTGTGTACTGCTATGTATTCTCTTATCCATGAGCATGTGAATCCATGCCAGACCCCATGCTGGAGAAGGAACAAGTTACTTACCTGTAACTGTTGTTCTCCAGCATGGGTCTGGCATGGATTCACATGCGAACCCGCCCGCCTACCACTCTGCGGCTCTTCACTTGGTCATACTGCCACTTTACGTGCTACCAAATCTGAGGATGGCTGCCAGAGGCGGGGCTTAGGGAGAGGGCAGTGATTGGCTGGGGGCAGTATGACCCAGAGACCAGTGATTTGTTTCTGATCTGTCTTTCTTAGTAGTAACCAAACTGATACTGATTTTTTTTTTCTTCTATATCAAGGATTCCCAGCCTGACGACGGGGAATATTCATGAGTATGTGAATCCATGCCAGACCCATGCTGGAGAACAACAGTTACAGGTAAGTAACTTGTTCCTTAGGCTATACCCCCTCAGTTTGTCAGCAGTACATTGTGCACTCTACCTTTTTCATTCCACTTAAAGCACAGCTCAGGCACTTAAAAAGCTATCCACAGGTAATGTGGGCTTTGTTAAAGTACATTTAAAAAAAACACACGCACATATTTTGTGTATGTGCACACATTAATGAATGCACTCTGTGTCATCAGAAGACAAACCTGGAAAACAGACTATGTTCAGTTTTGGCAGTCTGCTGCCCATTTGGGTTGACCTGAGGAAAATACTCTGCATCCAATAACGTATGCCCATTTCTCCCACCATCAAACGCAGACAGACTTGTGAACTTCCTGCCTTGCCCTTTATGGTTGTGGGCTGAGGAACACTGGTCCTTGCATAAGTAGAAACGATATCCCTGAGTGCCAGGCAGTGGAGGGGCTTTGCCTTAGAATCTCAGACAGTTGCTTCCCTGTTAGCTGGCACTATGGATTCAGCAACCCACCCAGGCCCACGCATCTACCTAACTATACAATAGCGCTAGCCAGTTGCAAACACATTCCAGGCCCTGCCTCACATCATAGAAATTCTGGCGACCCACAGTAGCTCTAGCACTTCAATAGGAGAGTTACTCCATGGACAAGTAGCTATCCCGATTCCTGACTGTTTCAATAATTGGCACTCTACAGTGGGGCATGAGGTCCATGCATGCAAGTACTGTGCATGTGGAGGCTAATGTAAGGAAGGTATTGTATGAAACCATGGAGACACACAAGTGATCACATTTCAAGGGTGTTGATTGAACCTCAATGGGTTGGATGAACGCCTATCTAACCCTAAATCTAAGGATGGGAGCAAGCTACAACCATCAAAGTAACCGTAACAGTCCTAGTGGAGTCTTGTTGAAATAGACCCCACAGCAAAGGGACAGTAAGATAAATTGGTAGGGAAGATCTGCTCCCCACCATTAAGCAGACACATATGAAGGGTTTCTGGGCTTTGATAACCGTTGGGAGAGCGTGAACTATGCACTGCAATAACCTCCAACAATATTGAGAGAACGGGAGGACAAACCTTGTGCAGATTTAAAAGTTCAGGTGGAGGAGGATAGAGAGCAGCACGTTCCTCCCAGGAACCTCCTTCGGCCAATACTAGATCCTGAGTCTTGGGACAAAATACTGCCAGTTGATTTGCTGGAGTTGGCATCCATCAAAGCTCAGAAGTCTGGGAAGCCACCTGACCCTGGTGGTGTTCCTGAGATCTCCGAATGTTTGAGGATCTTTATCTATTTCATTGCAAACATACAATCCGGGAAGGCCACATCATCCTGGAAAACATAGATAATATGTAGTTTTTAAACAAGTGCTCCGGCCATATCCAATAATTATCTGACCAGTTGCAGTATTTGCTGGAGTAGTGGAATTCTCTTGGCTGGATTCTAGGACTGAGATGTGACTCAAAAGGAAAGAACCAAAGTCCATGGTGTTTTTTGCCTGGGCTTTGGTGTAGGCTTCCTCTACGCACACGTAATGCGTCCAATTTAGAAGGCAAATCTTTTCCTGGCCTTGCTCTGTGCAGTCCTCAGTCTTGTGAAACACCTTTTGGGCAGCACTGTATAACACATTAATGATAACCCTTCAAATAGATGCTGTTAAGTGGGTGATGAATGAACTTCATGGAGAACTGACCAGGGATTTTGAAACTGGTGAAGAGTTGTGCGCCATGGATGTGTCCTGGCCCCCATTCTATTTGCAGGTGATAATGGGAATGGAAAATAGCTGATGTTATTAATGCAACCTTTCTAGGGGTACTGTAGGGCAAAGGGAATGCTATTCATTGGGCTTAAACCAAAAATAACAAAGGCTGTTTGGCATAAACTAGAGATTGGTGCGGTTGAACTGCAGTAGGTAATTACTATTGACTACCTGGGGATATGTTTTGCATCGGAGAGCAGCACCATAGGCTTCCACTTATCCAGGTGCGCAAGAGTGCTGGCTTATTTAAACAAGCTGCGGTGATGTTCAGTATTCACTCTCTCTCCCCCAATATGACTGATAGCACTCTACATTCCTCTGTGCTTCACTCAGTCTCTCCTCCGTGCCCATTTTCTCCGATTCGTAAAACCACAGAGCCCTGGCTTTCTCCCAGCCTCGTTTCCCTTAGCTGCAGCTTGTGTAAAGCCAGACAGCAATAGAAAAACTCTCGAGCTCCATCTGACCTTGTTGTGCTCTCAACTTGGCACTCTTCCTTTGACTCTGCTTTACTTGCTGGAACTCACACTTTCTCTGTTCCATCACTCTTGTTGCCTCTATCAACTTCTTCACAATGGTTTGTTTACTAAAGCACCTGATCCATCTGCTTTTTCGTCTCCCTCTTCTTCTGACTTCGCAAATTACGACATCTAAAGTGACAAATCTTCGCTCAGCTTTTTCTTCTCCTGTCACTCATCCCTATTCTTCGTGCCCTGTCTTATCTCTATATTCTTTGTTCATTTTCTCCTCTTGCTTCTGCTCTTTTAGTTCGTGCTCACCCTACTGCTTCTCCTTCTGATCCTCTTCCCTCTTCTCTGATACCTCGGGTATATCATCTCCTTCCTTATATCACCTCTTATTAATTCCTCCTCTGCAAATATTTTCCTACTACCTTTAAGCACACACTTATTCTTCCTATCCTGAAAAAACCTACTCTTGACTGAGCTATTCCTGCCAACTTCTGGCCTATCTCGCTTCTGCCATTTCTTTCTAAAATTCTTGAATGGGCTGCCTATGCCCAGGTAACCCGCTATCTAAATCTTCACTCCCTTCCCCCTCTTCTTCAATCTGGTTTTAGTCCTTCTCACTCTACAAAGACTGCTCTTCTACATGTCTCGAACGCTCTCCTTTCTGCTAGTCTCACTATAAGCTCTCCTCTATTCTTATTCTTCTTGACTTGTCTGTGGCGTTTCATAATGTTGACCACTCTCTCCTTATATCCTCTTTCCACTGTGGGCATTCTGGGGACTGTTCTTGAATGGTTCTGCTCCTATCTTTCCCAACGGTCCTACTCTGTGATCTGGGCTGGGCACTCTTCTCCTTCACTTCCTCTTACATGGTGTTCCTGTACTTGGTCCTCTTCTTTTCTCTCTTTATACTGCTCCTTTTTCTGCTCTTATCTTCTCATTCCATCTTTCTTTTCATCTGTATGTAGATGACACCGAAATTATTTTCTCCATTTACTCTTTTGACTGTTCTTTGCACTCTACTTTTTCAAACTGTCTTTCTACTGTTCAAAACTGGATGTCCTCTCATGTTCTCCGTCTTAACCCTTCTAAAACTGAGGTTCTGTTCTTTCCTGCTTCTACTATTCTTCATCTACCCCCTCATCTCTTTCCTCCATTGTCTCTCCCTGTTCCACTATCCATGCGTAACTTGAGCTTTACTTTTGACCCTTCTCGCTAGGTGTCTCTTCACATCTCTTCTATTGCTCGTTCTTGTTATGCACTTTTCAAAATCCGTCGTGCTCGCCCCTATCTCTTTTCATGCCACGAAATGTTTTTTTTTCTCTTGTTTTTTCTCGCATTCATTACTGTTTATCTCTATTGCTCGGTCTAACTGCCTCACTTCTTCTCCCTCTTTGCTCTGTTTAGAACTCCTCTATCCGTCTCCTTTTTTTTTTTTACCTGCTCAGTCTTTTTTTTTACATCTTCTCTACTTTCTATTTCACTATTCTTTTGAATCATGTCTCCTCTACCACTTTCTCTCAATTGTCTTTAAATGTACCCATGGTCTTGGCCCCACTTATCTTTCTTCCTTACTCTCGTTCTATGTTCCATCTCGCTCTCTCAGATCACAGAATGTATTTCTATTAACTGTTGCCAACCCCTGTGCGCGTCTTCTTGTTTGCGCTCCTTTGCTCTTATAGCTCCCAAACATTGGAACTCCCTTCCCCCCTTAACTTTGCTCTGCCTCTTCTTTGTATTTTCCAATCAAACCTAAAAACTCAACTTTTATCTTCTCTAATCAGTTAATTCTTCTCCTTTTCCCTCTTCTCCTTTTACCCATGTTTACATTTTATCATGATTGTACTGCCTTTTGATATGCTTTGTTCAGCACCTTTGGTGAAAGGCGCTCTATAAATTCAATAAAATGAAATTAAAATAAGTCCCTTTCTGCTGTGAAATCCATGAATGTGCCTACTATCACCTAGTAAGGAAAGGTGGCCATGACTTTACAGAAGCGAATTGTGGAGCAGTTCTTATTGACCACAGAAAATGCTTTAAGATCAATCCTTCACATTTCAGAGAACACCACAAAGTTAAGAGTTCATGCACGGTTAGATTTCGAATCCGTAGAGACGCAAGCTATGTGAAGGCCGATCCAGTTTGTGGTGCATAGTTTCGGCAGCAGGGGAGAAACTCCCTCATCTCAAGCACATTGGCTCCCGGTTGAGCAATTTGGACATGGCCTTACACCGACTGATCTAAATGAAATATGAAGGGATGATATATCCGAAGCAAAATAGCCTCTGTTGTTGTGGAAAATGGCATGGATTGAAAAAATAAGTGGGGGCAGGCTCTGAGTGTTTTAACTGATCCATGCCATTTTGATGGATTCCTCTGATGGAGCAGGCATGTGTGGGAAATATGCTCAGCACCTTGCCCGCTCTGTGAGGGGAAACTGGAAGGGAATCCACACGTAACTAATTTAGATGCATGTGGAAAGGCCGGAGTTCCTTTGGGTTCCCATGTACTTTTTGGAACTCCAAAAAAGCAGATGGAATCCATTGGGCTTCATTGTAACAGCGGCCACCAGACACATACACTGTGGCTGCCGTAAGCGTTCATTTCCCGGGCGAGATGGTAAAAGGCACTGGACGCAGTAAAATACCTGGGTGTAACCCAAGACCTTCCAGATTCCTGCGCCTTTTTACTGCCATGGCCAGGAAATCGTTAAAATCTGGGGGAGCGAACCACAGATGTGATGGCAATCTATAGGTCCACTTACCGGCCCATTTAGAATGATGATAGAAGTAGAGCCTTGTCTTGTGCAAATCTTTAACTCTGTTTTGAGGCTAAGACAGAGTATGACAGTTGAAGCCCATTTGAACAATTGTCCCACCAACTGATAGGTAATTTGTTCATTAAGTATGGCTCCACTTCGCCCTACAGATAAGCAGCGTACTCGTCTTTTACAGCCTTAAATAAAAAATTAAGGAATTCTTCCAAATCTTACCTGGAGCCCTGGTTCTGCTTGAATGTTCCGCCCGTAAGATTGTGGTTTGGAGACGGAGATATCTGTAACGTTTATACCATGTCCTGCTCCATTGTATTCTGGTGGAAGAGGGAGCTGGTTAAAAGCAGATCTAGAAGATGCTTTGCGTTCTGCTAGGTGATTGAATAACCAGTCTTCTTGCTCAGCTGAAGGCTACCTAGGCCTGGAGGGTTGCGTTGGTCTGGTGAAATTGAAAGCGTGCTGCTGGGTGGGCACTCAACCTACCGAGCTTGTACGGAGCAAAGCTTCATTTTGGAACCTGACGAGCCCCAGTGGTAAACACAGATGAAGTGGCACTACTTCACATTCGAGCAGGAAGGTATGTTTAGGGCGGTAGTCGGGTAGGATGGTGGAATGGGAAGCACTTGGGGGCTTGATCTTGGCAATAGCGACCTGCTTGGCATCTGTAGAAGGCACCCCACCTTCCTTTCTGTCAGGACTCTGATCAGTGCATTGATTGTAGTCAAGCTCAGATGCTGGCAGACTCGTCCTTGCCAACCCCTCGCCACCCCCAAGTCTCCTTCCAAGACCTTCAGAAGGACCTTATTGCTTGCACCTTCATCCTGCTTTCCCTCCCTGGATGCAGTTCACTCCGTCTATTGCTCTCTATATAATTGGTAGGCCCCTCATAGTTCCTTGCTCATGAGTTCAAATTAATGTATGGCTGTACTCCCTTACTCTGTTCCTTTTCCCTGCACTGCCCATCCACCACAAGCAAACCTATGCACCTCCAGTGTAATGCCCAGTCCCACCTGATCATCAGATCACGCACCTCCCTGTTGACTTGTAAGGAGTACATTAAGAGAATCGTCGTCAACTCTGGTGGCCCGTTGCCCTCGATACCCCATCCATGACTGACACCACAGAGTATATATTAACATCTCTGGGGGCTCGGACGGAAAATGATGAGTCTGGCTGAGCGGGTTATATGGCCCCCTCCTCACCTTCTATTCCAACCGCTGTCTTTAGTGTTTCCAAGCACCCTCGGACTACTTGTGAAGGCCAGTCAAGAAACGCATTCAATTTCAGACCCCCTGTCTTGTTTATCAGGGCTACTGTGGGGTGCGGCCCTCCATTTCTACACCTTCCCATCCTTTTCATTCCTTGCAGTTGTGCTTTATGGAATAGAGTACACTGCTGAAGAGGGACGCCCTTCTCATTGCTCTCCCCGTTTCTGGAACTCTTGCTCCCCCAATGCACTGCCTTGCGGCCTCGAAGCCTCTGTAGAGACCAGATGCTCTACTGCGGTGGGTTCCAGCTGGTGCGTACCCAGAGGCGTAGACAGGGTAGGGTCCGAGTGGCAAAGGCCCCCTCAGCAGCGCTTAGTGGGCATTTACAGATGTTAATGTCCCTGCGGTGGGCCCAACTACCACTTATTAGGCAATCCTGGCTGCACCACGCGATTGCACATAGTAGGAATCTCCGCCCATTGCCATAGATTGATATGCGCCGGCGTTTACACATTCTATAGTAGGAGTGACGCGATGACGTGTGTGTGCGTGCGTCCATGCATATGAGTGCGCTTCTGTTTTCTTTCTATCCAAGCCCTAACAGAGTTTAAACCTTCCGGGTGATCCGGGGGGGGGGGGGGGGCGGGAGCTGCCAGAGTCCCAGACGGTGTTTTCCTCTGTGCAAGCGGGGGCTGTTTTGTTAGGCCGGCAATACAATAAATGAGAGAAACGTGGTCAGCAGAAAAAAAGGAAGCGGCAGAGCTGAAAATAGCAGCCCGGCAGAGAGGCCTGCCTTTCTGTGGCTCCGTGCCGGGCACTCTAGGAGGCAGGGCTCGGCTGCTGCCCAGGCCGCCCCTCTTTGCCAAGTCTGACCTCAGGCCTCGGAGAGCGGAAATCCGGTGTCTGGGGAATCTGCACGTGACCCTGCGCCTGCCAGCATGCCATTGGTCTGTTCGAATCCCCGCCAACACGCCGACCAGAATGTATTCCTTGGGAAGTCATTTAATCTACCTGAGCTTCAGTCCACAAACCTCCCGAATTTCAGCGTGGAAACACGCGGGCTAACTTGTGCTGTCAGACAAACGGACTATTTCCAAACGGAGCCCTTCCCAGGGGCTTTAAGTGGACAGGGGGCAGAGCCCAGAGAATCTCCAAATATGTTTGTTTGAGGCGGGCCCTAGTGCTCCCTAAAGTTATGTTATGTTATTAACATTTGTAAAACGCGCGTTCGCCCAAAGGCATCATGGCGCTGGGCCCAACTACCACTTATTAGGCAGTCCTGGCAGCACCTCTGGCCTACCACGCGATTGCACATAGTAGGAATCTCCGCGCATTGCCATAGATTGATATGCGCCTGCGTTTACACATTCTATAGTAGGAGTGACGCGATGACGTGTGTGTGCGTGCGTGCTGTGCGTCCATGCATATGAGTGCACTTCTGTTTTCTTTCTATCCAAGCCCTAGCAGAGTTTAAACCCTCTGGGTGATTCCGGGGGGAGCTGCCAGAGTCCCAGACGTTGTTTTCCTCTGTGCAAGTTTAAAGTCCCCTGGTAAACCCAGCCAACCAGAAGCCAAGGCCTAGTTTTCTAAAGCCTGAAGCTCGTGTATGAGGGAGAGCTTCAGGCTTTACAGAACAAGTCCCGCCTTTTCTTTATTGTCGCTGACCCTGCCAGTCACCCCTTTGATGCAGTGATCTCACCCTTGCACCCGAGGTGAGAGGGGGATGATCGATGCAAAAGGTGCCTAGCAGGAGGTTAGTGCCACAATTGAGAAGCAACACTTACCTGAATGCCACCTGTTTGGTAACGCAGCTTTTGCAAAATTGAGCGGTGGCTGAGGTGGGCCTGGATGAAAAGGGGTGTGGCCTAACAGGCAGCATTCAGGTCAGATAAGAGTTGCCTCTTAATTGTGGCACCGACCTCCTGTCAGGCTAAGCCCTTTTTGGGCCACACTCCTATGAGAGCCCCAGCTCAATTGTGCATGTCATTTAAAGCACTGGCCCTTCCACGAAGGACATGCAAAGGAGATTTTCTTTCTGCCACGTACCCCTGGATCATCTCTGCAACTAAAGCAGAATATACCAAAAGTTGAACTGAGCTTCTGGTAGCCACAATCTCATTTTATAACTCCTGCAAGAGGTCTAACCACATAACTTCACTCCTTTCACTGACACCTTCCCTGTGCAGATAGTTCCTTTCACCTAATCAGCATGTAAGCCAACATTGTCCTGGCTTTCACTCAAAGGTGATGCACGCATAGACCCTCTGTGACCTTGAGGCAACCTCTACCCGTGAGATATCGGCGCACAGATCAAGAGTCTAAGATCACACGGTGTTAGTAAGCCCTGTGTCCGTCCAGGCAGCCAGGTGCTGTGCCTTGCTTTGCTGGGGTTATGTTACTGCATTGTGGCTGCTCAGTTATTCTATTATTGGGGTATTTACGGAGCCTGACCCCTGCTTCGGATGCAGTGGATCATTTGGGAGAACATGGTGAGGGAAGCAGAGATGCAAGGGAGCGGGGAGCTAACAATGGGTTAAGAGGAAGGGCGGGCAATTTGGCAGCAGGAGAACTACAAGTAACCAAGGGAGGAAACGGAAGCTAAGAGGGGGCGGCTGGCGTAAGAGCTGTTCTCTCAGTATCAGGTAGGGGAAGGAGAGGAGGGTGTGTGGACCTAGGGGCTAGAGAGGAGCCCTTCCTTGAAGCAGTGGGTCTTGAGTTCTTTCCTTAAATGTAGAAGCGAGGGGGTGAGTCTGGCGTTGAAAAGAGTAAGTTCCAGTGTCTTGGAGCGTAGACGGAAAAGGCCTGTCTTCTGGTTCTTTCTTTCCTGCACTGGGTCCTTTCTTGTTCCACTGGCAGAGTTCAAATCTGGACATGTCCTTACTTCTGGTGGATCGTAGTCCTCTGGAGATGTCTAGTTTCTCAGTGAGATAGGTCGGGGACTTCAGGCGACAGTCTTGTAGTGATGCAGCAGGATTTGAAGATGAGACGGTGCAGTTCGATGAACAACAGTGCATTGGTATCTTGTGGCAATTCTTCAGCGTCTATAATTCAAAACATATTAAGATGCTTTTGTGCACCGAGAAAGAAATGATGTGCCTGCAATCTGTTCCTCATAAAATGTTTTGACATTTTTAGTGAGTCACACAATATTCATGAAAAAACTCTGACAACACAGATGTGATTTGATATAAAACCCAATGCGTTTCGAGAAACCAATCTCTACATCAGGGCCATAATTTATACGTGATGCAATTAATACGAAAAAACTGTCAGTGACCGTTCATAGGTTATAATAGTTATTTTTGCTATACATTACAAAATTGATAATTCGCCTCGTAAATGATAAATCAATGTTAATGTGTATGAAAAAGAACTTTTGTAACCTATGAACGGTCACCGACATTAGTTTTTTTCTTATTCATTTCAGCTCGTATAAAGAATTATACCCCTGATGAAGATTGGTTTCTCGAAACGTGTTGGGTTTTGTATTAAATCACATCTTTTTGTGACAATCCATATTTCTATGAGATTTCAGGCTAATATCACTTAAAAATGTGGCTTCCTTTGACTTAAGATAGTCTGCAGGGACAGGAGTTCCCACATCTTGGGAGCTTTTTCTCTTGATTGTATATGTTCAGCCCATGTGCCAGGGCTGTGTTTTCTCCCCTGCAGCTTTAACTCCATTTATTGTTCACAAACACTCTCTTCTCGGATTAGCTTTCTTTTGCTTTCGGAATCCTAATGAGGTGTGCATTGTGTTCTTTCTTTTGTTCTGCAGTCTGTTCCTCGTCAGTTTGCAGTACAGCTCATTTGTCTTAGTGCTTATAAGAAGTTTTAAATTTGCTTTGGAGGGAATGTTGCCCATGTATTGGTTTCTGATGACCGTGAACAAACAGTTTATGGTCATTGCATCGAATTCCTTGTATATAAATGCAGTTTCATCAAATTCTTTCCATTTAAAAAATTTGCATCGGATGCATTTTTGTTTTCTTTTTCTTTTTTTGGGTGGCCCCCTCTAATCCCTCGTTTTTTACCGTTTTTAAAATCTTCCTGAACAAAAATGAACCCTTTACCCCCCAAAAACATGCATTCAATGCATATTTTTTAGATGGAAAACATTTGATGGAATGGCATTGGATGCAATGACCAGATACCTGAACAAGCATATTTCAAGGACTCTGTGTATGGAAGGCAATGGGTCACCCTACAAGCAGGGCAGAACCCCTGGCCAGATTGATTATTGTGGTGCCTGGCATGTGTGTATGCTGAGGGCAGGCTTTCCTTGCTGTCTGTGGGTCAGCTATCTTAGATGCTTCAATTACATGGGTTGGAGGTAGATGCTGAAATGTTGCGCCCCATATTCTCATAGGGCAGGTTCCATAGCCTCCCGCCAGCTCGTGCTTCTCAAAGTTTGCCTGCACCAGTAAACCAGGGTACTGCTTTGCGGGCAAGAAATGGCTTTGAAGCTGTATTATCTTAGTATTTATGTGTGATCCTTGAGGCCACAGGTGCGAGATGCTGGAATGCCAGAAGCAAGCAACACTGGTAACCCCAAGGCCGCTGTAAGGGAAACAGTAATTAGTACAAGCGATCACAGTGGTATTATATTAGCTCGAGTGAGGATGTCCGGGAAAAAAAGGCTTACCTATGTGTGGTAGTGGAGTCCCTGCTAACCTCACAGGGACCTGGGAATCGCTGCGGGGGTGGGGGGGCATGTGAGCCGCACTCACAGTTGCTGGTAATGGTGGTTTAGAAGGTAATCCGAATTGAAACGCCAGCTACTGGCCACACCTGAGTAGTTCTTGATGAAAAGAATAACCAGAGTTCAATCCGAGCCAGAGACGTGGATTCAGGTAAGTTTGTGAGCAAGGTAAACAATCCAGGGTAGAGCAAAAGAGGTCCGTTGAGAAGTCCTGAGGTCAAACAGCCAGGTAATCGCAAAAAAGGGCGCCAAATCCAAAGGGCAAATCTAAAAGGTCCGAAGTCCAAGATTTGTTGAGCCAAGAGTCCTGATCGAAAAGCAACGCCAAACAGTCGTGAAAACACCTGTGAAGCAATGAGAGCTTGCGAGGACGCTGTTTTTATCCCGATTGCTTCCTTGTCACGTGACCAAGAACAGAGTCACGTGATCGGGATTTCTTCGTCGTGTGATCAGGAAAAAAACGTGACCACCTGACTCTGCCTGACCTCACTCGCCATGGCAGTTGCCAATGCAGGAATGGATACCAGCGGGACCGAATACGACCTCCGCTCTGGTTTATGGACCCATATCCTACTCGAGGACTACGGGTCCCTAGCTGTTCACGCGACACCCGCGCTGCATGTGCACTGAAACAGGTAGGTGTAGAGGGTGTTGCGGGGGACCTAGTGGGAGCGAGGATAGGATGCATGACATAAAGGTACCCTTGAGGCCTAATCTGTAGTCCCGGTTTTTCTTTACTTTGCATTCTTCCATGCTTTGACTGCTTCTGCACCTCACCATTGCCAGACAGTACTGGAGGCTTTCAGCATCTCGTCCCTGTGCACCACCCTTCACCGCACCAGCCTAACCACCGTGCATTCCTTTAGTAGCAGATAGTACAGGTCTTGCTTCCTTCCACCTGTATAACATGAGGACCATGTACCTCTGTGTATCGTGGGTTGTACCTTTGAGATGTTTCATAGTGCCCATGCGTGAAGCCCTTAGTGGCATGGTCCAGGAGAGCAGTAAGGCTCCAGATATCCCGCCTCTCCAGTTTACTGGCATCCATACTTACTGGCAGGTGCCCATCTTTCCTGGCAGGGTGTAACCTTATTGGTGGGTATTTAGGTACTATGAATGAGTACAGATTCCTCTATTTTTGACAACATTTTCACCAACTTGATTTTAACCCTCTCCCACTTAATGGGTGAGTTTTTACAGTTAATTGTATTTCATTCCTAAATAAAAAGCGCTAAGCCGGTTGGATGTTGGTCATCCTGTCTGGCCAGAGCCAGTTTGCTTGACTGTTTCTTTTGCCGGAATGGAGGCTTTCTTTGTTCCCAATCCCCTTTCTTTGTGATGTTTAATTAGATCTTTCTGAAATGTACATGAAGTATTTTCAAAGTGCACATGGCAATCTCGAATGTCAGTTCTTCCAGTCTCCCAGTTTAATAGTTTTATCAACCACTAGATATTGAATGGTTGGTTCCTCTTTTCCGGGATCAAAGTCTTCCACTTTTCGTTGATTCAGTGACTAATGCATTAAGAATAATGTGAACGCTCCAGTCATAAATGGACACCGTGTTCTTTAATTTGAGGGACAAGTGTGAGCAGTTTCGCCATTAGGCAGGCACCTCCTGGCCTATATTGTTTTCACATTCACACCAGCCATGGGGGGCGGCCTGAACGGAATTACCACCAGTTTTACTGCACGATAATATCCCGTGTTTGGGGATAAAGTGGAGAATTTACCTCCGGTGTGAAGCTGGAGGGGAATCGTCAACTTTACCGCCAAAAAATCGATTTACCACAGGTGGAATTACCACCCACGGTAAATCTAAAAGATACCCACTGGAGTCCCAGGGACTCCAAAAACTGGGTTTCACACCGCCATACCACCACTCGCAGTCCTGCAGTCATTCTGCTGGACTGAGCGGCGGTAACCAATTTTTGGCAGTATTTCTCTGGGAGTACCCCCAAACTGAATTGCCCCCAGCATTATGATCCTGGGAAATGGAAGATAAAGTTGAATGAATAATTTAGGTGCCATGCAGCGACGTTTGCTTACCTCTCCGCCTATGGATAATCTAAGGGGTGCAAACACAGATTGGGGGCCATGTGGTTTGTTATACGAAGCTTTTTCGCCCTCTCAATAGACATCTTGTTGGGACATATCTTATGTCTTCAGCGAGGTTATGCCCCAGGAAGTGATTGGAAAGGGTCTTGCATCTGTTGGGTTGGTCCCATCTGATCTTTTCTGGTAGGTAGTCTGGTGTAGAGACTTTCAGCCAGTTGCATGCATGCCTGCATCGAAAGCCAATGTCTACTTTTGAGTTGGTTGGTGACTGGTTTGGCTTTGCTAAAATCCATAGATTAGTCTAGCCGTGGCGTTCAAGCTTTGAGTGCGAGCTGTCTGGCGTGGAAGACATTGCAGTAGTCCTACAATGGGCTGTCCCCAGGCCATGTTATTCCACATCCTAAAGCTCACCCCACCCATTTCCCAATGCACACTTCTCTTGCCCAGCACCTGCATGCGAGATTGCCCCCTCTACTGTTGTGCCTATGTAAATGTTTCCTGACGCCAGCTCCAGAATAAAATGCAAATATACAGTTACAGAAATGCAAGGGCTCCCGACACCAATGTTTTTTTTGTTGGTCTCTAGGGTAGGATTATTTTGTTGAAGGCTTTCATTTTGAAGAACGCTGATTTCACCACAGCACCAGCCTGTGTATTCATGCCAAGGCCTGCATTCCAGATGAAGAATAGGTTGTGTACTCTGATTTCTATAGGGGCTATTCCTCCAAAGAGTGGTTAGGGGCATAGAGAAATGGGAGGCATTCTGAGGAATTGGATTTCAGTTTTAAAACCATTGAACGTCTTGCGGTTTTGCCCTGTCCTCTTATCAATGGCTGTCGGTCTCTGACACATTTGCAAACTCGTCCTGTTGGTTCGCAATCCTGAGGTGCATTGGCACCTCAAGTCAAAGGGATGTTTCCGTGGTAGGTCCTATCGAGTATTTTTCTATTTTTGGCTAGTTGTGCACTCAGATGTAACGCCGATCTACTACTACCATTTATAAAATCCCACCCCACAATTCAGGGCAAAGAACAGACGGCGCGATATTCAAAACTTCACATTTATTTAAATAGGAAGAGTTCCGTTTCAGACAACTGGGGTCAATCTTTACCCTGGAGACCATTAAAATAGGGTATATAGAAAATGAAATTGAACCTGCCTATACGAATCTCACTATGTCAAAAAAGGCATCCGCTTTCAATCACAAAGTCTTCCTCTAACTATTGTAATCTAAAAGACACTAGACATAATTCCATTTCTACTTAACATAGACTTCTTTATAAGATCACCAATTTTTCAATGGAAATATTTCACATAATGCCAGTATGATTGAAGATTTGATTTTCTTCATCAAGACAAGGATGGTGTCAGAGTATTAGCCCTTTGAGGACGGGGGCAGGAGGATGGAGACTATGCAAGAAAGTGGCTGTGGAGTGTCTGTGAAAGGACCTACATCCAGCACTGTTAGCGGCACCCGGGGGTTGCGGATACTCTGATACCCTTTACTGCTCAGTTCGGGGTAGAACTTTTTTTTTTCAGTGAATTCTCAAGTTTCTTGTTGCCGTGCCACACCATTATCTTATTCTGCACCTTGTTGGCGGCATACTCTTATTACATCGAGGATAATGAATGACGGAGCGGTAAACAGTCTGTTGATTTCAAGGGTTGGAAATTATAATCTGCTTGGCCAAGATGATCGTTCCCTTGAGCCTGCTACGTTTCTCAAGGAACGCCAATGCTTATTTCAACCCAAATTCACTTTTGCTGCAGTTGTTGTGGAACAAGAAGGTTGCATGGGTTAGATTAAATGCATTGAAATATCCCTGTGAGCTGGAGGTTTGGGTGGGCTGGGAGTGCCAGGCTGCTAGACTGCAATCTGCCGTTGCCTTGCTTCAGGTGAAGAAACCAAGTGTGGTTACTACTGAGCATTGATGACCCGGACGCCATACTTGCCGAACCTCTGGCTTTTGCCCGGAGAGTCTGGGTTTTTACGCTCATTCTGTGGGTCTCTGGGGAAGAGCGTGGGGTGACCGGGTTTCCGGGCGTCCTCTCAGGTCTTCTCGCACCATCCCCAGAATTGACTGTGGGAGACTAGGCAAAGCAAGCAGGCAGTGCCAAATGAAGGCTGGGCATGAGAGGAGAGTGGCGGCTGCATGGAGAGAAGGTTTGGTACAGGAGTGACTGAAAAGGTCTTGCTAGTGCCCCGAGCGCTGTGGTCCTGGGGCGACTAGGGCCGCACGCGGCCGGCAGCTGAGGATACCATGAATACCATAAAGGAGGGCGAAGGGGGATGACGCTCAGTAATGGCGCACTCGTTCCCAGAATAGATGTACCTTGTTATATTCCTGTTAATAAAACCTACCGCAGGGAAACGCACCAGAAAACCCTGCAGAACTAGCTATACAATTTGTATTGCTAGGAAAAACCGCTCCATTTATTAAGTTGCAATCATAATTTTAAACATATGATTTGTACCTATTGTCATTTTATTGTACCTATTCTATCTTTATTGTCATTCTGTAACCTAACCTGTAAGACTTCTTGTATCTTCTGCGCCCTGATACCTCAGGCTCTGGTGCGCAATATAAACAAACAATGACTTAAACATTTGGTGAAAGGGAGCGTAGTTTATTCTGAATATTTTTGTAAATACTACCCATGTTTTATGACTGTTAAAAGCATGTGCGCTACCTTTTCAAAATGAACGTTACACTTTAGCACTGTGTGCTGCCACACACAACTCCACATCACTACCCCCTTGCGAAAGTGTGGGCGCGGCCTCGCGGTGACGTAGTTCTTTGGGTTTTTCATTTTAGAAAGTAGGCCGGTGTAGCTGACAGCAGGTGCAGCGTGTTCCTTCATTAGGGCAAGCAAGGGCCGTCACAGTGCAGTTATTGCCCGGAGTGTGTGGGAGAAATTCACTAGAACAACGGGTTGCAACCGAAGCACAAGATGGAGGCCTTCCCGTGCAGAGGGGACCGCGTGGGGGCACTTGTGTAAAGATGGCCGTGTTGGGAGTTTTGACACCCTTTCCTTGTCCCAGACTTGCGACTAGGACCTGTGGAACGCCCTTGGGCACGCTCCCAGGAGAGCCTACACTACACTACACTTCACTACTCTCTCGGGGCACAGTGGCCGGTGGGGGGGGGAGAGCTGTCTGGACACCGAAGAACTGACCAATGGTGAGCAATGGTGAACGAATGGTGGGAAACGCATATGGTAGGCCCGCTGGAGGAGTCTGCGCAGCGGCGCCTTGGCTCCTGAAAAAGCACCATCCCGGCACTGATGGGTTTCCCAGGATGTGGAGGTACCCATGCTCCCTTGAACCCCACGTGTTTCGAGAGCACGAGGCCTCAAGGTGCTAGCTTGCTCTGCCTTTATGAAGCTGTGTCGTTGAGGTGCGACTGGAAAGTGAACTTACTGCAAAGTGTTTGATGTTTGGGCTTGGCCAGATAAGCCAAGTGTGTGGGGGCTATTAGTCCATACAAAGCCCCATCCTTAATGTTAAAGGATATTTGTACCACTGACTATCACCACCGGAGTGGTCCCCTGGCGCTCTGGCTTGAATTCTATGCCCCCATGACCTCTGAGTTGGGATGTGGGGGGGTTATTCTTCAATGGCCGTGTAATGCTGCAGATAGCTTAATTTGGGGCTGAGCACTGCATGCAAGTCATGGGTTGGTGGGATTGCTGCGGTGTCTCACAACTGGGCTGTATTTAAGATAATTTAGAAATCAAAAGAATTGGAAGTTCGTCCTCAACACAATTTTAAACAAATAGGCCTATCTGTGTGCCCCCTCCTTCCGCAGGCCCACGCAGTGGTTAGCCAGTGTGGGAGGGAAGGCGGTGTCCGCGTGGTTTGTCACCAGATGACACGTCCTCCCCTGCTATGCCTTTGAAGGGAACTGGGATCTGCTTCTTGAATTGAATGCCTCCCTGGGGGCGTTTGGGCAGGGGGAGGGGGCCATTCCTGATCCATTGGGCCACAGTGACCTCACCAGCCAGTGCGTCAGCAGCGTGTAGCTGGCCTGGAGTCGAGCGTTTCCAGTTAAGGTTTCATCACTGCCAACAGGGCTCGCGTCCACACAACAAAAAAGTGAGGGACTCGGACGCACAATGGGAAGTGACGTCAATGGATATCAACGTGAACTAACGCATTCAATTCATGCTTGACTTTCAAGATTGAAAAAAAAAAAACTCAGTATTTGCCAAGAGAGTAGACCTTTCTGCTTAAGTATAAAGTGTACAGACCTTTTTAAACCAGTCCATGTGCGCGTTCCCTGCCTTGGCGCTCCTAAACCTCGCATCATAAACCAACCAAACCCCAAAAGCCCAGTCATGGTACATTGATAACATCAAATGATGAAAGGACCAGAACTTATGGTGTAGCTCAGGAGATTTCTCCAGCAGTATTGCAGAAAATATAGCAAAACTAGTGGCCCAATTGATTGGTGACTTTTTGACAAAGAATGTCGTATCTTTCCCTTCACCCTTAGCATCCTTGCACTCTTCTACTCTTCTGTAATCCAGCAATGAGAAAATATCAATGTATTTGCCCTTCCAAATGTATTTCTTTGTGTCCAGCGACTCATGCCATGTAAGCATACCTGGTGTCACTGCATGTCCTCGGGCGGGGGCCATCTCGGCCATCCCCCCCCCCCAGTGTAACCCTGCTACTGTTAGTGCCACTTGTTGTCCCCCAGTACCGTTTGTATTGCATCCCCTTCCTGGCGCGCATCCACCTGTCCCAGGCATTGCCCCTGTTGCAAGAAGGTTTCCAGAGGCTTGTCCTGTTATTTGAACCCTCAACTGGCCCTCCTCTCCTTCTATTGGGGCTGTCCCTGCTCCCTCCTCCTGTTTGCCCCCATGTCACGTTGACGTCTCCGTGACAACGGGGGGCGGGAGAAGCGGGAAGGGAAAGGGAAGTGACGCACGGGGGGCGGGTTCGGGGAGTTCCATGTTGGAGGAGAAATAAAGGGACGCATATTACGAAGCTCCGTGTCTGACTGTTTTCTTTACTGCGCCATAGCCCGCAACGCTGTGCGCAACACCACAATGGCGACGAAGGTGGGATCGCGGGCGGGGCAACCATCCTAGAGGCCCATCTGCCCGCCTGCGCACCCACGACCGGAGCGCTCGTGAGCGCAGGCCCTGCCTGGGTGGCACGCAGCATCACGCGGCCCGGACCGCAGCGGTGACAGCACAGCGAATGTGCATCGGTGTTGGGAGGAAGATACCTCCACGTGGTGCCGAGCGGGGAAGGTGATATCTCGCGCAGCAGTCGGCTGTAGGCGGAGGCACACATGTTCGCGCAGCGATCTGCTGCAAGAGGCGCCCACGTGTTTTCTGGAAAAAGAAGCACCGGGCCAGCAGGCCCGAATGAAGGAAGGTGTGCAAGAGGCAGGAGACGCTCCTAGGCCAGGAGGGCCACAGTGCACAGCGTCAGAGACACGGAAACCCCAGCAGGGGTCCATGCCTGTTAACTCCTGATGGTGCTCGTGCCCCGTGGGGCGGCCATCCAGCGTCAATAGAAGGCAGGAACTCCTTGGAAGGAGACCACAGGACAACACAAGAAGGATACTCGCTGACATCCAGCCTATCCACGAAACAAGGCTCGTGGCAACATAAGAAGTAAGCGCCACCCCTTCCCACCATGTCAGGGCAAGATGACGGCAAAGGGGGGCAAGCACAAGGGAATGCGCTCCCAGCCCCAAGCGCACCCACACCAGACCACATATCATATCAGCTGCCAGACACCCTGGCTGCCCAAATGCCGGGAGCGTTTGACGTAACGGACACGAGCAACATGGGCCCCCGGTGAACCAAGTGGATCAGGGACTTCTACCTGTACATGGGAGCCACGGGGCCCGTCGCTGATGCAAGACAAGTATGCCTCTTAAAGCTAGCTGTGGGGTCAGCAACCCAAGACATAATCGATGAGATGCCCTAAGATTCCATAGACTCAATCCAAGACCTAAAGGACGCGCTAGCCACGTATTTCGCACCCCACACGAATGTAGATTATGAAAGGCACCTGTTTCATAGCACCAAGCAGGGGAAAGGGGAAACGATGGACGCATAAGTGATGCGACTACGCACCAAACTAAAACATTGTGACTTTGCAAACTACTCGAACACCGATGCCTTAAGATCACAAATCGTCTCGGGATGCGAGTCTCAAGCCTTCCGCTGAAAACTACTCCAGAAATCACGCACGCTAGAAGAAATCTTAGCACTAGCGAGGGTGGAGAGAACAATTAACTCCCAAGTTGAGAGTTTTGGCAGCACCAACACAGGAGAGAACATCAACAGGTTACAACTGGAGAAGAAATCTGAAGAACTCTTCTGTTACAAATGTGGGTTTGAATACCCGCACGAAGGGACATGCCCAGCCGTTGGTCAAAGATGCACCTCATGTGGCGAAGAAGGACACTTCAAGGCAGTGTGTAGACTATTCTGTGATCGAGGCAGAGACAGACCCAAAGAAAACACTGCTCGCCCAAGAAATAGATACGGAGGATCATCAACCAGCAACCCTGCTCCCAGCACCCCGAGCATTCAAAGTCAACCGACTGGCAATCAACGAGACAGGGATTCGGGAGAAGACCGGCAGAGGAGGAGAGAAAGAAGAAGATTTGTAATGCGTGCAAGACCTGAATGCAGATCTCAACGCCACGTGCGGTACCTGGTGGAACAATCCCCCACAGACTCTGACCCCAGCTCATCGGGGAGTGACCAAAAGAAGGCCTATGTATATGCGCTGGGCAAACCCACGGCAACAGCACACGGCACACAGCCCACAGCCCAACACTCATCATTAAACTGCAAGAGAGACCGACAGAGTTTCTCATCGACACAGGGGCCACCATCAATGTGGTGAGTGAAAAGATATACAATAATCTTCCGCAAAAACCCAAACTGCACCCAGCGACCGTGGACATATATGCTTATGGAGCCAAAACACCCTTGAAATGCCTGGGACAATTCAGTGGACTGTGCCGATATAAAGGCCACGAAATGAGGGTACCAATACATGTACTAGCCACCGAGACAGACAGTGGGTGCGTCCTCGGCTTCAAGGCAGCCGCTGACATGGGCCTAATACACATCATCTACAACATTATGGTCCACAAATACATAGACCCAGTGGAGATGATAAACAACCTGTACCCCAAGATCTTCAAAGGAATAGGAAAGCTTCGGAACAGACAAATATGGCTCCATGTGGATGAGTCAATCCGTCCCGTAGCCCAACCATACCGCGGGATTCCAGTAAACATTAAAAAAAAGGTTGAAGATGAACTCCAAAAATGAATGGAACAAGACCTCATCGAAAGGGCCACCGGACCCACCACGTGGGTATCGCCGATTGTTCCCGTCCCGAAGAAAGGCTCGGAGGCAATAAGACTGTGCGTGGACATGCGACGGCCAAATCAGGCCATCAAAAGGGAAAGGCACCCTGCGCCCCGCATCACAGACACGATACACTTACTGAACGGGGCAAAGGTTTTCTCCAAACTGGACCTCCAAAAGGGATATCATCGGCTAGTCCTACACCCTGAGAGCAGAAACATCACAACGTTTGTCACGCATGTAGGTCTCTTCAGATACAAGAGACTAAGCTTCGGGGTGTCCTCGGCAGCAGAAACTTTCCAGGCCGAAGTCCATAACATTATAAAGCACATCCCAAACTGCCTCAATTATTTGCACGATATATTAGTCTTCGGAACCAATGTGAATAAACATGATGAGACTCTAATGTTGGTCTGCAAGGCCCTGCACGATGCAAATCTCACAAACACGGACAAGTGCGAATTTCGAAAGAACACTCTAAAATTCTTTGGACATGTCTTCTCCGAATCAGGAATGACTCCTGACCCAGACAAAGTGGCGGCACTGAACGACACAGTGGCTCCATCCAACGTATCCGAGCTTCGATCGTTCTTAGGTCTAGCCAGCTACTGTAACCGGTACATCCGGGACTTCGCGTCGGTCAGCGAACCACTCAGACAGTTGACACATCAAGACGTGAAGTTTGAATGGACACAGGAGTGCCAGAAGGCATTCGAACTGATAAGAGAAAGGGTCGCGAGAGCGGAGAACATGTTGTACTATGTCCCTAACAGGAAGACTGAGCTCACGGTTGACGCCAGCCCTGTTGTCCTAGGCGCCATACTGGCACAATTGGACCCAAAGGACCCTTCACGTAAACACATTGTGACCTATGCCAGTCGCAGCCTATCCACCACGGAAACTGCCTACTCTCAGGCGGAGAAGGAAGGACTTGCCGTTGTATGGGCATGCAAACATTTCAACTTGTTTCTATATGGGAAACCATTTCAGGTCGTCACGGACCACCAGGCCCTGTTGTTCCTATATGGCAACCCTCAAGCCAAAATGCCCCCGCAAATCACCCGATGGGGTCTGAGACTTCAGGATTACGTGTTTGAGATCATTCACAGGCCAGGGAAAGGAGAAAACCCAGCCGACTTCCTCTCCAGAAGACCCCGGGAGGAGAGCATACCGGAGCCGTCTGTCGCCGACGGATACCTGCGGTACCTCATCCATCAGTCCGCACCGGAGGGCATCAACATGAAAGCACTGGCGAGGGAGACCGAAAGCGACTTAGCCTGTCTCATCATCTGCGAAGGCTTGGAGTTGGGCCAGTGGCGAAGGGCAAAGGAAAAGGGGAGAGCGGCAGGTGGCAAGGTGCAGGCGGATGTAGAACGGTTATTACAAGTGAAGGACAAACTCGTAGTGTCAGAAGATCACCTACTCCTGAAAGACTGTAAATTAGTCATTCCCGAGGCCATGAGGGCCAAAGTCATAGAGCTTGCACACGAAACACACAGGGGCATGATATCCACCAAACGTATGGTCCGGCAAAAGGTATGGTTCCCTCACATGGACACCCTAGTGGAAGCGGCCCTAAAAGCATGCTCCACATGCTGCCTCATTACGCCAAACTGCCACCCTGAGCCCCTGCTGATGTCAGAGCTCCCACAGAAAGTATGGAAGGCGTCGCAGCCGATTTCTTCGGGCCAATCGAAGGAGGGAAATATGTCTTGGCCGTGATGGATGAGTACTCACGATATCCTGATGTGCAGCTCATATCATCGACCGCAGCCCACCATGTCATTCCGGCTCTGGACCACATGTTCTCAGCATATGGAGTACCAAAAGTACTCAAGACTAACAACAGGGCCCCATTCTGTGGACATCAGTTCGCTCAATTCGCAGAATATCTTGGATTTCATCACAGGAAAGTCACTCCCCTGTGGCCCCAAGCTAATGGGATGATCGAGAGGTTCATGGCCAACTTGAGGAGAGCACTTCAGATCGCCAGAATCACCAGCCAGCCTTATGAACAAGTACTGAATCAACTGGGGGCGTGGCTTGGACGCCATGTGAAAGGACGTGCCTGAACGGGAGCTCCCGCTGATCCGAACATTATCCGGCTGAATCCGCGCAACGGCCGCTACGATGTGGCATAGACGGTGATGACTGTAAATGCGAAGCTCGGCTGCACATGTGGATGCATTCTCATACGGGATTGTGCAGCGCTTGTGTACTCAGGAGCCGCGTGAAGTGTTTGGGCCGGAGCTTCGCCGGCAGACAAAATGGCTGCCGTCGCCTGATGTTGGGACAAAGGATCGGGGACCGGATTCTGGAGGCGATTCCCTCAGTCCACGTTCAGCGCGATCCAGCGAGAGCAAGCTTGACTGGAGGTAGCCGAAACTGTGTGGCGACGGGGGGACATAGTGCCCCCAGGCCTGGGGCCTAAGCGAGATCGAAGGGACGCTCCTGATCGAAGATATGACGAGCAAGCTCCTGAGGGCGAAGCATAAACAGCCCACGCTCGACGAATTTGCCAAGACATTGCCTGGCACCGAGGGGACCAGGAGCAAAGAGAAGGCCCAGCCCAAGGAGATGGCCGCAGGAGGAACGAACCAGGAGGTCCTGGCAGCGATCGCAGATCTGAAGGCGACATGGGAGACCAAACTCCAACTTGCGGTGGCCGAACTGAAAACTGCGATGGAACTTCAGGTCGGGGCGGTACAGGAGGACGTGAACCTCCTGAGGCAAGATGTGCGAACCCTGGCCGAGCGCACAGAGACCCTGGAGAAGGAGATGGGCCCGACTGTGGCGGAATGCACCGCGCACAAACGAGAGATCCATGCCCTGGTGCAGAGGGTAGGCAACCTGGAAAGCAGGGCTGAAGAGGCAGAAGGTCGGGCCCGCAGAAACAACATCCGGATTGTGGGCCTACCGGAGGGAGCTGAGGGCCAGAATCCCACAGATTTTATTGAGACTTTGCTGTTGCAGGAGATCACCGGAGGTGCCCTAACGCAGGGATTTGCAGTGGAGAGGGCACATAGGGCCCTGATCAGAAGGCCACCGCCGGGTAATCCGCCCAGGCCCGTGATCGCCAAGATCCTCAACTACAAAGACCGGGAGAAGATTCTGGAACATTTCCGTAAAGGGGGCACCATACGGCGAGGGGAGGCAACCATCACTGCTTACCCCGACTATACTCTACAAGTGCAGCGCAGTCGGATGAACTTTGGGGCGGTCAAAAGGCGCCTGCGGACGGCCGGTTTCAAGTATATGTTACTCTACCCAGCCAAACTTAAGGTCTTCTTCAAGGCTAAGACGCTGTTTTTCGACACCCCTGAGGAGGCCATGGAATGGCTCGATGCGCAGAACTGCCCTCAGGAGCCTGATGAGCAGATGGCGGACGGAGCAGGGAGAGTTAAGTGAAACAGTGGGCCCGGCGGACTTTGAACATTTGGACTGGAATATAGTCTTTGCCACCTTGTGATGGGGATGCACTTTTTAACTGTTTCGAACATGGTCCGCGAGCGCGGATATAAATGTGTAGGGGGCATCCGAGGGCCGTTTTATTCGTACCCCAGTGTGTGGTTAGGTTAGTCACTGTGTGGGGTGTGACACCCTGTCGGGTTCTCTACGGGGGCTTCCGTGGAGAACCGAACACGGGGATGCCTGAGATCCAGGGATGGAGCTGGGCGGTTGGTTGGGTTAGGGGGGTGGGGGGTGTTAGTTGTTATGTGAGCCTGGGGAAGAAACTGAGAAGGGATGTAGTCGGGACTGGGGGGAGGCGATTAGACCAGAGGGGGAAGTGGGAGCTACGGATAAATCATGGGAGACCTTAAGGTATTGACATGGAATGTTAGAGGGTTGAATAGCTACCTGAAGCGTAATAAGGTCATGTTGTATTTGAAGAGGCAGAGGATAGACGTGGCCTTGTTACAGGAGACGCATTTGACACGGGATAAACTTGAAATGGTGCGGAGAAAATGGAGGGGGACAGTGGTTGGATCCACATTCTCTGCGTATGCCAGGGGTGTGCTGGTTTGGGTTGCACCACATGTCCCGTTCAAGCTCTTGGGGGAGGTTGTGGAGTCGGACGGGCGGCTGGCCATGGTTCGGGGGATTGTGGAAGGTAGAGTTGTCTGTATCATAAACACTTATGCGCCCAACCAGGACACAGCGACTTACTTCAAGACACTGTGCGCGAGACTCGGTGAAGGGATGGGGAGCACAGTAATCTGGGGTGGAGACTTTAATTGTGTGCTTAACCCCAGGGAGGACAGGTCGGATGACAAAATGGTTAGGCCCAGCCCAGCGGCCAAGGTGTTGCAGTCGCTGCTAGCGGATCTAGGCCTGGTAGACGTGTGGAGAGCGAGACACCCGGGTGGGAGGCAGTATTCGCACTATTCGGCTCCGCACCAACTGCACACGAGGCTCGACTACTTTTTTGCCACTCCAGACATTCTTACGGAGTGTGAACAGATTGACTACAGGGCGAGGGTCCTCTCGGACCACTCGCCCCTAATCATGCATTGGAGGCTGCGTCCCCCACGTGCACGGATTCCAACATGGCGCCTTCGGGCGGAAGCGCTACGGGATCCGGTATTCAAGGAGGACATGAGGGAGGAGATAGTCGCGTACTTTGAGTCGAACACAGGGAGTGTCAAATCGGCTGGTACTTTGTGGGAGGCTTTTAAGGTGGTGATGAGGGGAGTTGCTATCGCGAAGTCCAAGGGATTAATGGGCGGAATCCTGACCGACCTGCGAGAGGCCGAGATCGAGCTGGAAAAAGAATTGGAGAAGGGTGGGACCGATATGGAAGTAGTTACTGAGCTGCAGCAGCGGTGCTCTGGGCATTGGGACAGACTTTGTAACCTGAATTATACGAAGTACATTGAGAGGTTGCATGCGGGTGGGGACAAGACAGGCAGGCTCCTCGCTTGGCTATATAAGAGCGAAACCCCTAGGGCTCCGATCCGATCGGTAATCACCGAAGGGGGTGCGGAGATCGATACGCAAGAAGGGGTAAATGGGGCATTCGCAGAATACTACCAAACATTGTATGAAGATCGGGAAGGGGGGAGCCGAGAGGAGATAGATGAAGTACTCGGGGATATAGGCCTGCCCAGAATCAGCGATGAAGAGCGAGAGGAGATGGATGCTCCGATCACTCTGGAAGAGCTCAGAGAAATAGTGCGACAGCTGCCCACTTGCAAGGCCCCGGGGGCGGACGGGTTCCCCAGCGAGTTTTATAAGGCGTATGGGGAGGAGGTACTCCCACCCATGCTGGACATGTTTAATGAGGCGTTTGAGCTGGGACAGCTACCAGAATCACTCAGGGAAGCGGTCATAGTGCCACTCCCCAAGCACAATACACCGGGACACGGTTGCGGCTCCTATCGACCCTTGTCAATGCTGAACCAGGACAGCAAGATCCTAACAGCTGTCTTGGCGGCTAGAATGAGGAGAGTGATAGGCAAGCTGATTCACCCTGACCAGACGGGCTATGTCCCGGACAGGAACATTACCCACAACCATAGACGCCTACACAGAGTGGTCGAATGGGGATGTAGCAAAGACGGCGAAATGGCGATAGTGGCGCTGGATGCGGTCAAGGCGTTCGACTCTGTTCGTTGGCCGTGGCTGTTGGCGGCACTGGATCACTTCGGAATGGGGCCAGGGTACAGGAGGTGGGCCGAATTATTATATAGCGCGCCTCTAGCCAGAGTTCGTACGGGGGCAGTAGTGTCGGATAGGTGGCAGTTAGGTAGAGGCACCAGGCAGGGATGTCCTTGGTCCCCAATGTTGTACATCCTGGCCCTTGAGCCCTTGGCAATTTACCTCCGGCAACAGTATGACCCGGTGGGCATAGAGGTGGGGGGGGAGAGTCATCTGATATCCCTGTATGCCGACGATATGCTGTTGTACCTCCAATACCCTGAAGAGAACTTGCAATATGTCTTGGAGGTGATGGAGAGGTTTGCTTGGCTTTCTGGTATAGCGGTCAACCCTCGGAAATCCACCCTGTTCCCGCTGGGCGGCTATGTGGGGATACCGGCTGAGAGGTTGCCAGTATTGCGAATCCCATGGGCGACAAGCACCTTTCGGTACCTTGGCATAGACGTATATCACACGACCGGGGAGGAACACAGGCACAATACTGAATTGGCAGTGGGGAGGATCGAGAAGTGCATGAGGTTTTGGGAGAAACTACCCTTAGCGATGATGGGCCGGGGTGCTATGCTTAAGATGGTCGTGCTACCTAGGCTGCTGCATTATTTCAATAACATTCCATACATGATACCCAAGGGGTTTTTTGCTAGACTACATAGGGTATGTAGAGATTTCTTGTGGCAGGGCACGCGTAACAGGGTCGCATTGTGGAAATTGCAGAAGGCTTATGAGAAAGGCGGCGTGAGGCTGCCGAACTTTGAGGCCTACTACGTGGCAGCACAGCTGCAGTACGTGGCCAAGTGGCTTTCGGACGACGAAACCCCGGAACATAGACTGTTGGGAAAGGACTGCTCCCCCTTCTACCTGCGAGAGATTATTTGGGTATCCAGCACATGGATGAGGGGGCGTCCTAAGATGCTAGCGTTGGGCAGGAACATGTGGCGAAGAGCCTGCCGGATGATGGGGGATCCCCTGCCGTGCATGCCGCAGCTGCCGCTGGTGGCCTTGGCAGGGGAAGACGGACAGCTTAGGGCCATCCTGCGAACATACTGGGAGTCAGTGGGGCTGGTCACGTTGGGGAACATTTGGCAGGATGGGGCCTTGGCGGAGTTCGCAGATCTAGAGGCGGGGGCGGGGCTGCATGGGGGGCAATACATGACGTTCCACAGAGTGGTCAGGGAGGTCCGGAGCACTTGGCCCGAGACCGTATTGGCTGACGAGCCGGATGCGACGCTGGAGATTATGTATGACGCATCCGAGGGCGGGCATGAGGTCTCCAGGCTGTACGAGATGCTGATGGCTAAGGTTGGGAAGGATTTGGGGTACCTGAGGTTGGAATGGGAAACAGAGATGGGGGCCCCGATGGCGGATGGGCAGTGGGAGCGCGCCCTGGGGTACCACAAAAAAGTATCGAGGAATGCCAGGTTTAAACAGATACAACTATATATCACGCATAGGGCATACATGACCCCCCTGAGAATTTCGAGACGCTGGGCGCCAGGCGTGTCCCAAGTGTAACACAGAGAACGCTGATATGATTCCCATGTTCTGGGCCTGCCCTGTGATTGCAACCTACTGGAGTGAAGTGGCGCAGAAGCTGGCAGGGAGGGGCATTGTACTTAAGATAGATTCGGCCTGGGCCTGTTTGCTTGGAGGGTACCCCAGGGCGCGCAAGCTTCGGCACGTGGAGAAGCTTAAAGATTTGGCTTATACACTTGCCAAACGCAGAATAGCCATGGGATGGAAGAATTGTCAGAGGCCACGGGTGGAGGTATGGTGGCGTGACCTCCAGAAATGGGCTGCCGCCGAGACGACAGCATGGTGGGAGGCCAGCAGGGCGGGAGGGGAGGAAGAGGTGAGCTCCCTCACGGCATGGAAGGTGCTATTGGCTGAACTGTTTAGTACGGGGTCGACCTCGGCTGGATCTGAAAGCGACGGAACCCCACCACACGGAACGGACAATGATGGTGGACACCCTACAGGCTCATAGGGGGGAGGGAAGGGGATTGTTAAAGGAGAGTTCCGGGACTTTTTTTTTATTGTCCCTACGGGTCGGCCATGTGTTTGTAAGCATAAATCGGTAGATCGTAGGAAACTTTCCTATGGACCTTACCCGACTTTTCGCCCCTTATCGCACTCGAAATCAGCCTCCATTTTGTGATAATCCTATCATTCCGCCGCATCGACCTGGCTCACCTGCCTTTGCGGCACTAAATCAAATCCCCCGCCCCTGAGCCTGACATCAGCAGACGCGTACTGCCCATTTCAAGCACGTCTCGTGTCAACAATCGCTGCGCCTCAGCTATTGACGTGTTGCCATGGAAATGGCAGGACGCCTCTTTCCCCAATAAGTATAAACAGACCGTTTCACAACATACAGCAGCAGATTTTCGATTCCATTCCTCTCTCTGTGTTACTTTGAGTATTCTGTGACTCGTTTCAGTGCTCTGGTCAGCTACCTTCGCCGCTTGTAGCCCGTGTGAACAGATACCAGTACCACCGCTATAAATTATTTTACTATCTTTACCGCACAATGGCCACAATAATGCCGTATATGTACGAGCCCGAGTACACCGAGGAAGAACTACTGGAAAGGCAAGCACGCGAAAACGATGGGGATTCGGACGGCAGTTGGGAGGACCAGTCAACGGATGAAGAGCCTGGACCATGTCGCATGGACGGCGTCTCCACCTGGTGCACGTGCAATCGGTGCGAGCTAATGCCAACTGAGGAGGAGAACTGCTGCTGCCGTGAAAATTCCGGGTGCTTGGCCTACATTTCGGAAAGCGAGCAAAGTCAGCAGGAAGGCGAGCAAAGTCCGCAATGCATCACCGAGCTGCCAGAGTTCAGGGAAGCCTGCCTCTCACGGACAGTGTTGAGGATGATGATGGTGCTTATGCACGAACTTCGTGGCACTGTTCGTCCGCGTAATCCGAGTAACGAGTAAGTATACTCGGTTTGTGATGTCAGTGATGCCACCACTATTTCATGGTCGTCTCCCACATATAAAATTACATTTACATATCATTGGAACGCATGTAAATTGGTTCCATATAGTGCATTTTCTAGATATAATTTTTTTCTAAGAAAAATGACATGTGTTACCTGAATCGACATTGATAAGAAAGTTTGGTCAGTTTAATACAGTTTGCATCTTTTTTTTTCACAGGTGGTACAGGCTGGTGGCCTATCGTTGCTTCACTTGGTGGCTTCACGGGAGGCTCGGACACCGCGTTCGGAGAGTAATACCTGCCTGTGCGGTACTTGCCATTAGACAACATTTCCCCAGTGACAGTGGACAATACCGCGGATTTTCCCTCGATGTGCTGCAACCTCAACTTTACAATGTGTAATGTTTATTATTTATGTTTAATTAAAATCTAAAATAAAGCCCAACATATATTTTAACAATGGTTGTTTTGATTTTTTAAATGAATCTAGTGTATATTCTCCTGGGAGGGTGAGGTATTTATAAACTCACCCCCCTGCCTTCCATGTAGTAGATCCTGCAGCCATCCTCTTACATTCAGTTAGATGGCCTCTCCTTGGTGAGGCCCTGCGGCAAACGGGTCTTGTCTGCACGACCACCGCCCCGATCCACCCCCCGCCTTATCAAAGGCAGTTCGCACCGGGGTACTTGAGCTGCTGGCAAGTGGAGCTGTCAGGGAGCGATAAAGGCCAAGAGGTGCCAAAGACCATGTACACTTCAAAGTGGTCTATAGAGCATGGGTTTGTTGTTCCCATGTCTACCTCCAGACCCCGTGTCTCCTGCCAAGCATCCCCCTCACGCTGGACGGCCCCCTGCAATCCACATAAGTGTGTCTCCATTCACGAGTCTTCCTGTGTCTTGTCTGCACGACCACCGCCCCGATCCACCCCCCGCCCTATCAAAGGCAGTTCGCACCGGGGTACTTGAGCTGCTGGCAAGTGGAGCTGTCAGGGAGCGATAAAGGCCAAGAGGTGCCAAAGACCATGTACACTTCAAAGTGGTCTATAGAGCATGGGTTTGTTGTTCCCATGTCTACCTCCAGACCCCGTGTCTCCTGCCAAGCATCCCCCTCACGCTGGACGGCCCCCTGCAATCCACATAAGTGTGTCTCCATTCACGAGTCTTCCTGTGTCTTGTCTGCACGACCACCGCCCCGATCCACCCCCCGCCCTATCAAAGGCAGTTCGCACCGGGGTACTTGAGCTGCTGGCAAGTGGAGCTGTCAGGGAGCGATAAAGGCCAAGAGGTGCCAAAGACCATGTACACTTCAAAGTGGTCTATAGAGCATGGGTTTGTTGTTCCCATGTCTACCTCCAGACCCCGTGTCTCCTGCCAAGCATCCCCCTCACGCTGGACGGCCCCCTGCAATCCACATAATGCCACGACATATACACGTCATTCATTCACAAACACACCCCTGGTTCGAATTCTTTATAACCCACCTCATATTTCTAATGAGAACTTCTTTGCGCTTTGCTAGTCAACCCGTGAAGGTGCTGGTTATCTGCTCTTCGTCTCTGTGAACTTCCGTGACCACTTTGAGCAAACTCGTCAGTTTGCAACCTGTGAACTGCTCCCTGTTCTACGACAAGAAACTACTCTGATCCCTGCATCTAACTGTTTGTTCGTCAAGGTAAGTCCATGTACCATAATCATTTTGCGTCCAATTTTTTAATTTATATCTATTTGCTAGTAGTCATCAAATTGCATCCATGTTTTCTTTTCGTTCACGACAGTACATGCAAGGAACTAGTCACATGTTCTGAGTTTAGTCAAATTACTTTTTCTATTTTTTGAAAGTTATTGAAATACTTATCCGCATGTGAATAACGTGTATAGTTCCAAGAACCAAAACGGACCTTGCATTGAACCTTTTATGTGTCATTTACTGTTTTAACACATTGGTATTCATAGAGAATTGTTGATCTTTACTTTTCAGAACTTTCCATAATGCCTGCCTGTTCCATTGGCGGTTGCCCTTCGAAGACCCATAACAAATCTGAAGGTACTATAATGCATGTTTTCCCTAAGACAATAGATCAGATAAGAGAATGGGTCCGATATTGCGGATATCCAGCCTCTGAGCTAGAAAGTAGAGTCCTAGAAGTCTTTGCGGACAAGAGGGGTGATCGATACCGCATCTGCAGCAGGCACTTTAGCCCAGACATGTACTCCACATCATTGCTAATAAAGAAGAAAACACCGCGAGCGAGGCGAAAATTGCTCTCAACCGCTATTCCCACTCTATTCGTCCACATCCCTCCACTGGTGAGTCAAGTTTACGTATTTATCTCTCGGCCTTGCGGTAGTGTGTAGCATTAGCTAACAATAATTTCCCCATTTATGTATCCACTCAATATGAAGGCGGAATATTCTCCATCCGTGTCGTTATTGCAGTCATCAGCCACTTCAAGCGCCTATCGGGTAATCTTACTTAGCTATTCTGACACTGACTTGTTTTAGGCATGTAAATCAATAGTTTTAATTGATCGTGTAATTATTTTACCTAATGGTACACCCTTGTACTCGTCCTCTAGTCTTTGTTTTCAGTTATAATTATTGTTATCCAAAATAATGCAAGTACTGTCTTTCAGGGAGATGCTGAGGAGTCCAACGCATTGACGACAACCGTAGATGTCACTCAGATGCTCGAGGTACGTTTCCGGACAGTTCCATCGATGGAGATCATCAGATCTTGCATTCTTGTAGCGTGATTGTTACACACAATGTTTCTTTCGTTTTTAGCCATTGATATGTCCTTCTGTCGTCGCCCTCCTATTTGTCTTCTTTTTTCAATATTGTGTTAATTACTAATGAAAGTCCTATGTTTCAGGGAGTCGATGGAGCATTAGTCCAAGTAGAAGGGGGAGCATGCAGTTACGGGTCGGCGCAACAGCTTGCAGAAGTGTGCACCGCAGTTACATCGTCCCTTGATGTTCTTATGCATTTCGAGGTATGGATACTGACAGTTCGATCAAGCGAAATCATATGACGTGATTACATCCGCTATACTTCCTTCTTTATTAACGCAAGTACTATGTTTCAGGGAGATGACGGAGCTTCTTCTACAAGAACATCACCCCTAGTAGTTGATGCAGATCTCTGGGTGGTGACACTTCCAACGATCGAGCAAATCGAATCATATTTACATATCCATTATTTATTTTAGACAACTGATCATTTGTGCAGGTCTATTTAGATGAGCCGTTGACGCCTGCTCAAAGTTTATGTTCTTTTTAACAAAATAGAAAAGCATACTAATGCAATTACTGTGTTTCAGGGAGTTGCTGAAGCGTCATCTTCAATAATATCATCAATGGAAGTCTATGCGGAGCCCGAGGTATGGATCTTGACAGTTCAATCTAACTAGATCAACAATGCGTGAACTATTGTCGTTTGAATGTTCTACACAATGCGTTCATTCGTGTTTTGCTATTGAGATGTACGTATGGGTATTGGTCCCCAAGTACATTTTGTGTTTTCAATATTATTATACATACTAATGAAAGTTCTATGTTTCAGGGAGTCGATGGAGCCTCAGTGAGTGATGGATGTGCTTATCATGAAAATATAGTCGTTGCAGCGCGAGAGGAAGTGGAGACATGCACACACGAGTCGGAGCAACAGCGTCCAGATGTTGAAGTTCGAGGCAAGAAAGTTTCAAAGAAAAGAAAGCAAAAGAAGGTTAGTGTCCTGTTCACTATATTATGTTGTCTTTCACTGTCAATAGTTCAATACTGTAAGTTGTGTTTAAACTGAACATCCCTTTTCTAATCTGTCCTCTAGTTGCGAGTGGGTGTAAGAACTAAATCTACACAGACAGTGAAGCGAACGAGAGATGTTGCTTGTCAAACCTTTTGGCAGGGACTTGAGACTGGAGATGCATCGTGCCAATGGGAAGAATATGAAGTGATTGACAACGGAGCTATACCACCACCAGCCATTGATAGTGAATGTCCTCCTGGTAGTTTGGATGCAGTCGGAGATCAATTCACAGAATCCACACCCGCAAAAAATAAGAGCGCGCGAAAGTTGAAGACATTGTTTTTTTCTCCCATCTCCGGACAAGGAACAGATGTTGCAATGGAAGAGAATGACGTGGACGACAATGAAACACCATCAATATCACTCAGCATAGCGGAAGACGATATCAGAGATTGTACCTTTCATGCGAGTGACATGTCCTCAACGTTACAGGCCGAACCAGCTGGGATGCAGAGTGAAAGTATAAGGAAAGAGGCCAAATTCATTGTATTCGATAGCTGTTTGATGGATATTATTATGATGATGAAATGTGGGCATTCGGTTGGTGGGGAAGTATGTGGGGAGCCATTGATTAATGTGACTCGTGCAATTCGAGGCACTAACCTTAAAATACATGCCACCTGTACACAATATCATCCGTTCGCATGGTCTGCACAACCCATGCTGGGGCAACTGCCAGCAGGCAATCTACTTTGTGCAGCGGCCGCACTTTTTAGTGGTTCAAGTTTTAAAAAGTTACAGTATTTCTTTCAGTTTGTGGGAATCCATTTCATTGCGAAAAGTCAGTTCTACAAATACCAAACCGATTATCTATTTCCAGCCATCAGCGAAGCTTGGAGAATGGAAAAAATGTCAATGGAAAGTACATTCGCGGGCAAACGCTTCAGGCTAGCCGGTGATGGACAGTGCGACAGCCCAGGATTTTCAGCCAAGTACTGCACCTACCACTTTCAGGACATGGAAAGTAAGAAAATTGTGAGTTCGGTGGTCGTGCAGGTGTCACAAAGTACATCCTCAGTGGCCATGGAGAAAGTTGGCTTTGTAGCATCATTGCAAGAACTACAATCGCGGGGAATGGTGATCGACCTGATAGCCACGGACAGACACGTTTCAATTGCCAAGACAATGAGAGAACAGTACAAAAATATAAATCACCAATTTGACGTTTGGCATCTTGCAAAATCAATCAATAAAAAATTGTCTGCTGCAGGTAAAAAAAAAGAATTGCAAGGTATTTCACAGTGGTCCAAGTCAATCAGCAACCATCTTTGGTGGAGCTCAAAAACATGTGAAGGGTCGTTGGAAATTCTACTGGAAAAATGGCGGTCAGTAATGTTGCACTGTAGCAACGTACATCGATGGTCGACAAATGAGCATTTCCACAAATGTGAACATGGCCATTTGTCCACAGAGGAGGCACGGAAGAAGAAGTGGTTGATTCCTTCATCACCCACTCACAAAGCCATTGAAAAGATTGTATTTGATAAAACTATAACAAAAGCTTTGAGGGGACTCACGGAATTCTGCCACACAGGAGATTTGGAGGTGTTCCACAATATGTGCCTCAAGTACAGGCCCAAAAGATTGCATTTTGGCATGGAAGGCATGATAAATCGGACTCTTTTAGCGGTCTTGGCACATAACCATAATGTTGGCCGTCAACAAAGTAGGACGACCGGAACTTTAGGGACGCTTCGCTACAATAAGGCCTTCACTAAAAGAAGTAAACAATGGGTGATCAAACCAGTGTTTGAGGATATGCAATATGAGTTTATTGAGAGACTTATCGTAGATGTCCTCGATAGGCACATACATGGAGTGGTGAACGAACCTATGCAGGGGACAACTGCATTGCCACCCAACATTGCCTCTGTTCCATGTCCACCTAAAGCAGAGCTCATTGAGAAATACACATCACGGTTTAAATGATTGTAATTTGATTGTCTGTTCTCTCGAGTCTCCTCATGTTGCAGGCCCATTGCAATTAAACCAAACAGTAATATAAATCATTTTTACAAAAATTATAGAATGTTTCCGTATTGCAAAAACATGGCCGACCCATAGGGACAATAAAAAAAAAGGCACGCAGACAAGATGTCCCTAAAACTAACTGCAGCTAACTAGAAATGTGTGCTCGCTCAAAGTGAAGGTCAGCTGCTTTGATGTTTTGCTCGGGTGGCGGAACGGCCCACGACCCAATATAAGGTTCTATTGTGATTTGACCTTGACAGGCCGGGACCATCCTGAAAGACTAAGAAAAGATAATGAATAAAATTTCAGAAACGAAACGATGAGCCACGTTCATTAGAAGAAGTAACGTCGGCAAAGAAGGAGTGGTGTTTCGGGTCTGCCCTACACAGAGACACAATGGAAAATGCAAATATAATGTAAGTAACTTTTGATGAGTTTATACCGCAATTTCATTACTATACAGTGGCTTTAAAGACGGGTTCAGTTGTACTTGTTCGTTCTATGTGGCATATTGTTTTCTACCGCGCACTATCTTGAGGAGAAACATCTGCTTTTACTGAAGCACCTCAAAACCTTCCTCTTTGCTTCTGCTTTCTCTCTCCCTCTCCCCTGCTACAACTGGTCCACTGTCTGCGACCTCAGTCCTGGGCCCTTCCACTCTCCACCTGCACTCCCCCCCCCCTCCATGCCTCGCCACGCCTTTAAACACTTGTGTACACCCAGTAGCGCTGTCCTCGCTATGAAATGAATAATTTTAATAAGGATCTGATGGTGAGACTAATTTCATTTTTTATGTTTTTAGGTACATCATTCACTACTGTCTGTGTCACGAGTACCAGACACCGGCGGACGGCTTCTACAGCCGCCAGTTGCTTCTCCGCGTGAACAACGTTACCACCCTGACCATTTTATGGGACGATCGCCAAGTACAAGTATGCCCTTACGCGGTACTAACGGTTAGATGCAACATACCTACCATTGTGGTGGCCTAGTGCCTCGTTGTTGGAACAGCCATGCGATTATCAGTGCGACAGAAGAGCTTATTTTTATCGTAAACCAACACCCTGTGTACTGCACACGAACATCGCTTCCCTCAAGACGAACTAATTTGGATCGAGAGCAAAGAAAAATGCAAATCGCTGAATATTCTCTAAACATTTGATGTCCAATAAACGTACTTTGCCAAATGTACAATCTTGCCGTTTGCTTTTAAACCACGGTTTCACATTCCGAATTGTGGTGCTGTATTGTGAGATGCTCTAAGACCCTGTGTACAGCAAAGGACCATCGCGTTCCTCAATACGAACTTTTTGGAACATGAGCAAATAAAAATGCAAATCGCTGAATATTCTCTAAACATTTGATGTCAAATAAATGTACTTTACCACATTTACAATCTTGCGGTTTGATTTCAAAGTACAGTTTCATATTCCGAATTGTGGTGCGCTGTATTGTGAGCTGATCTGTGTTGATTTCCGGGGTCTGTGTGGAGTCGCGTAGAAGACGCCTGGGCGCGTTTGCCTACGCAGCACAGTCACGTCACGGATAGAGGCGGGGAATATGAATGTTTTGATAAAGTCTGTTTCAGGGGCGGGGGATTTGATTTAGTGCCGCAAAGGCAGGTGAGCCAGGTCGATGCGGCGGAATGATAGGATTATCACAAAATGGAGGCTGATTTCGAGTGCGATAAGGGGCGAAAAGTCGGGTAAGGTCCATAGGAAAGTTTCCTACGATCTACCGATTTATGCTTACAAACACATGGCCGACCCGTAGGGACAATAAAAAAAAAGTCCCGGAACTCTCCTTTAAGTTAATTCTGTTCTGTTTTTTCTTTCTTTTCTTTTTTCATATCTGTTGTTTGGCCTTTGTTGTGGCTTGATGTGTTTCATTTATGTTCTGTTGCACTGTGTGGTCGTTATAAAATAAAATACATATAA
Organism: Ambystoma mexicanum; assembly: GCF_040938575.1. Lineage (NCBI taxonomy): Eukaryota > Metazoa > Chordata > Amphibia > Caudata > Ambystomatidae > Ambystoma > Ambystoma mexicanum. The sequence goes on along the minus strand of NC_090941.1, from coordinate 1,023,884,170 downwards.
AAAAAAAAAAAAAAAAAAAAAAGTACTGAATCAACTAATGAGGGATTATTGAGGAACCCCTCACAGCACCACCGGAAGGACCCCAGCTGAACTGATGTTTGGACGAAACACTCAAACGCGCATACCCCAGGCGGAAATAATCACACCATCTCCAACGCTGGACCAGGAGGTGCGAGAAAGATGAAGCATGCAAGGCTCGGATGAAAGAATATGCGGACACTCGCAGGCAGGCACAGACCTCTCAAATAGAGGTAGGGGATGTAGTGGCAGTCCAGCAACCGATGACGCACAAAACAAACACACGGCCCTGTTTCGAGAAGAACCTCTACTGGTCACTAAAAAGAAGGGGTCCATGATCACCGCCCAAGGGACAGAGGGACCTGTCACGAGAAACTCCTCCCACTTCAAAGAGTATCCATCAAGAGGAGCCCGACGGCTAAGTGGACGAGTGTGTGGACACCTAGACTATGAGTCGGATGATTCCTATCAAGCGGACCAGTGGGACTCTGGGGAATCCGAGCTGGAAGTGGGGAAAGAACCCGAGGCGAGCGGGTCATCGCCAGGGCAGAGTCTGGCACGCCCACAGAGAGCTCGCAACAGACCTCACCGCTGTATCGAGGAAATGGACTAGAAGCCCCAGACCACCGCCTGTTGCGAAGAGTCTGGTAACTGTTTAAAAAGGGGGAGATGTCACGTTGACGTCTCTGTGACAACGGGGGGCGGGAGAAGCAGGAAGGGAAAGGGAAGTGACGCACGGGGGGCGGGTTCGGGGAGTTCCATGTTGGAGGAGAAATAAAGGGACGCCTATTACGAAGCTCTGTGTCTGACTGTTTTCTTTACTGCGCCATAGCCCGCGACGCCGCGTGCAACACCACACCCCTCCCACCCCCTGGGTGGGCAATGCCATTGAGCTCCAACATATGGGACAACCGCCGGAGGCCAGTGTGTCCTGGATAGTGCTGGCCCCCGAATTGCCTGCATTCTCTGCTTGTTAAAATGCAACCTCACCCCGCCTATTGCAAGCATTTGTTATTCCTTCGAACTATCATGCAACCTCTCCCCGCTTTACCCGCCATGTCCTGCTTTGCGTTTCTACTGCCAGCGAGCACACGTGAACCCTTTCTGTGCCTGTATGGTATGTGACCTCTCCCCGCTCGATCTTGTCCGGTCTTCTACTATGAGCATGCGTTTGTAAAAATGCATGCAACCTCTCCCCCTCTGTTTTACCCACTTTTCACAATACACATGTATTTGCTTTTTTTAAATAAGCGACCTTTCCCGCTTGCGAGCCCAGACTTTTTCACATATGCGACCTCTCCCCGCTCAGCCTCCTGTTAGACAGTTAATCCCTAGCTAACCGAAAAACTTGACTATAGTTCTGCCGTCCTTCCGCCACCCCACAACGTCACTTTCCTTTAGTCCGGACCCATCTGTGCAACCACTCCGACCCGCCTCCAAAAGCCCCTGCTTACCTGTGTCTCCCCGCTAGTGCCGGCGTGCACATGATCAACAAAGACCTCCTTCCCCAATCGCGAACGCACCGACACAACGGACAGCCACGGCAGACGCTCCAGAAGCCGGATCTTCAAATGTAAGAGAAAAAGCACTCTGATGCAGACAAGGTCGACTGCACGGGTCCAGACAGCAGCAACACAGCGGCTTAAAATCCTCCCAGGGTAAGGCTAAGAACTGTACTCCTCTGCACTCTTGCACCCCTTTTTATGGGACATTCGCGCCACTGCGCTCCCCCGCCGGGCCCAAGCCCACCAAACCTGCCTGAACGCCCTGCCGTGGTACTGGTTCTGCCTGGCGCCTCCTGCCTACAGTCGGCTCAGCCCGTCCCATGCCCCCCAGGCCGGCCTAAAATGGCCTTTCGTTCAATCGGAAAACATGTAACAAAAGATGCCCTGTATAGTAAGAAGTCTAGATGAGTCATTTTGCAGCTCCACAATAAATGATGGCCATGGTCTTCTGGTTCAGGCTGGAGGCCAGGGTTCCATTCCTGGCCGCAACACCGTAGCCTGTTAATATTTTCTCTTAGTTCTTAAGTATACAGTCGGGACGGCGTCCTGTGTGGCCCCTCGACTTGAGCCCTGAATGCCTCCTTACTGGAAAGGGCCCCTTCTTCCTCATCTCTCCCTAAAGCTGCGCAAGGGCGGCTAGGGGCATGTTCCCTCCCCTAGCCCAGCCCACCCCAGTGGATCATTGAGTAGACTTTCCTTACTGTGGCTGTAGATGTACAAGATCAGCGCTGTTGGGGGGCGGGGGGTGGGGAGGTGCCAGCACTAACATAAAGATTGTGCAAATAGGGTCCCTCTGCATCACTAGCATTTCATATGTTGAAATAGGGGATCCAGTACGAAGTTCATTACTAGTCAGCAAGCACTTTTTTCCTGTGGCTTCCAGTGCAAAGGCAGTTCAGATGCCAAATGTTTTTACTAGATCCATTTGCTGGCATATGGGTTTTTGGTCTTCCTCTGAACTACTTTGGTGAGAATTCCTGATAACTGATGCATCTTGCCTCCTGCAAGATGTACCCTGGGCCAGTGATGTACAAGGAACAGGAACCAGGCTAACCCAGGTATGTAGAAACAGGAACATGCTTTATTGTCTCTTTGTTACATAGTGTCGGTAAGAAGTAGGAGAGAAGATCTACAGGCCTCCCCCCTGGTTCCCTGCCCAGCTCCAAGTCCCAACCGTCAGTTCCTGGAACACTCCGGTGCCCCAACACTCCAAGCTCCACCTGAGCATTCCACCAGGCCCCTGCACTCACACATGCCATCAATCACAACATCAAGGATACCACAATAACCAGAGGCGTTTCTAGGGGTGGCTAAGGGGGCTATAGCCCCTGGTCTTTTGGTTGTAGCCCTGGATAGAATCTCAGGAGCTACAACCAAAAGCCTAGCTAGCCCCCAGTCCTGACAGTTCTGACATCAGCGTAGCCCTGGGTCTTTTTCCGACCTAGCAACACCTCTGATGATAACTCTTGGATCTTGCAGCTGGTGTTTGACGTCAAATTGTGTATTGGTTTGCGTTGGTATTTCTTATTGAGCGCATACCAGTGGGGACTGCTTCAGTGGTCCATTCTGCTTCTTTACTCCTCTCTGCATGTATGCATGCAGCGCAATGCTGGCTTTTACGCTATTTGGAAGCACTGTTAACTTTGCCAGATTACCGAACCAAGAGGACAGCAAGCAGCGTAGGAACTGGGCTGGAACAAGACGAAACAGTCTTCTGGCAAAGTCTGTCTTCCTGGAGCGCTGCTCTGTCCAGAGGCCACGGGGCTAGACTAACGAACACCCAGATCGGTTCTCATGTCCAGCTCTTGCGCGCACGAACAGCCCCAACTTCAGACAACTCGACACTGGGCATTGAATGCAGAAACTGCCAGGGCCTCCCATTCTGTTCAGCAGCTGTACAAATTGGTCTATATGTCTTGCAAGTTAGACATGTATTTTGTTAGGGTGAGTATTGTGACCAATAAAAAGAGTAGAGTCCAACTTTCATTCGCACTCTGGGGTGTGAATGGCTATCACCTCCTTGTCGAGGGGATCGACATGGCCGGTAACTGCCTACAGCCCTTGCTGTGCTCGGGCTGACGGGCCGTACCCGGTGGGTGTGAATGGCTATCACCTCCTTGTCGAGGGGATTGACATGGCTGGTAACTGCCTACAGCCGTCACTGTGCTCGGGCTAGCGGGCCGGTCCCGGTTATGACCACCACCAAAGGCAGGGGTGATTGCCGTAGTATTCACTCAAAAGGGCTACTCTGTTCATGAAAGCAAGACTAAATTTACTTCCAACTCGTGAAAATCTGTCAATCAGAACATCCTTGCCCGAAAACACCTGCCGCCTGTGTAACCAACAGGAGTGCCCAGAAACACTTAAACACCTGGTGTTGGTGTGTCCGAAGACAAAACAGAACAGGTACACCTATCTGTTACCGCTGCTCACCGACACCGCTAGGGTGGACTTGGACTACAGATGGAATAGATTGATATCTGGCGAAACCAGAAGATGGGCGATAGCAGCGGTCAAACGAATAGACATAGCGTTAAAAATGCTAAACAACCCTACGAAAGAAAGTACGGCTAGTGTTATACTCTAAGAGCGTCCACAGGTTGGGACTTACCTGTATGGTCCAGATAACTAAAACATTTTGGGAAACTAATTGTACAATGCAGAACGATTGGAAGGAGTGTCGACGTTACGAAACCTTGTAAAAATCATTCTTCGATTAAATTCAAGTAATAAAAAAAAGGCCTACTTGGGGCCACACCTCTCAGCCTCACACCCTCCTCCCCAAACCCCCTTCCCTCCAAAGAGGAGAGGGTTCCCCAAGTAAATTTCTTGGCATTTCCAGCACTGGAGGCAAGTCGTTCGCTCCTAATGACATAATTATGTTGGGGCAGAAAGTCAGAACTAAAACTGTAAGCCTCTTTTAGCACCTTTACCCTCTCTACTGCTGCTCTTTCTCATCCTCTCCATATGCCCCCGGTTGCCTGGTAGCTAGGTTTGTGCTATATAAATCCAATATATATGTGTGCGTACACACACCCCTCTCTCCCGACACCCTAATATCATTACGCCTATAGTACTGAATATTGCAACCAAAGTGTCTATGTACTTTGCGAAAAATTGTAACGTTACGGTTAGCCAACAGTCTTGGTAATCATTCCATCAGTCTTGGGAGTGCGCATTCCTTAGTCGGCATCATTAGTGTTTGATTCTGTGACCGAAATAGGGATGCGAGGGGCTCTGGATGGAAGTAATAATTGTTTTAACACAACTGCGTAATCCTGGCCAAATTACTTCGCTTCAAGGTATCTGCATACGTTTTTCTGCTAAAATGGAGCGACATCTGATAAAGAATGAACACTGGTATCTAGCACTTTATAAACTGCCCATTACCCGCCAGGGATTGAACTAAAAATTCTGAGTAGGCGCTAGAAAGAGCTTCGGGGTTTCGGACCTCCCCCAATAAGCAGGAGCTTCATCTGGGGCCCAAGGAGCTACTGCAACGCATGGCACAAGCTGACTTTCACATGAGGTGCAAACTACAGCATTTTCTAGCAGTCCAAATTCTCCTTCATGCACATTCCCAAACACACAAAGTTAACGGAGTCAACAGACGAGGTTGCGTTGTGTATGCAGATGGACTGGGTCCCCCTTCTGGCAATAACAGGCAGGATACACTGAAAAGTGGGAACACAATGAAGGCACCAAAGTCTTTGTAGAAACCAGGAACATATTCATTTCAAGAAGAGGAGTAAACTCGTTGCCAGCAGGATAAATTAGACACACCGGATTTTGCTAGGGCACACCCGCTGGCATGGAAACCAGGGCTTGGGGAGTACCCTTAGATTCAAGGGGGGTGACTGGACCCCAAGGGTGAAAGATAAGGGTTGGAAGGGGAGTTGGAGTAGGGGGGCTGCTAAATATGGTGTGGGGGGAGAAGAGAGCGAGGGGCAGGCACAGAGATAGACACAGGGGGGGAGAGAGAGAGACGCACAGAGACCCAGGGAGCGGGAGAGGCAGGGGGCATACAGGCCAGGAGCCCTACTGGTGGAAAAATAGAGCAGGTTGAGGAGGAAAGGAGGGGAAGGATGCAGAGGGAAGACAAGAGTACCCATGGAAGTGGCCTCCTGAGCTCTGCTGCTCCCCCCCCCCCTCCCCTTCATCAGCACACCAATGCCAGCAACCAAGAAAGAGAGAGAGTTTGTGTCTCCAGTCCTTTCTCCATAGGCTTATATAAGGCTGTTTCTCCACTCATTGTTGGGCCAGCCTTCCACCCAGGCAAGTGTTTGTTTGGTTATTGCCAGGACAAGTTGTGTTTGGTTTCATGGGGAGATGGGATGCAGGGCTGGATACACATTTTCAGGAATTCTGTGCGATTCCCAGGTCAGGGGAGTTGACCTTCTAGAGTGCAGGACAGTTTGGGCCCCAGGGGAGGTTCATTGGTTGGTGTGGGACAAGTGACTTTCTAGAGCCCACCCACCTCCATGATCGACACAAGTGGAAATTGTTTTGCAGGGCTCGGGGTAAGACAAGTGGATAAAAAGGTCAGGCCAGATTGTTAGCTCTGGAATTCTGTTAGCTGGGTGGAGAACAGGTTCTTGAAGTCCTTTCCCATGGCTGTAGGAATTCCACAACCCCCCCACAGGTGCAGGAGACAGAGGACTGAACCCAATCGGAGGGAGCGGGGGGGAAGACACGCACACGCACGCACGCACGCACGCTCTGGCGAATATACAGTCCTATGCAGTGCAAGGGAGAAAATACATTTGGGAAACATGAAAGTCACGCAATAGATTGGTGAAATGAAAAGTCACAGTAAATGCCAAATGACATATGGATACTGCCATTTGCACACTTCTTCTGACTCGCCACACTGGGCCAAAAGTAAGTTAATGTTTCATGGCTTCTGTTTTTCATTAGCAATCATAATAACAGAGAACATTGGGAATTTGTGTTTAGTTGTCACCCACATTTGCAATGTAACTTTGCTAGATGTGAATGCTTCAGTTTTGATTTCGCCTCACAGTGCAATCATCAGAGTGCTGTTTTTGTGTCCTTTTTCTGTCTCATCTGCAGCTTTCATATTCTTGGCCAGCCCCCGGCAGTGCATATGTGTAATTTATCGGATTCATGCTTTCCTTGCCCTGCAGACCAGAATCCAAGAAACATACCAGAATTTATCTGTAATTGATGGGGGTGACATTCAAAGAGATGAGCTGTGGTATGCCGGCATACTGATTTATCACAATTGTGTCTAGTCGAGCCTTGGCACGGCTTCATGGGAAACCTGGTGACGATACCTAACCAGTAGGAAGAACATCTAGGGTCGATCTATGGGCTGATCATGTGACCCCTGACAATCTTTAAAGAGAAATTCACTCAGAGAACTCCAGCCCGGTGTGTCCAGTTAATGGTGGAAGGCAGGATATATCCCCCCCCCCCCCTTGGGGGTGTCATTTTTCAGCCCGAAGCTCCCCTTGCTGCCCTGCCTCCAGCTCCTTACCAGCATCCTGCGGTCCTGCAGTTGCTGCTTTCACTTTCAGGAGAGGACAGGCTCCCTGTTTATATCTTTCCTGCTGAAGTACATCTGGGTTACTTGGGGAATTTGTTATTTCTGTAGGGCGTCCACTTGCCTGGGCGTCCAGAGCAATGGGATGACAGAGCCAGGGGTTATTGCTATTATCTTTTCCCTTTTCTGTTCCCTGTTAACACCTTTTTGCCACTGGTGGCCACAAAACATGCCTCATACAAAGCAAACAAAATTCAAATTGAACTCAAACACTACACTGCACTAAAACAGATGATTGCATACACCTACATTCTTCTCAACTGCCACTCTGCACATGCTCATACACATAAAGGCAATGAACTCATTAGTACACACTACCCAGATATACTCTTCCTTACAGAAAATGGCTCAAACTCCACCACACACCTGTTATCCATGCTTCCCTCCACACCATCTCATCCACTACAGAGATAGCCCAAACAAACAAGGTGGCAGCATTGGCATCTAATATAGTCATTCACACTTAGCAACCCCACCCCATACACATCCTTTGAAGCAATCGGTCACTTGCTCCTTTCCATCACACCCCACCTTTCTTCACTTCATTTACCACCCCGACACACAATTGTAACTGCTGCACTGACTGGACTGACCTCAAAACTAACAACCACTGCTCCCCCTGCATCAATTTCTACCTCGGTGACTTCAACCCTGGTAGTTCTCATTCCAGACAGCAACCCCATACTACACAGAATCCCATCTCTACTTGCCCCCCATGACCTCACGCAATTCATCACCTACCCCACACCCAGAGCTAGCAACACCATGGATCTTTTGATTTCAAGCAAAAATCATGTCTCTGGAAAATTGAATCTGGATGTTGTGGTCAGACGACCTTGCAATCCCCTTCACACTCCCTCTACCAAACAAGACGATCCCCCCCCCCTGTCACACATCACCTTCACCCCCCCCCAGTGAGATAAACAAAACACATCGCAGACACTGCCTTAGCACCACTTAGACCGCCACTTCTCCCCACATGCACATACCTCCAACAGTTACATCATCGCACAAGCACTTGACAAAATTCCCACACCCCTTCAAATCACAAAAGCTCTGCAGCCACCATCATATGCCATGGTTCAACAACTCCTTCCAGTCTATAAAGCTGCCGCAATAAATAATAAATACAAAACAGCCATACGCAATGCCAAAGCAACCCATTACCTGCACAAACTCCGATTCGCCGCCAATCATAAACAGAAACTATTCAACATTGCCAAATCCATCTCCGTACCACCATCCACACTTTCCATACCCCCACCTACTGCAGTATGCAATTTCTTCATGGACTACTTGAACTCCAAAATACACATTAAGCAAGCCCTTCCCTGCTCTCGCACTCCCAAACATTTCAATACGTGGGACACCTTGCACCCATCGACAGACACCCTCATCACCCTTAGTAGCAAAACAAATACTGCTCACTTTCTGGATGATGCATGCCCACCTCAAGCTGCAATCAATTGCATCACCACTCTCGCTCCCCACTGCCTCAATATCAACACTGATCTCTCACATGGTACTATCCCCATTGCTCCCAAAACTGGACAAATTTCACTCCTCAAAAAACCCATTCTCAACTCCACATTCCCTGAAAACTACCGCCCCATCACTCTTCTGCCATACCTTGACAGAATCATGGAAAGCTTCGTCACTACCCAACTGCAACAGTACATTGGCACACACAACCTATGCAACTCCTTCCAATCTGGTTTTCAACTTGGACACAGCACTGAGACCATAGATAGAGTGGGTCAATATATTTCACAGATTGTCCAATGCTCTCCATGCACTTGCTTATCTGTGTTTTGGAGGTTAAAACATGAAGAGCTGAATACCTACCATCCTTCCTTTCATCATCGTGGTGTGCAGGGATGCAGAACGACACAATGAATAGAAAACTGTTCATTTTTTAAAACAAAACAGCGTGAGGAGAAACATTGCTCTGGAAATCCCAACATTTTTATTTTTTTGTATTTTATTAATTAGCGCACCTGGCCCTGGGGCATCCGGGCGCATAACTTAGGTTACATGACAAATATACATAACATAGCATAAAGGGAAATATACATTCAAGGAGGAAAGGGAAATATACAGTCAAGGAGGAAACATAATTTACAGTCATATACAGATTCGCTAGTCTGAGGAGCAGAAAGGAAGTGATAGGCAAGCATAAACACAAAGTCCAAGTAAGTATATAAACAGCTACATTACAGGTATGTACAGATATATACACAATCAACTTTATACAGTGATGCAGAAAGCACAGGTGGTGACTGACGGGCAAATTAGTGCCGGCACAGGTCTTGGGCAGACAGCCACGCTTTGGCCTTACTCTTGAAAGCAAGGAACAAAGGTTCAGCTCTAAGGGGGTTTGGAAGTGAGTTCCATAGTTTCGCAGCTAAGACTGGGAAGCTGACCCCACCTGATCTTTGTAGCTTAAAGCGAGGTATGGAGAGGCAATTGGCGTGGGCAGTTCTGAGGGATCTATTGGTAGTATGGTAAGCAAATCTGGAGGCCAGGTAGCTGGCGCTTGGTTGGTGAGGCATTTCTGCATCAGAGCAAGTGTTTTGAGTGATACTGTTTGTGATACTTGGAGCCAGCGGAGGCTCCACCTGGTGTCGGATATGTGCTGGTTTCTAGGGATATTTAGTGCAGCTCTAATGGCATTATTTTGGATAATCTGTAGTTTGTTGGGATTGCATTGGCTAGTGCCAAAATAAAGGGCATTGCAGTAATCGATTTTGGACAGGCCCAGGGTCCTGGCTAGGGTAGTACAATTGACTGGTGTGAGGAAGGGTCGGCAGGCTGTGATGAGCTTAAAAGTGTACGGTGCGGCCGAGGATACTGCGTTAGTTTGTCTAGAGAGGGAAAGAGTGGAGTTGAGATATATACCTAAAGTTTTGGTGTCGTTTGTAACTTTAATGATGGTGCCATCAATGAGGAATGATTTAAAAGAGGGGTCTAGTTTAAGTCTCTGATGAGAGCCCAAGATGAGAAGCTCTGTCTTTTTGTCATTGAGACAGAGTTCGTGTTGAACTATCCATGCTTGGATGACTTGGTAGATGGTGTTAACGGCTAGTGTATCAACTGTGTGGTCACCTGTGATGGGGATCAGTATCTGGGTGTCGTCCGCGTAATTCGTGTAGGTGACACCCAGATAATCCAAGATATCGAACAGTGGTTTCGTAAACACGTTGCAGAGTGTAGGGGAAATGCGCAATCCCTGTGGTACCCGACAAGGAACTGGCGAAGGTTCAGCGGCAGCAGTGGGGGAGAAGACCCTCATGGATCTGTACTAATACACTTACTATGTAAAAACAATGTTAAAGACCATCCCTTTGCACACAGGCTTTTTTTCTTTTGACATTTTTAAATATGTTGATAACTAGTGCATAACACCCTAATGCAGCATTTCGCCACATTTTAATCCCACTTCCTCCAAAAAAGCTCAAACGCGTGGTTTGCAATACTTTGGGAGCTGTATGAATGGTCTTACCAGTACCCAAAACAACCAACACCTGCAAATAACTTTGGAGCAAATGATTTTTGTATTGCAATCATTTAGGAGGCCAGGCTTTCCATTTTAAGGCAGTAGTGTAGATTACATATTTTCTTTCAGCCACTGTTTGTCAGACGGACCAGGCTGAGAAACAAACAAGAACGATGCCGATCTGAAAGATAGGCCCAACACATTTTGAGTATACTAATTCCCAAGGAATATAGCAGACCACAGAAAATGAATTAAAATCATGCAAGTGTTAGATGATAAGACCCAAGCACCTGTAATGTTATCAACATAAGAAATCAGCCTGGGTCCGCACAAATTCTTGCAACTCTGAAGTATAACTTAACATGTTATATATTGGATATCACGTGTAGAGAAAATGTATTTAAAATTTAAATGTGACTTGCATTAAGAGACAATCTAGACTGTATTATAAGGCCCATTGCTCCTTCTGAAAAGCACCACAATATAATTTCAGGGACGAGATTTGCACACGTTGAAATATTATCCAAAATGAGGTGAAGTAGTCATACAGAAACAAACATAAATGTTCCATTTTGTTCTACCATGCATATATTTCACTTGGAATCCTTGTATTTCAGATTCAATGTGACCTGCTTGTGTCTTGAGATTGAAAGGGGTAGGGAATCAGTGTGTGGTGTGGGCGGTGCTTGGGGAGTTCAAAACTGCTTAAAGGGGAACTAGAAACTCTTCAAATATTCCACTTCACAGGCCTAACCAAGATCGTGAATTTACAATAACAAAACATGAAGAGCAATTCCTTGATGGTCTGTTCAAGCCGGTTCTGAAGATTATACAAATAAAACCACTGCCAGATGTCCCCCAATGGATTTGGGCTGTCGGCTTCGAAGGGCTGGTCATAATTTATCAAAGTCCAGGCCTCCCATAATAACTCCATTAGCCCAGACTAAGGGAAAGGTTATTGAATTCTTTACACAACAAAAAGACATTCTGCCTTAACGCACATTGATAGCCTGAAAAATGTATTATGTAGGGGAAGCACCACAAGCAGTAAAGTCAGCAACTCCACACTAGCAACATGAATACGCAGTAACATGAAGTAAATCTTAAATCAAATGTTTAATATTAAAATAATTGCTGTGTCGCAATGCTAGCTTGGATTGACTGGAACTTTTACAGTTTTTGCTCGCAGTTATATATATGTATCCAAGTAAGTTAACAATCGGAGAAAAATGGCAAATCACTTAAAGCCCCCACATTTGATCATGCAAGTGTCTAATTGTAAGCACTGACATCTAGATCACATTGATATAGGTTTTAGTAAATTAGGCTACAAAAACAAAACTGCCATTTCTTCACTAGGAGCGGTTTTGACCACCACCTTTTCTGAATCATGGGACTGAGAAAACCACAGCTAGTCACATGGCAGGGGAGGAGTCGAAGAGATATACAATTGTAAACACCCAGGACAAAGGATTATTATGATTATGGAATATGGGGAGATGAACACGAGAATTTTTGGGGCACGAACTGGAGATGGGAGAGCAAAGCTGATATTTGAAGGACCAACCACAAGAAGATTGGAGACCAGTCCATTGAGAGAGGGATGACCAGTCTATGTTTGGAGATTGGTTTCCGGATAGCTACATGGAAGAAGGGTTTGCTGGGGGAGCGATTACAGGCTGAGTTCCCAGCTGATCCTCCAAAATCAGAATGTATATTTCAGTAGTTAAATTAAATCCAATGAACCGCAAACCTCCTATATAGTTTTACCAGGGTACATCTGGGAAGAAAATGAAGGGAATTCTGGCGATTGCAATATGAGAATAGGAAAACAGGTGATGATATTGTAAATGCTCTGTCTCCTCCCAGTTACATGGCACACCAAGTGAACTACTACTTTAAAACCCAATGTATTTTGTATTGAGAAACGCAATTTAAAACAATGTATTTTGGTGCCACTTTAATGCAGAACTGCCTTTGTAAAATGAAGTAAGATTTGAATATAATTAGTCGCTGACTTTCCTGCTTGTGGTGGAAATTGATGTTACGCTGCCACAGGTCTCTCCAAGGGATTCAACAGATAGGTTTGAAGAGGAGTGGAGACAGGGATGAGCCTTGCAGGACCCCGTACTTGGCCGGAATGGGAGGGGGGGATCATTTGCAAAGGGGACATGGAGACAAAGTGTGTCCAGTCTGGAACTCTCAGGCACCGTCCTTGACTGGTTCACCTCCTTCCTTACTTTCAGTGGGATGAGATGTTGAGAAGAAAGGTATGGTTGATGGTGTCGAAGGTTGCAGAGAGATCGAGAAATACAAGCAGTGATGTTTGCCCTTTGTCAGTGATGTGGAGGTCATCGAGGAACAGAAGTGTAGCAGTCTCAAATATGTCATTCCTGTATGTGATTTTCGTAGAGGTTACAGATGTATAAATATGTATATAGGACAAAATTCGATTTTGATGCTAGGGGAGGTTTCTAAGGATTGTAAAAACCAAACCATAAAACTTGACATCTGTCCTTGATTCAATCACTCGGGTGCAAGGCGGAGATGAGGCTCTGATCCAATCCCAGTTCACAGGGGCTGGCCTAGTTAAGCCGGCCCATAAACCCATTTTTGTGATGTCATTTGGAAGGATAAATAGAGACATCTGACAACACATAAACACTCTCTTCTGATTCCAGCAAAGCACTCTGATCCAGCATTCAACATCCAGCCTTTAACATCCTTCCAGATCCAGATGCCAATCACCAGGCCAAGCAGTAGCTGAACCATTTTTAGCTAGGCCTCTACCATCAATTAATCCTTAACTAATCCTTACAACCTAGTGGAGCGCTGTGGTGTGGGGAAGCATCCTGACATTATCTGGCTTGCTACCATAATGCTTGCCTGCTGAACTCGCAATCCAGCTGATCTAAAATATCCAGAAACAAGAAGGGCAGATCCCGTGCAGTTCCGGTGACCGGCGTAGCTGATCCTAGCTGATGTGCTGTCCTTCCCTGATAGACCGATCCATTGACCAGAATCTTGAAGGGCCAAAAATCTTAAATCCCAGTCGATTGCGAGGATTAACAGGACGCTAGAGAACTATTGTATACCTTGCCTTATCTTGTTCCACCCTAAATCTCTGAACTACCCTTACTTCCATATCCTGTAACGGTGTCAAAATAGTGCTGTCTTATCCTGTCTATTTGCTAAAGCGTCATTTTCATAGTCATTTTTATTTGTGTAACTCTTCTCCATAAATCCCCCTTCGAGTGTTTAGACTGGTTCCGCCGGGGGAGGCGATGGGGATCTGTTACTGAAGTCATGAATCAGTCTCGGAGCTTACTTCGTCCCAACTCGGCTGTCTAGTCTGAATGCTCTAGTCTTGAGTAAAAGCATAACCCATATATTCTGATTTTAAACTGAAGTGCTTGACCAAATTCGTGTCTTTATTTCTGAAAAACACCTGTCACTAAAACCTCCATAACACCCTCTGTGTGTAAGATAGAAACGAAATTTCTATTTCTACTGATACCTAACATCCTCAGCTATCTCCAAAACTAAAACATCGCGGAACAGTGTATTTGACCTGTTTTTGTCAAAAATCGCATAGTAAAGATTTGCTGTGAATGTATGTCTTGCAAAGGTTTTACACGTGTGAATTGCCTTTAAATTATTTCCCACTTTGTCTTTGAGATTCCAAATGTTTTCTTTTGATTACATCCTTGCTTTTGCTTGCTTGCAACTGTTCAAAGCGGCGCCCGTAGAAATGTATAATACTTTAAGCATTTTCAACCACATTTAGTGTTTTTGCTCAGCCAGTTGCAAAGCCATCCTGACAGTTGAAAAGTCAAATCCGTTTTTCTCTTGTGTGTATATGGGCATGGTGGGAGTGATAATCTGTTTGGTCTGTATTATTCCTGAGTACCTGCTCTCTCCTCACATCTATTTAAATTGCCCATTGGTGGATTGAGGGGTATTGCAGGGGGAACCTCTAACCATAGTGCTATCTGTTCCAAACCAACCAAAAATATTATTTTCCTTGCTGCATTCTTTTTGTGTTCGTAACCTGATTCCCATAGCATTAAAGATATTATTCATTAGTCATGTCAACCCATTCGATATTGTTGTTACCTATTAAAAATATATTGTGATTCAAATTCTGATACAAAAATAAATATTTACCGTTGCAAACTAGCCTGATTCCTGGTTCAGTGTGGCCGGGGAGGTATTTTGAGAAGAGTGTGATATGAGTGGTATATCATTCAGATATTGAATTTATAGATAAAAATAAATAAGTTTCCTTTGCGCACTACATGCTAGGCGAGACTTCGGTGTGTGCCTGATTGAAATCCGCTACAAACCCCAATGTATGGAAGTGAAGATGAGGCGCAGCCACTCCCAGCCATTCACATGTCTGATTTGACATTTTGTTGTGTGTGCCAGACGTTTCCGTTGATGCCAACATTGTCTGAAAATATTTATTAGCAAAATCCATCTTGTGGATACAGACCGGGTGAACAACCCTATCAAATATCCAGTACTTCAGGGCTGCCAGCCATATTGTTATGACCAATGTTGCTTGAATTAAGAGGTCATGTTTGCCCCTTGAGCCCAACAAAGGAGTGAGTGATATCTTTTCTTTTTGTCAAAGGCTGCACAGGTGGTCTGTGACACAGGTAAAGAGTGGAGTGGTGTACTTGATGCATAGGTGGGCTACCGTGAAAGTGTAATCCATGGTGGGCTACGCCTGTCTGAATAATGGATTATCCTGCACGTTGAGACCTACCTTCTACATAGAGCACCTGGTATGCCAGGTAGATCCCGAATGCATATCCTCTATGGCCCAACAGGGGTTTGGATCTGTAATTCTAGGGCTCTGCACACGTTTTCAAAGATGACAATGATTTTTATGTTTTGCCCTGTTGCATGAATCTGGTTCGATGTCTGTTTCAGCGTCTCTGAATTTCGGACAGCAGTCCTAGGTTTACCACTCAGAATGGTCTCTGCATTAGGACTTCAGGCTTTGCTGGTTTTGAGAACTTAAATGGTTTTAATTGTATGGTTTGCTCTGCCTGTTAATGTCCACTGTGAGCAGGAAGGTGCGCCTTGGCACTTGGTGGGGACTGGGTATTAAAACATGTTTTTCTAATTGTGCGATCCGATCTGCGACTGAGAAGGGGTTTCGTGTTTGATGTACGCTTGTATGTCTGTGGCAACCACAGACCAGCAGCTGACCGACTTGCGTGCCCTGGTTTCCCTTGTGCGATTTGAATGATTCTTTTTCTCCAGGCTGAGTTCTTTGTAAGACTGTTTATATCTCCGTTTTGATGGTTGTGGCTTGATTTACCTTATTGGTAACTTTGATTCTCCCAGGATTGCTTTGTTTGATTATCTAGCCTGTTGTACCAGCCTGCAGTCTCCTGTTTGTGCTTTGTGATCTTTTGGATAAGGCCCTTCCAGTGGTATTTGCCAATGCCCGCAGTTCTCTTTCTGCTTGTAGTTGTACAATTACTAATAATGTAGCAATTCTTTCTTCAGGTCTGTGGCTTACGGTGTGTCGGTAGCAAAACAAGAGGTGATGACTGGAAGGTTTAGAACAAGTCTAAACCTCTGGCATTTGTTTGGGCATCCATCCAGACCATCGTTCTTCGCCTGCCAAGCCATTACAGAAGGGGAAAGACCACAAGCAAATCAGACTTGGTCCCACCCCAAAAGGGGTAGTCCAGGCCAAACTGCTAAGTTATTATAAAACTGAAATCCTACTCCTCCGATCCACTGCCAACTTAAAAAAACTTAGCCCTGACTATTCAGTATTTACATTGATGGCAATATAATATTAGTTTCCAAAATGGTAAAAACACTAGGCTTT
Source organism: Ambystoma mexicanum (assembly GCF_040938575.1). Taxonomy (NCBI): domain Eukaryota; kingdom Metazoa; phylum Chordata; class Amphibia; order Caudata; family Ambystomatidae; genus Ambystoma; species Ambystoma mexicanum. The sequence continues at coordinate 1,023,867,731 of NC_090941.1, read as the reverse complement.
CACCTTGACTCAGCCCTAACACTAAAGAAACAAGTTAACTCCCTTGCATCCTCCACAGCTTGCACTTGCAAGCTTATCGGGGCAAGTAGAGCCTTCCTCTCCCAAGCCAGCTGCATCATCATTCCCAAAGCCCTAATACTCTACAAACTCGACTATTGCAATGCTCTGTATCTGGGAGCTAACAAATACATAATTGACAAAATTCAAACACTACAAAAGAACACCCTTAGAACTGCCCTCAATTTACCCTCTAAAGAACACCTCTCCAACACTAGAAGAAAACACAAATAGCTCAAAATCTGCGTCAGAATCTCACTTAAGACAGCATCACTCACCTACAAATGTCTTAACAATGCAGCCCCCCCTAGCAGCAAGAATTGTGCGGAAAAACTTCCACTCGCCCCACCAGAACCACTAACTCCTACTGCCTTCAGATACCTAAATTTAGACAAAAAAAACCAGGCGGCAGCAGCTTCCCAGTTAAGGCGGCCCAATACTGGAATGCCCTCCCACTTGACACTAGAACAGACCAATCCTACTATAGCTTTAGACGGAACATACTCGCATGGCTACATTCCAATGACCAAGTTTAACCATGGACCAATCCTTACCTACTAACCTGACTGTACATATGTATATTCTTTAACTAATTAGTCGTGATGTCAAGTTATATGCTTATACTCGACACTGGCAATGTAATTGATGTAATGTATATGCTTATACTGTGCCTTGTAACTAAGCTTTTAAGTAATCTTGTTATCCTGCTCTCTGTAGCGCCCTGTTACCTCTGGGTTTGACGCGCCATATAAAATCAATAAACAAACAAAACAAACCTCCCTTCTGCACAAGACCACAAGCATCCCCAGACATGTATCAGGCTTGTGGGCGTCGTCAGTCAGGAATAGCTTGGGTCTCTAGGGTGTGTTGGTCCAGGGCAGGAATTGGGCCTGGAAGCTATTTTTAAACTGTCACCAGCTTGGCTGTGGTGCCCGCTTGTGCCCCTTTAGGTGTGTGACTTTAATCCTGAAGAGGTGGCGGTTGGGGTAGGTCCATCACGCACAAGGATATGATGAGTCCTATAGCCTGTGCTTTTGTCAGGTCAGGTTGTGCTGCAGGAGAATGTGTTAACACGTTTTTTGGGGGTTCTTCTCTACCGTCATTGACTGTAATGTTGGAACTCAGAGATTTGGGGTCTATTGCACTGTGTTCTCGGGTACTGGGCATTCAACTCTTTTGCGGGCTGATGCACAGACAATGTTTTGTAATGTAAAGTAGTTTCGTATAGCGCACTGGTAGTGTCTTGGATCTCTTCCCTTCCCAGTGTGCGTGTTAGCCCTGTTGCTGTGATTTCATGCGTGAGTGATGGAATGCATGCATGCATAATATGGAAGGTTCCTTCAAAGAGGTTCCAGGAGCTACAGTTAGAAGAGCTAGCCGGGTGGTGGGGACTGGTGGGTCTTCTCCTTCCCACCTAATAAAGGAACCTGCTTCTACCCACCTGAGCCTCCAGGCTTTCAGTTGCTACACACACTTCTGCCATTATGGCAGCCTTGTAGTGTGGTTCTCCGGGAATAGGGGATGCGTAGGGGTGTTATTGGGATATATGGGTCAACCTCTATAGATGGGCATAACCTTTTGTGCTTGTTACACCAGTTCTCGGTTTGTTTTTCCTACAACCAATGAGGACGAGTTGTTTCAATGTATGCTTTCTCATCAAATGTCTCGTGTAAATGTGCCCAGGCCTGACCTCTCGCATAATTGTGTTAAACGCAGCGATAAACCAGTTGGCTAATGTGCCTGCTGTGAAGAGCTTTGCTTTAAAGGTCCCATTTTCCAGACCCAAAATGACCGCTCCAGGGATGCATGCTGTGCCCACTTTGTCCTTGAAAGATAGCTGTGTAGAAAAATGTACCCCCTGCAGAGGTAGCACCATTAGGTGAACACTAGGGCATTAATTTTTCACGCAGCAAACGGACAACGGTGATAGAAAAAGTGCACTAATGCAACCAGTGTCGGTGAAAACAGTGGCCTTTGAAATACATGTTTGTTTCCTGTACAAGAATGCATTTAGCCTTCATGTGCTTGGGAACGTGTATGCAATTGCGCTGGGAGTGGATGGCGAAACTGGTGCTTTTGGTATTCGGGGGCAGGGCAGCTGTCATAAATCACACAGCAGCGCTTCGTGTGCACTGGAGAGTGGGGGCGGGGCAAGGGCAAGAATGAGCGAGACAGAAAACGGACACCAACACTGCAGCCGGATGGATATCATTGTCAAGTGGAATGCAAAGGTAGACATGCTGCTTTCTAGCTAAAGTTGCATTGTAAATGTGATAATTGCACATACTTCGTCGGCGTGCTCTGTTATTATATATCCTAATGAAAAGCCGAAGCGTGAAGCCCCTCCACCAGATGTGTGTGCAGAGAGACCGGTCACCTCGGAGGCCTGAGGAGCAGTGCGTGCTTAGACTGGTTTTTGTCCCAGGTGGCTGAGCGCATTCGCCGCAGTGCTGTGCGTGACCATGAAGCCTTGTATTGCGCCGAGGTGTTGAGGTGTTCCCCATGAGCTCTCCACTGCTTTCACCTGTCGTGCACTGGAGGGGGCTGTTTAAATACCTGACATAAGGAGCCAGGCCAGCTATTGAATGTTCATCACAGGAGCCAGTGGTACTCTGGCTGCATCCAGAAAGGAGGGAGTGGGATGGGCGGAGATGGTGGGGGGCGGGTGGTATTACAGGTGTCGAGCGGGTGGGGGGCAGAGGCAAGTGGGGGGTGACCAGGATCACACACTTTGGCTCAAATTGTTGGATTTCAAGGTCTACAATAATGTCTTACAATTACAAAACACACAAATTGCATAATAAAGCCACATGATCACATGTAAATCCTTATAACAACTTCTTAAGCCGAAGAAAATATTGTGGCTTTCAAGGTCACATCTAGATATACAAATCTATTCAACTCCTCTGTACTTTCAGTGATTTAAGCAGGGGAGTTACTAGGTCTGAAAAAGACCCGGGGCTAAACTGATGTTGGGACTGGGGGCTAGCTAGTCTTTTGGCTGTAGCTCCTGAGATTCTATCCGGGGCTACAACCAAAAGATCAGGGGCTATAGCCCCCCTAGCAACGCCCCTGGATTTAAGGCATGTAATAAAAGAAGTTGTGTAATGAACAAATATAGATCTTCAGATTCTTTGACAAAAACGGTCAGCTCGTTGCTATTCACGATGTTGAAAACATTTGATTAGTGACTTAAAGCAACTTTTATTTTTGTGCATGTCTGTATACAAAACAGAGCTTGAGCCAAAGCAAGAAAGTCCAGGGAAGAAATGCTGATCTGAGTTGCCCTTGGAGTCCCCCAAACTTCCAGAAGAGACACAGAATCTGTCAGCATACTGGTGCCATGTGGGAAGAGTTTTCGCTGGTGTATGTAATCCGATCGAGTGAGCTCCCATTTCATGTCGGTGGGGCTATCGGACAAGAGAGGGCTTTCCACTCAGTACTCGGTTTGTATTGGGCAGACAATTATTCAAGGGGAGGGGGGTATTCAAAGGCTTACATTTTTCTACAAAATGTATTCATGCATATTGAGATTTCACATTGTTTGCAACCCCACCGTTGCTTGCTTTTCTGATGGGGTCTCCATTTATAGTAAAATGGAGCCATCACCCTCACCCTAGTAACACAGCTGGAATGCCTGCTACTCCGGATCAAGAATGCCGGGCTTCTGCCATATGGCTTGTTTATATTTTGGTCTGTCCTGTTCAAGCTGTATGCCAGCTACCACTCCCGGCCAGCATGCTGCAAAGGTACCAACCGGAGCCCCCCATCAGTACCAAAGTGGTGTGAATGGGTGGTGGCGTGTAGCTTGGTGAGTGTTTTTTGGAGGGGTCAGGGGAGTCTGGGATTTTCTAACAAGCAATGCACTGTACCCAGCTAAATATGACACCCAGGGTGGTAATTGGCACTATTAGGACAAATAAGTGTAGAGAGCCATAATTGTTGTGTTGGTGCTAACAATGTCCCCTGTAACACAAGGCTTCCCAGAGTGCAGCTTATTTTCCGGTAAATAAGGTTCCTGAACCACCATCAAGCGGGTAGGGATTTAGGTCGCGCCTCCCATGAACTTGGTGGTGCCGCTGAGGCCACAATAGCATTCTGATCAATGCGCCATGGCTCTTCAGACATGTGGCATGTCATGTTGAAATCCAGTTATGTGCTGCATGGCTGATGGCTGAGCCGATCCAACATGGAGACGCAACTGGAATGAAAAACCAACCAGAGTGCAATCCTGTGAGGGGTGTCCGCCGCCCCCGCCCCACTCCACGTGTGTGGGAGCAAAGTAGTAATCTCACCACTTTCCAGCTCCTGTGTATGCCCTCTCCAGGACATGCCACTACTTTGGTCTCCTCTGTGACCCTATTTCTCTGCAGCTGGATAGGTTCACAGTAGGGAACAGCTGCCATTTCTATAGCTTCTCTCCTTGTGGACCCGCAGTCCTGCGAGCCTGATCCTTAGCGCAGCAGTGGGCTCTGCCGGTATCAATTCTAGGCCAGACTATGCAGCATTGCTTTCCCTTTACATATTGCCCATCATTTCGCCACGCTTAAAACCGCCCTGTTGGTGTTTCACAGTTGTGCTGCCATCGTGGTGGTCTTCCTGTACATCATCCCCTCAAACAAATGGTCTTTAAAATATGTTTCGGGGCGACATGAGCTTGTTAGGCTGTTGATGGAAAGAAATGAGAGAAGATCGGTCAGAGCTGGCAGATGAACAAACTTAAAAGCAACACCAAAAAATTTGAAAAGGGCAGGCTACTGGCACCGGGGAGGGGCTCTGAGCCAGTCTTCGAATGTTGGCAATAACGGCTGGTATTGCCCTGCTGGGTGCACCAAGGATTCTTGTGTTTTTGCTGAATTGCTTCTGGTTTGGCAGCAGTGCCTTCTCCTTCCTTCAGCAAGGTGGCTCCTGCGTTTCTCCTCTGCATGCTTCCAGGAGTGTGGAAATGGAACGGGGGCTCTTTCATTTGTGGGGCGGATCCCTTTCTATTACCAATGAGGGCACTTGTTTGCAGTCCGTGGAGCGCAAGTATCTTTTCCTCGGTGGGGGGCAAACGCACCCAGTTATTTGGCCCGGGCACTAACCGCCTTAGCGGGATAGCCGTGGCATGCTTTGGCACGCTAACGACCCGAGCTGCCTTTGCTTCGCTTGAGCCTATAACTGAGGCCCCCGGGCTTTTAACAGCCAGATTAGCACACCGCTGCAACGGAGAGGCTTGTATTATGGACACTGCCGTTTTAGATAGATTTAATTGGGGCAAAACTACCTATAGATGGCTAAAATATAGGAAGGAGAATCAGTAGTACAGATCAGAGAAACCCCAGCGTTTGGAGCAATTCATGTAGACAAGTAAACAAAGGATTGAATTTTACCAAGATTAACTCGTTGGCGAAGATTAGTTTAGTGATGTGATCCGAGGAAAACTGAGCAATTAAAATAACAAACCTATTTCCAGATAGTGATGGCAAGCGAGAGCAGGTGGCGGGAGTTAAAGGGAAGGGGGCACTGTTTCTATTGTTGCTGGGGTGAGTCTTCCATCCGGATCTCTCCCATGGTGTACTAGGGTGAATGATGAGCATGCCGGTCCCAGGCCCGAGTCCTGCGCCCCTTACACACCTGTGAAGTTGCCCTTGCGGCCTCTAGCGCTGCAGCGTTCAAGTCCATACAGGAGATCGATTTCTTGTCAACTATTCTTTTCTTGTTCTCTTCCTTAGCCGCCTTCTCCCTCATTCCCTTCCATTTAGCACTTTGATTGGCATGTGTCCCACAACAACAAAATATATCCGAACAGTGGAGGTAGACTGGTAAGCAGAAAGCTGTGCGATCCCAAATGAACGAATTGTAGGAGGAATACCATTGATTGCAATCCATTTCGTGTGTGCATATATTTTATTTATTTTGCATTTTTAAAGCACTCGCACAGCCCGTGGGCTTCGAGACGCTGTTACAGGAATTGTTTGTTTTAGTTATGTAGTTGCTTGGCTTAGTTGATATTTATAACAGGCTTAAATACCCAGAGGTTTCTAAGAGCGGACCCGGGGAGCGAACCTGTGTGGCTTAGCGTCGTCTTGCTTCCAAGGTGATCACGTTGCCGCCGAGCTATCCTCCCTTTGCACGCACGCGCTAGAGCTGGATGATTGGTGAGTTTGAGGTTCCTTTCATTGTGGCCCGTCATATACTTCAGGCCTGGCAGCAGTGTGCTTTCTAGAGAATGTGCGGGAGGAACATCTAAACAGCGGGCACTGTGGGGGGGGGGTGTTTGGGCGAGAGGGGCGGGGGTTGAGCCCAGATTACAGAAACCAGTATAGAATGATGAGGGGGCGTACACTTGTTATTTGCTTTACCCGCTTCCTTGATTTGAGGCGCAGAGAGTTTTTTGCAAGGCTGGAATTAGGCCCCAGATGAGCCGTTTGCCCCTCAGGCACTAGTTTGTGCATGTAGAATGGTCTATAATCCCCAAGACGGCCCATGTGCAGTAATGCCCGACACAGTGGCAATGGAAGGGCTGGGCAGACACCTGTGACCCCCGGTTACCAGCCCCCTGCTGCCCCCTGCTGCTCCCTGGCTGCATCGCGTCTCCTCCAGGGGTTGCAGAGAGCAGGCCGTGCGCTAATTCCTTGGTGTCGGTGCAGAGGCATTCCTCCTCCTAGCCTTCCACCGAGAATTTGCTGACCCTGAGGCTTGTTTCGCGGAGGAGGATCTCCGGCCGTGGGAGAGTGGGGGCAGGGCCTGTGAATGGCATAGCACGTGGCCCGTGGCTGCTGCATGGTCTCGGGAATACAGGCCCGCTGCATCGACTGGTAGTAGTCCGGCAACCTGTGTCTTCAGGGTGGACTGGGAGCCATGTCTGCCTGAGCCCCACCCTGATGGTTGTGGGGTCACGAGTACCTGCTTCAGATCGCTCACCTCTCAGTGGTGGTGGTGATGGTGGGGGGGGAATCCATGGGGGGCTTCGGGGGGTGAAGTGCTTATGCTCCAGGGTACACCCCCTTCGAGGTGGGATGAAATGCTTGTTCTTTAAACTCACTCCCCACTTCGCAGTGAGATGACCTGCTCCTGCCTTCAATCTCTACCCTATGCCATCCCTTGGACTCGTGGCACAAGACACGACCTCTCAAGTCATCTCTTCAGAAATAGGCGCAACAGAGCCGGCCTTAGGGGGGGGCGAGCCGGGCGACCGCCCGCGACGCCACGACCCCCATGGCGCCATATGCCCCCACCACGCCAGCTCGGGGGAGTCTTTCAAGGGCTCCCCTGAGCAGGCGTGGTGGCAGAAGGCATGGCAGGCGCCTCATTGTCATTTAATGAACCCGCAGTGGCAAACTCATTAAATGACAATGGGGTGTTAACGCGCCCTGTACACACCATTACCTCCTCGCCGTGCGAGGAAGTGTAAAAAATAAATAAAAAAAATATTTAAAAAAGTGGCCCCTCCTGGCCCCGCTCCCCTCCCGTCCAGCCCCCTTGCTAACCAGGGGTGACGGAGGGCGAGGCGCCAATTCGCCCAGGACGCTGCTGCCCTTAAGGCCGGCCCTGAGGCGCACAACTTGCCTGAAAGTGTGCCTTATCCAGAAGTGTTGCATAACCGACTCGTGTCCTAGTCTTTTCTCTTTTTTCATTGAAAGGCGTAACCAGGCACGCCATCTACCCACTTTTTGGAGGCTTCATTTACAGCATTGCCCTAATTTGATTTAGAGGAGCAGCTGGTGCCCCGGGGATCCTTTTTATGTTTTGTGTCTTGACACTGCAGGTCTCCGAGTGGGCGGGCACTCAGTATAGTCCTTGCACATTAACTCGCACTTTATTTTCTATAAAATGCATATTGCTTTTTTCCTACTGCTATTTCTCTTGTCGCCAGATGTTGTGGGCTGTAATAACCTGTGGCTTACTTGCATTTTTGTGGAGTGTGTCCTGATATCCTTCAGTTTGCTTGCCTGGAGCCCTCACCCAGGGGTGAGGTGGCATCTCTATGGTAAGTCCACCCGTAGATGCCCCCCTTGGAGTATACACTTGGCACCCTTCATTTTGCTTGCCTGGAAGTCTGGAGCCCTCACCCTGCCAAAGCGCGTAATTCACTTCACAAGTACCAGAGACACCTAGTTTATACCAAACTCATCTCCTAGACACTCACTAGGAGTGAACAAGGCCCAACCTCACCCGCAGACCCATTTGTTTTTTATTGTGTCCATAGTCTGGTCATGAGAGCGATGCTTCTTTAGGACCATGATAGTGGGCCTCTAGAGGTTCTTTGCCTGGAACTCTTTTGTGCGCAGTGCCAGACCTGCCTGCCTGCTTGAATCAGAGTAGTTTTCCAGGGACGCCTGGATATTGTACTTAACACTCCTTTTGGAAGTGAACAAGTAGCTTGGCATTACCGTGCTCCCCTGTCCTGCAACAGTTTATCATCCAACTCCTTCCCTAGTTGAGCGCCTCTGAGTGTGTATCTGTGAGTGCCTGTGAGCGATTGTGAGTGCGCTAGAGTGCCCCTGTAGTGATTTTAGTATTTGTCAAAGACATCCCTGTTGCTTCACCGTATTAAAAGAAAAATAAACACCAACCGTGGAAGGGCCTCGGGTGGCTGGGGCAGCGGGCGGGGATTGTGCATTCTGGCCTGCTGTTCCAGCCACCTGATTGGCTCAGCGCCCTTCCCCGGGTGCGAATGTCACATTTACATGTTTGGAAGGCACAAGATGGCATTAGGAGCCAAAAGTAGCTCCTGGTAGCAGTTGGTTACAAGCTAACGAGGCTCTACTATGGTAGAAGCATGACCTAAATGCCTCCCAACTCTCCTCAATTTCGAACCCTGCTATGTGGTCAGAGAGCGAAGGCCAGGGCTGTTGCGTTTCAGAGGCATGCCTCTTGGGATGTCAACAGCAGGTGTGGCTACTTGGGCCACTCCATCAGTGTTCTGTACGCACTATTCCCTGGATATCCGCTCCAGTCGAGATGCAGAGCTCAGTCAGCCGGTTCTGCAGAACCTTTTTGCTTCATCCTAGATTGAGGCAGGTTGTCACAGCTCCACCCTATGCTCTTGTTTGGTGGAATCACCCACAAGGATGGAGGAAAGGGGACGGGACACATGAGTAATTAAAGTTACTCACTGTAGTGACTAGAGTACTCGCAGTCCGTAGTCCCCTTTCCACCATACGTCCCACTCCACTTCCCCCGCTTGCATGCCAGGGGCTTAAGTATTCAGTATAGCCAGGTATTAAATCGTCCGATGTGTTTAAAAGGGGACAGAGGTGAGGTGCCGAAGGGCGGGTCCTTGAGGGGCATTCCCCCATCCAGGGCTGCGCCTCGAGCGCTGGACTAAATTTAAAGGGGAACCTGAATTTTTTGCTGCCAAAGGTTCGGTTACTGTCCCCATGTTGGGGACGCTGACCAGGATGGAGGAAAGGGGACTAAGGACTATGAGTATGAGTCACTACAGTGAGTAACTTTCATTTCGAGGGGATTGGGTCCTCCGACGTATTCCATATCTATGACATGTAATCACCACAGCTGTGCTGCTTCGGAAACTTTTTTCGGCGTCTGCGTCCTGCGTCGATGACGTCGATGCGCCGTCGTCGAGGACCTCCTCCGACGTCATCCGATGTGATAAGTAGGACGCACGACGCCCGTAGCCCCAGTTCCGTTTTTTCCGCGAACGTGTTGCTTCGAGAATCTCGGTTAACGCCTCGACTCTTTTGAGTCACTACAGTGAGTAACTTTCATTTCTGGGGCAAAGAAAGCTGAACCAGGGGAGGAGGGGTTCCATCGTGAAGTTTACTGTGTGTATGTAGAACATAGAAATTCGCCACATGCATGCAATATGTACTGTCAAAACTGGAGGGAAAAAATAGAACCAATAGTAACGGGTAATAATCAACACTGCACAGGGGGGCGTGGCTAACTGCCATGTAGGAGAGACGTGTTCGGTGCAGCTCCGTGTGATAAGTTTAACGATCCGCCGCCAACTACTGCTTTTTTCAACTACAAACATCTGAAAACCGCACACAAGCCGTGCAAAAGCCTGATCCGCCCGCTGTCGAAGTTTGGAAGCCCTGCGTCCCTCCGTTGGCCTGCAACGATGAGGAGAAAAGAACGCCATGCGGACACAGAAAATGGCGGCCATTGTGAGCCCCGGCCCGACGCTGTAAGCAGAGCGCTGCGGCCGACCCGGAGGGAGCTCGCCGAGGACCTGGGCGCCCGACCAACGGTGATCTGAAGAGAGCTGCCTGCACCCGCGGGGCCCGGACCTGCACGCCCGAGCCCCAGGCCGTCGGAGGGGGAGTCGGAACGGCCTCGGAGGGAATCGGACTGAGGCGGCTGCGGTGGCCTCCGCTGGGGTCCGCACTCCCGGAACTACGAAGGAAAGCGGTAAGGAGTTGGAGGGGGGGAGCGCCTGGCGCAGCCTTTACTACACTCCCACTGGACCCGAGGCAGGGGCCTCGAAGCCGAACTGTACCCAGCCACCTTGCCAAGCAGCTGAGGCGCCCACACTTCGCTGACATTGCCCGGTGGGCCGATGACCCACATCTCATTAGCACCTTGAGCAAGGCCGGAGGACAACCAGTGCTCAAACACGTCCACCGGGAGACAGGCCCCTTGGAGCGTGAAAGCTTCCCCCCCACACTAGCCGGCCGAACCGGCCCCGACGACACACGCAGGACTACCCATTCCAGGCATCCCTCGCACGACAGTAGACCATCGGCACAACCAGAGGCTACAGACCGCACAGTGCCTGCCGAGGACTAGGGGGCCTCGCGGCGGGGACATGACCACCAAGGGCGCCCGAAGCAAACACCGTCAAACCACCATGGAGTCCTTCGCGGCCGCCGGAGCGACTGGGCCCGAGACGGCTCCCGCCCCTGGAGAGGCGCCAGGCGCTGAGACGCCCGAGCCGGCCAACTCCCAGCTATTAGAGGCCATCATGACACTTCAGAAGACCATGGAGAACAAAATAGACGCGGTCGCCATTGACCTGAACTTACTGCGGCAGGATGTGCGCTCCATCGACAGCAGAACGGGCGCCCTGGAGATCCAAGTTCGGGACAACTCTGAATCCAAAACACAGCTTTTAAAGGAAGTGGACATTTTGGCGCAAAAGGTGAAGAACCTGGAAGACGGGGCCGATGAGGGTGAAGGACGGGCCCGCAGAAATAACATTAGAATCATCGGCCTGCCCGAGGGCATCGAGGGCAACGACCCCACTAATTACATCGAGGACCTCCTCATACACAAAATTGGAGCCGGAAAACTGTCACAGGGCTTCACCATAGAAAGAGCCCACCGCTCCCTAGCCAGGCAGCCCCCTCCGGGGAACCCACCCAGACCTATAATAGCCAAAGTCCTCAATTACAAGGACAGGGAAACCATCTTGGCCTTCTCCAGAATGGGTGGCTCTATACAGAGGGACGCTGCAAGGATCGCAATATACCCCGATTACACCCTGCAGGTTCAAAGGAGTAGGGCCCAGTTCCACCACACCAAAGCCAGACTCAAGAACGCAGGCCTGCGCTATTTACTCCTCTACCCGGCTAGACTGAAAGTCCTGCGCAATAACAAGGCACACTTATTCGACCCCCCCGCAGAGGCCTGCGAATGGATGGACAGAGAACAGATCCCAGACATTGAACTGAAGCAACGCAGGCCCTAGCCGCCCGCAGCGATGGTTCCTTCCTCACTCCTCTTGGGCAGCACCCATTAAACACACAGCAACACGCCAGCAAAGGCAGTGACATCAATGGTACCGGAGCGGCGCCAGACACGGCGTACCTCTTGATAATATCCCCGGAGGCAACCCCTCCCCTACCCCCAGACTAGTTTGGGTGAGTTCACCCGCCCGTAGGGCACCAGGAGACCTAGGTCCGATGGGGCAGAAACGGGAAAGTCAGAGCAAGGGTAACCTCGCTAGACGTGTTGTGTTTAAAGTTAAGTTAGACATTATCATTCATGGGGGTCAGAACCCCAAGTTGGGATTTCAGTTTAAGTTCTCCACACGCCAGACCGGGACCACGCGCAACGGAATCGCCACCAGGCTGACCAAGTTTGTTAAAAACCTCAACCTCAGGCCGCCCACAGCCCCACGACCACACCCAGACTATGGCTGACAAGATCAGAGTCATGTCCTGGAACGTCAGGGGACTAAATAGCTACATAAAACAGCGCCGCATCCACGCCTACATGAAAAGCCACAGAGTTGGAATCGCCCTCCTTCAGGAGATCCACCTAAGCGCCCCCAAGCTAGCAGCGCTGGCCAAAGTCTGGAGAGGAACCCTGGTGGGCTCCTCGTACTCCACATACTCCAGAGGAGTCTTGATATGGATTGCCCCCTCCGTCCCTGTCTCGCTGACCCACACCAAAACGGACAACTAAGGCAGAATGGCCCTGGTACAGGGCACCATAGAAGGGCACGATATACGCCTGATCTGCACCTACGCCCCGAATCATGATGCAACTGTCTTCTTTCGCTCGCTGTACACCCGGCTGTCCCCGAGTAACAAATGCATAACAATATGGGGAGGCGATAACAACTGCACCTTAGACCCTCGCATAGACAGATCGGATAGTAAGCATGGCGACCCCTCTCCACCCGCCAGAATACTGAACGCCCTCATGCAGCAATACGCCCTGAAAGACGTGTGGAGAGCACAAAACCCCGAAACCAGAGGCTACTCCTTTTACTCTCCTCCACACAAGGTTCACACCAGAATAGATTGTTTATTCGTTAGTGAAGAGCATGCTGCCAGATTTGAGGACATGCAGTACCTGGCCAGAGTGCTATCGGACCACTCCCCCCTGATGACCTCATGGGCGATCACAGCCCCTAGACCCCCCATCCCGACATGGAAACTGAGAAGCGAAGCGCTACTAGACAAAGCCTTTAACGAAGAAATCAGGGAGGGCACCACACACTACTGGCAAACCAACATTGATAGTGTCCAGCACATAAGTACAGCATGGGAAGCCTATAAAGTGGTAACAAGGGGGGGAAATGATAGCCGCCGCTGGAGGGGCCCTAAAACTCATCACGTCCCAACTAGCGCACACCGAAGCCGAACTCCAAGCCCTCGAAGCAACACCATCCCTTGACCCTGCCCATACGCACAAATTGATCGAACTCAAACAAACATGCCTGACACACTGGGAGACACTGGGGAAACTAAGCTATACCAAATACACCGAAAGGAACCACGCCCTAGGCGATAAACCCGGGAAATTACTCGCGTGGCTTTACAAGCAGGAAACTCCCAGGAACCCCATCTGCTCTATCCGTAATATAGAAGGCCTGACCTTCCACACGCAAGTGGGGATCAATGCAGCGTTCAGGGAATATTATCAAACCCTCTATTCCAATCCTGCACCGCCCCCAGACTCCGCAATTGAAGATGTCCTGGACATCATCAGGCTCCCATGCCTAGACAACCACCTGGCAGATCCCCTCGGAAGCCCCGTCACCCCAGACGAGGTCATGGCCACCATCAGATCTCTATCCTCTGGGAAAATGCCGGGACCAGACGGTCTCCCAGGCGAATTTTATAAAGCCTACGAGGACATACTAGCCCCCCTATTGTCCAAAGTATACAACGAGGCGTACGAAAAAGGCCAACTCCCCGACTCCATGGCTGAAGCCACCATCATCCCTTTACTCAAACCCGACAAAGATAGCACTGACTGTGGCTCGTATCGTCCCTTGTCCATGCTAAACGTAGATAACAAAATCCTCACAGCACTACTGGCCAGAAGGCTTCAAGCAGCCATCCCACACCTCATACACCAGGATCAAACAGGTTACGTGCAGGGCCGTTCCATCTCAGAGAACCTGCGCAGGCTGCATCACGTCATACACAGCACAAACAGCGTACCTTGCAAATACGCAGTTGCGTCCCTCGACGCTTCTAAGGCCTTTGATTCGGTCCGATGGAAATGGCTCTACGCCGCCCTATCCAAGATGGGGATCGGTCCGGCCTTCATGAATTGGGTCAAACTCGTCTACACCAATCCCACCGCCACAGTGCAAACCAATAACACCTTTTCAGAAAAATGGAGCCTGGCCAGAGGCACCCGGCAAGGGTGCCCCCTATCCCCTTTGCTCTACATCTTAGCGATCGAACCGGTGGTGGCATACCTCAGACAGGAGTACGGAGATGATAAATGGGGTGAACCACCTCGTTTCCATGTACGCGGACGACATGCTCCTCTACTTAAAAGATCCCGAACACATCCTACCCTACATTCTTGAAACCCTAGATGGGTTCCACAGATGCACCGGGATCCAGATCAATCACAGTAAGTCTTGCCTATTTCCCCTGGCTGCCCTCACCGAGACCAAGAAAGAACACCTCCCCCCTCTAGCCCTCAAATGGGAACCCACCACATTCAAATACCTGAGCATCATGATCCACCACGACCCCGTAGCCGAACACGCACTAAACACCGGCAGGGCAAAGGAGGGCCTGGCTAAATCAATTGACTTCTGGTGCAAGCTGCCCCTCTCGATGGCTGGCAGGGCGGGACTCCTTAAAATGGTGGCACTCCCGCGCCTCCTACACTTCTTCACCAATGTCCCTTACAATATCCCGCAACAATTCTTCAGAGACTTGAATAAACTTTGTAGGAAACTTCTATGGCGGGAAGGAAGGCACAGAGTCGCCCTAGACATATCACAGAGACCGTACGATAAAGGAGGGCTAAAAACCCCCAACTTTGAGCTCTACTATATAGCAGCCCAGCTCAAGCACGTGATTCAGTGGATGGCTGATGACGCCTCAACGGATACACGCCTCTTACAGCCCCCAAACGCACCCTGGTTGCTCAGGGACCTTCTCTGGATCAAACCAGCGCCAAAAACGCATAATACACACCTAATCCGCCTGGGCACCCAGATCTGGAATCGGGCCTGCAAATCGGTCAAGCTGACCGACCCTTACACCCCACAAATCCCAATAGCTGCCATCATGTCCACCAGACCAGAGGACCGAAAGGCGATCCGGAACATATGGGAACCCTCTGGTATCGCCACCCTGGGTGACCTGGTGGATGACCAGGGCATCCACACATTCCCTGAGCTGCATGAGTTGACGGGGGTCCCGCTGGGTCAGTTCCTTCTACACGGGGCGGTGTTGGAAAAGCTCAAGAAGCGATGGCCAGATGCAGAATCCCTCTGCGCCGTGCACGAGGCCATCGAAAACTTGCTGAGCGTTGCAGAAGGGGGGCACGAAACCTCGAGGCTCTATGAGATCCTAATTGACAACACCACACATAACGAACTCAAATGTAAAGGCAAATGGGAATCTGAACTAAACACACAGTTTGGACACACGGAATGGGAAACCATAACACATTACCACAAAAGAGTTTCCAGGAATGCCCGATTCCAGCATTCAATTCTACATCATCCACAGAGCCTACCTTACCCCAGCTGTCATTTCAAGATTCAGCGGCACCGGTGTAGTGATGTGCCCCAAGTGCCAAGAACCCGCAGCCACACTTACCCACATGTTCTGGGCCTGCCCGGCCATACAGACCTTCTGGTTTCAAATTCAAGCTAGGGTAGCAGAAGAGGACATAACACTGGACGTGCAGTCCCCCAGGGCCTGCATATTGGGCTCATACCCGCGAGGCAAAAAGAACAAGCCCCTTAACAGACTCAAGGATTTAATGTACATCCTGGCAAAAAGACGTATCGCCATGGCCTGGAAGCGCCCCAGAGCCCCTAGCCTCACAACATGGTGGGAAGACCTTCGTAGATGGATCGTGGCCGAAACCGGGGCCTGGGAGCTGGCGCACCGACAACAAAAAAATTGGCGACTCTGAGGACCTTTTACAATGGATAGCCCTCACAGCAGCTCTGTTCCGCCCTAAAGAGGACAGCTCCTCAGGCAAGGACCTGGACAGCCCAGGCTCACCTTGGCGCAAACAGTAGACAGCCCAACGTCCCGGTCTGGGTTTGCATTGGGGGGAGGGAAGAGGGGGAAAAACTATTGACACATAACTGATTACTATGTTGATGATGCTGGTTGTATTGTATTTTGAAAAAACAATAAATATATTTAAAAAAATAAATAAAAAAATAATCGACACTGCACAGATTTGCTGTGCTTATTTCTGGTGCTTTTCCCCCACACCGCAAAATCATAAGAAATATAAAACCTGGATGAATCAAAACTCGGATTCAAAAACTAGGGCTCCTGTTTGGGAGCCTATTCTACCCAGGAGGGTTAGTAGGGAACAATAATTACAATTGAATAGGTTCAAGAAAAATAGGTGCTGTCAGAATACTCCTGTTTTTTTGACACCCTCTGCATAAAGAAAGAATAAATATTTTCAAACTCTGTTGTAGAATCAATCTTCTTTATCTAAAGTTGTACAGTTCAATATAAAATGGACGCTCTAGAGCTAACATAAAAAAAAGGGGGAGGTCATTGACCTGAAGTACAGAAAATATTTACATCACACGGAGCCAAACGTTTTTCCGTAAAACAACCATTTTGTGTGTGCAAGACAAAATCAAATTCAAATTTCATTTGTCATGAAGTTCACATGAAAATCACAAACATATAGACAGTTGGACATTTACAACATCACTTAAACATTTCAACAAAAACAAGTCATTTTCTCTGCGTAAAGCAGCATGAATATACTGCAGTTGGGGATTATCCATGTGATGTAAATATTTTCTGTACTTCAGGTCAATGACCTCCCCCTTGTTTTGATGTTAACTCTGGAGCGTCCATTTTATATTGAACTATACAACTTTAGATAAAGAATAAGATTGATTCTACAACAGAGTTTGAAAATATTTATTCTTTCTTTATGCAGAGGGTGACAAAAAAACAGGAGTATTCTGAATCAAAACTCAGAAAATAAATAAATAACTGGTGGAAAATGTTATGTTATTGACATTTGTAAAGCGCACGTTCGCCCAAGGGCATCATGGCGCTGAAAAGGAAGCTACCCAATCGGGAAAGACCAATGAAGAGGACAGACTTAAAACAGATTAGTTTTCAACGCTCTTCTGAATCCAAGATGGTTAGCCGTAGCCCTAAGAGATGCAGGGAGGCTGTTCCAAAGATTGGCCGCGGTGTAAGAAAAGGCTCTACCTCCGAGCCTTGCCCGGTTAAACCTAGAGACAGTAAGCAGGTTGGCAGAAGCAGAACGTAGGTCCCGGTCCGGATAGTATCGGGTGAATTTCAGCTGCAGAAATTCAGCTCCCTGGCCATGAATAGCCCGGTGAACAATGCACAGGGATTTAAAAAGAATTTGCTCGTTGACCGGAAGCCAGTGCAATTGGCGGAGTACTGGCGTAATGTGGGCACCGTAAGGGGAGCCAGAAGCCAGCCTAGCAGCCAGGTTCTGCATACGCTGAAGGCGGTGTATAAGGCCAATCGGTTGGGACAGGTAGAGCGAATTCCAATAGTCCAGTCGTGTGAGGACTAACGCGGCCACCACAGGGGTGAAAATGAACGATTTGCTACGCGCATTAAAAGTTAGAATGGTGTTGCTCTTCCAGTTGAGGCCCCACACCAGGTTCAAACACCAATCCAACAAGGGTTGCATTGGGTAGTCGTTCCACTCAAAAGCCACCAATGCCACGGTGTGCGATGGGCGTCTGAACACAGATGTGCTTGAAATGACGCAAACCTGCAGCCGGACCAGTGCATGAAAGTGGGCATGTTGCAACCCCCTTGATTGGCAAGGAACCACATGGTGGCTTGCAAGGCTGTGTACGTGTGTAGTGAAAGTGGTGGGATGCGTGGGTAATGTGGCTAGTTTGTTTGTGTTTGTTTTTTAGTTTTGGCGATAAGCTGGCACTTTAAGGCAAGGCAATTGACCTAGTGTGAAGCTACGGGGAGATGGCATATGAGGAGGGACACAAAGCTTATAGGTGTTTGGCTATAACCATGGACTGCCCATAGCCATGCTAAACCCTATTAACATTCCTACCCACTCCCTGCACTGCCCCGCTCAAAACACATCCTCCTGAGCTCGTTTAAGCAAGCCTTGGCACCAAGGTTTGAGCTTGATGGGCCTGCCAGTGTTCCTTCAAAGTAGTTTTCTGTGACTTAATGGTTTAATTGGAACTATAAACGCGTGATTGGTGAAAAGTCGTAGCCAGACTTGCCTCCAGTCACTTCATTATTTTTGAATAAAATCACGTTTTAATTGAATTTTCCATAGAACGTAATTATAATGAACATATTACAGGTAACAGTAGTTATTCCATCCACACACTCCTCACCTGCCCAGTCTCGGACCCCATCATTCGGCCACATTATTTAATCAATTCCAACCCTGCTGGTGTACAGTTGTAATCGAGGAAGTCTTCCCATTTCATGGTTTCCCACACTATATCTGTCTGTCTTCGAGAACTTATCTCATATGATCGAGTCCCATTTCCCCCAGATCTTTAGATACTTGGCCAGACAGCCCCTGGCCCATTCCCTCCTTTCAGTTGGCCACTGTAAGGACCTCGGCGCCCCCCCCCCCACTTAGATGCTAGATCTCGCTTGACTATCATCAGTGCAGTATTAATCCGTTTCTTTTCTCCTCCTGAACCCGCAGGGTCCCCCAGAATATGGAGGAGGGTCAGTATTGTTGGAACCCTTTCCCAGTATACTTATATCCTCGTGCATCCCTATCATAGGTGGCAGAAGGTTTTCAATTCCCCTTGCATCTCAGGGACATATCACCAGTAGTAGTACCCATCTTGTGTCCTACCCTGGAATAGTACTGTTGGTGTAGGATCTTAAATAGCTAGCCTTAATCTCGTGGACATGCTAGCTTCTCATTTGTGCTTCCACCCATTCTTCCTCTTCTAGCATTCCTAGATCCTGTTTCCATTTCAAATTCAATTTAGCCTTTGCCGGAGTACTAAAGTTATTTATTGGATGATACAATGTCGTTATTGCTTTCCCTTCTATTTTATCAGTGAGCAGGTTGACTTCAAGGCCTGTGTGGTCCGGGATATCATCTTTCCAAATGGCATGCTTTAGGCATGTGTGGGTGTGCAGGTGTGTAGGTGCAGATCGGTCTTTGTTAGCCCCTATTGCTCATGCAGTACACAGATCATCGCCAGTTCTTTCCCCTGTAGGGTATCTTCCACTTTATTCCCTTTGCTTGCCCATCTCGGCTTTTTTCGTAATGTGCACACTTTTGGGATGTTCGGACTCTCCCGCAACTGTAATCTTTTAGTGATTTTCCACTTCCACCCCATGGTATTTGTGACTTCACTCCTGATCTCTATAATCCTCCGCCTGTCGAAAGTAGTTCCTCTGCGTCTGTGCTCCATACAGTATTTTTAGGGGGGATCCATCTCCCATAAGGGTTACCTCCAATTTCGTAAGAGCTGTATTCGCCCGTCAAACTCCCATTCGTTTGCCACTACTAGATGTGACACCCAGTAGGACTTCCAGCACCCCCAAAACCCCCTTCAAAACTGACTTTGTCAAGGTTTTCTGCGGTATCCGTGGACTGCCATGCCCCCAAATAATTTGTCAGTCTTGAGTCCATCCCAGTGAATTCTGATTTGGGAACCTCTGTAGGGGTATATTGTATTATATGCAATAGCCTGGGCAGTGTGACCATTTTAAATGGATTTGCTCTACCTGTCAATGTCAGTGGTAGGCCCACCCAGTGATTAGTGTCTTCCTGTAGAGTTTTGAGAATTGGATTGATGTAGTAGTCTAGGTAGGAGAGTGAAGCATGCGCACTGGAATAGAATGAGAAACCCGTCTCTAGGATGTAGTTATCTCCAAGTATCTCTCATTCCCATTGCTTCTGCAAACATCACAAGTGTAGTGGTTTGGGATGTTGTGCCCCTTTGTGTTTGTCTAAATCCTTACACATAACATCATTAAAACCTCCACCCATTTTCGTTAAGACTGCTCTGGGTTTTCCCCCCCTGCAAGTTGAGGTCAGTTCGTTTGTTTACCTTCTGCACCACACCGCCTGGCTTTGGTTAGTCTACCAGGTGTGTACTATTATTACTTTGCTATAGGCGGTAAAATGCGAAGTAACTTGGCACTGGAAGTGTGGCGTCACTAGTGTGAATTATAAGAAAGAAATTGGTATGGATTGCTAATCCCTTGGAAGCTTGTTCGCATGAACCAGAAGGTTGCACACATTGGAAAGAGATCTAGGTAGCATGGTCTTTTTGACTGGACATCTATGATAGATATCCAGTACAAATAAAATACCATCCCTGTCCCCTGGGGTCCGCAGCGCCTCAGAAGGAGAGCTGATTTTGGTAGGTTGGTAGGGGGATTGTGCAACAAAGGCATTTAGGCATTTTTAAAATGCCTTTGTTGTACAACTCTTCTTCCCCCCTCTATCCACCACTTGCCAAAATCAGCTCCTCGGACCAAAACTAATACACACACATCCACACACACACACACACCTCTATCATTCACACGAACATCCATCACCATACACTCGCTCATAACACAAGCATACACACATCCATACACATGTTTAAACAAATAAAAAAAATGAACATAAATGTACCTTCTGCATTGGCCTGCGTGTGGGTGCTGAAACGCCCTGCTCCAGGCCGCTCTGTCTGTATGTGCGAGGAGGCACAGGAGCTCCCCCTCGCACATAGACATGCAGTGCCCCAGCCAGAATTTCCAAAGAGCTTTGCAATGCTGGCGAAGCAAAACACCCCAGCTTTGCGTGGCTCAGTGAGCATGTGCTGCTGGGGAACTGAAATGTGAAAGGGAAATAGTGTTTCCCTTTGACAGTTCAGCCAGCCCAGGAGCCCTCCTTTAGGTGGAAAAAGCAGCTGAGGGAGTGCTCATTGTTTCACTGGGCTGGCTTCTTAGCTCCTCCATAATTGGTGAGGGGGCCACTGGGAGGGTGCTCCCTTGACATTATGGATGAGCTGCCACGCTCGGACTGGCCTATAGGGCAATAGGACAATGCCTGTTCCCAAAATGGGAAATGCTAGTGTGGGCCAGTCAAAAAGGGCCACCTTTCTGGCCAATGTGGGCCAGTTTGATGAGTTAGATCACTATGCAGTTTGTAATTTTGATCATTGTTGCTGAATAAATATGCTTTAAATATCATAACTTACATTTTAACACAAAGCACCCCCTTAGGCACTATTCAAACAGTCTGTGACTAAAGGAATGAATATCCATTTACAACTGCAGTTTTTTTTCATTGGTGCCTGAGTTTCATGCTTCAGCCCGACCATGTGAGCCACCCCTGCCCATTTCTTCCAATCTTAAAAAAAAAATAGATCTTTTTTTTAAAAAAAAGAAAATCTTTTCTTTTTTTACATTTCATGCTGGGCCCTCACAGCCCCCAAAGGGATGCGGCCGCGGCCTCCTGTGGGGGCGCGCCCCACAGTTTGAATACCGCTGATCTACACCAAAATTAATTCATTGCAAATTCCGAGTTGCTGCAGCCTTTGTCCTTTAAAACAACAAAGCCTGCTTTTAGTAAAGAACGGGAAAACCGTAACCCAGTGCTTCAAAGTTTCTTTCAAATCACTATCATTACAAAATCTGCAATGTAATAAGGTGCTCGCTGCCTGGGTTTTTTTCCAGTATTTTACCCTTTCCCTAGAATGGATTTGATTCAACCGGAATTGTAGAGTCCGGCCCACCTTCCTACAACATGGAAAACGTTGACGGTACAACAGAATGGAGTATTTTTTATGAATGAAATTACCGTATTCCGTGTCTGAAGAGTACGCTGACAATACTGTCCACCGTCTCAACCCAATCAAACCCAAACAGTCGTCTTTTTACAACCCCTGGTCTGTATATTAACTCCTCTTCAGAGCTCCCAATTAACATTAGCACATCATGCATCCAGCCCTTGAACGATTTAATGGACAGAATAGACTCGTCCATCATGATACGATTCGAATCCCTTTATAAACAATTTGACTCCGGGTACTGGATTTTTCCTATAACTAGACAGTTGTCTCCACGGTAGACGTGCCTTCAGGGAAGTCAGACAAAGTTCATGCCTGATAACCGAATTAGGAATTGACAAAGATAAATTCAGCACCTCTTTCCATAATTTGCCTTGGATTACATTTAGCATGTTCCCTACATCTAGTCGACATATATCCAGTCCATACAACAAAATCAGTTCCATCTTAGCCAAGTAGAAGAGGACAACAGGCAAAATAGAAAATGTGCACATTCTTGCAAACAGACATTTCATTTGAGGAGTAAGTATTCTCATTTTTGCATAAAGACAATCCCTTCACATAACCATAGATGTGTTGTTACTAGGGGTGTATCCCAAGTATCTAAAGGATGTTACTAGGTCCAGTCTCTTAGCCCATTACCCAATGCATAATCTTAAGAGTGTAGGGCCCCTAGAGAACACTACCACTTTCGACTTCATTCCGTTGGGTAACGTATGGTTTTCGAGAGCATACTTATAAAAATTATTCAACTTGCATTGTAACCCCATCGCCGTTCGGTCGAAAAGAATGAAATCATCCGCAAAGGTTTGCCAGTCCAACGTAAAACATCCTAGCCTTGCCGACGAGATAGCTGAACACTGCCACAGACAATCCACATCACAAACATACAGATTAAAAAGGGTCGGAACTAGTGGGCACCCTTGCTTTAATCCTACATATGAATTATTGATCAGGGAGAGAGAACCTTCTCGAGTCAATAAATACCCGCAAGGTGGTACCTGTATGCAGAAGGGCAAGCAATTGTAGCATCTTTCTAGAAATTTTCATCTGAAGGAGTGTTGACCTCAACACTGATCTAACCACAGTCAAACGCTCTAGATCTGTCCAGGGAGGCCACACAGACCTCCCCGACTTGGCTGTGTTGAACGTTGTGGTGTAGATGATAATGTGTTATTTATATAGCGCCCTAATCCAAAGCGCTTTACAGAGCACATATTTTCATACAATATCACCCAACCGAAATTGGTACTCATTTATCGACCTCGCAAGGATGAAAGGCTGAGTTGGCCTTGCCGGGATTCGAACCTGCGTCCTTCAGATCACGCTCAGATCGCAGCAGATTAGCAAGAATGGTTGCATTAAGGGAAGTACCCAGTTGCTTCCTAAACCCCATCGAGATGGAGCTTGAGACTGCGTTATACTGTAATACAGATCCCTCAAAAGCAATATAGCAAACACCTTACTGATCGCGTCATTTAAGGCAATAGGCCTATAATTTCTCAGTTCCAAAGTATCACCCTTTTTAAAGATCGGTATGACAGACTGTAGCCAAGACAAGGGAATTTCATGAGTCCTGAATATCTGATCAAACATGGGTTTTTAAAAATCTGCCCAGACAGGAGGAGAGTCTTTCAAAACAAAAAGAGGGATGCCATCCAGACCAGGAGCCCATGAAGGTTTAAGATGGTCTATAGCCCAGATGATGTCAACTTCATTCCATGGGCAAGTACCCCAACTGATCGGACCCGACGAAGGATCTTTATATTCAGTAAAAGCTTCAGCTAAGAGGTATTTCTTCTCAGACAAATCAACCCAGGTGTGTTCTGTAATCAGGCAATCCATAGAGATCCCCTTTAATCCCAAGTGTGATTGATAGTGGCCCAAAATCTGCCTTACCTGCCATTACATAGTTGTTGCAAAATAGACTGATTGTCCTTAACATGTAAATCCTTCAACAGTGATATAACTAAGTTCTTGTATTTTTGACACACCTCTTCCACGCCATGATATATTCGGCTGAGGTCAACCTCTGCTTCTTTAATACAACCACGTTTTTTCGTTTTAGTGTCTTCAATACCATAATTCTGTCATTAAAGATGTGCCTAGACTCACGTCGGCACCCCTGGGATTTCCTGTTTATTGTTCTCAGACAATCCATAATAATCTTATATGGATCATTATCACACCACCCAAAAAACTCTATCTGATAATCTCTGTCCAATGTTCATGAGTTTATTAGTTAGGAGTTGGGTAAACCTCCTAACCGTCCCATGGTTCCATTTAAGGACAAGCCCTCCCCTGACTGCCGATAGACATGCAAGATCAGATCTCAAATCAAAATTACTGAGGACAAGATCAAGGGGGGGGAACGGCACAAATAAATGATCACTCAGATCTCGATCTCTAAGGGATAACGGGCCACATTTTGCCCTGAGGCCCGGGGATATATAAAAATGATCAATCCTAGAAGATCTAGGAACCCTATGACAGGTATAGACCGGACGTTCAGCAGACGACTCACACTTGAAGGCAAGTCATATCCCAATCCCCAAGAAATCGATCCCAGCCAATCCTTCTTTGTAAGTCACCACGTATGTAAGAAGGGATATATCTACCACTGTGGTAAACGGATCCCTCTGCACAGTTTGCATTGTAGTCCCCTCCCAAAATAATAATATCGTTTCCATTCCTTAAAAAGTGTAACCAGACTAGCCTGAATAGACTCCAACAAGACACCATTCAAATTCCAATACATATTAATTAGCAGAATAGAGGGTTTAAATACGTTTGGGGTTAGCTTGACCACCAGCAGCTATTCTGAATGGAATGCAGGGGTCAAGTCCTAAATATAAAAGTGGGGGGACTCATCAGCAAGCGGTATGGGATGTATTGTCGTCAGAATTTTGCATATCAAGGTGAAATATGCACATTTCATTAAATTGGCTTTGCATAACCACCCAAATTGCACAGTACGAATGGCATTTGCCTTTCATAAAATCAATGCACACACAAAACCAAGAGAGGATATTTTCTTCAAGTGTGCACGTTTTAAATTCCAAGAACCAATACAAATGTTTTCCCTGGAACATGCAATACCGTAATGGGACATTTCACCTTTAGTTCGTTATTTTTCATCAGGTGGTAAAGTGTCCGACCTGCAAACCTGAGGACAAGGTCGGCTTTAATTCATAAATTCGAAGAAGACATTCAATGTTTCTCATTTTAGATGGGGGTGGGCGGGACTGAGTCCACCCTCTGAAAAAAGTGTACTCTCGATTTGCGCCCTGTTTGTATGTTCCAGAGAATGTTTTGGTTTGGGTCTGTGCAGACGGTTTCTTCAGAATAAACTACGGGGTTCCACGGCACAACTTAGATTATTGTCCGTCTCCTCCTTCAGGAGGGCTGGGGCGTGGCGGGGCGGGGTGGGGTGGGGGGTGTAAACCACACATTTCTAAAAAGGGAGCGCCATTAAACGCGGCACCAGACCAGTGCTGAAATATAAGCTGAAACCTGCTGTTTGGTTTCCTAAAATGACTTTGTGTAAAAGTTGACATTGTATGTACTTGCCGCGTTCTGTGAAAATCGCGTCCTATGTTTGTGTGGAGCGCGTGGAAAGGGAAAGGATGGTTTGGCAGGAAAGCTCGCAGAAGCCTGACCCGCGTTTTAAGGACATGCTGTCATTACTGTAATGATTCCAGGCTGTGCTGGAGAGACCCACCTTGCCGGCTGCTTGGAAATGAAAGGCCTGCCATGTGGTTGCACTTATTCGCCGGCCCACAGCAGCTCGTGCAGGCTTGTGGAACGATGCACAAAGGCAGCAGAAAAATGCATAGACCTGTCACGTAATGCACAGGGCAGCTGTCTTGATCCTCTTGTCAAATTATACTCCAGATCCTCGTAGCCTCGTAAAATAAAAGTATTCACCCGCATAAGAAGCCAGCCCCCTCGTCACCCTCAACATAGAATTCTTGCAAACGGTAACACACACTATGAAGAGGAGTTGCAAAGAGATTGATTCCATGGAAATAAGCGGCGACTTTTGTAGAGAAACCCCTCTACACTCACACTGGGAAAATGCACCCAACTAGGGCGAAAAAGGCCCAGCACACCTCTTACAAGGTGCACAAGGTTTTATTTCCACAAAAATGGAAATGCACCGGTAGAGCACTGTGCTGCCGCGGAACGTTGTGGCGAAATCCGTATGAGAAACACGTCATGAAGGCTCAAATGACATAATGTGCATATCCACATGGCTGGTTGGTGAGAGCCTTTACATAGGCTACCTGCTCCATAAGGGATGCCAGGCCATTGGTCCCGGCCGCTTGTGTCCATCTTCCTCCACGTGGGCTGCTCCTTGCGCGGGCATGAAGCTACAATGAGTCGGTTATTAGGAGAAGGAAAGACGATACATGCTCTGTGTAACCTGATGTGCACCTGGTACTGCAGACACGGGCTAAGAGGATACTTCGAGGTCATTGTATCTAATAGACTACAGCTGGATTCCAGACACTCGCGCTCCAAAGGCTCCACTCTTGTTTTAGATTTGTTGTTTTTGCCCTCCCGGCAGGCACCTCACAGCACAAGTCACGTGACCTATGCTGAAGGCAACAGGTGCCTGCTTTCTGATCTTTTCTGATAGATTGGGGGGGGGCTAACAGTTTTATGGTTGGTGGCCTGGTACTGGCTGGTACCTTGGAATGCTGGGGGTCTTGGTACAGGGGCATCTGGGCTCTATTACCTAGAGCTGGGATGGGGAAGTTCGGGGGCTCTTGCCTTCCTTCTCCTGTGATCGCTTTTCTCAGAGCTCTCAACCCCCTCGTGGCCTTGTGGGGCACATTCTTTCTGGGATGCGAATGCTGGAAACCTGAGACAATGAAGGGCCAATGAATTTCTGCTGCTCTGGCCTTTCTCACCAGTGCCCAAGCTACAACCTATCCCTGCATGCATACACTTATTCCCATGTGTGTGGCTCAGTCGTGCGGCCCTGGCTGCAGCGCGCAGCTAGGCCTCGCTTTCAGTATGGCTGCTATTATCCAAGATGGCGTCTGATTGCCAATGTACCCTGAAGCCAAAGCATGCACCACCCTCCCCACACTATGGCCCCTGCCGACACGCCCCCTGTCAACTACTGCTGAGCTCCTACTTCACACTTCCAGGCCTCTGCCTCACCCGAAAGCCATTGAGAGCCTGGAACGATCGTCCCTCCTTCCCAACACTTCCCAAACCTTGGAATTGGCTAAAGCCTGAAGTCCTCCAGCCAGGCAGGCCTCCCAGCCATGGTTGAGCTTCTCACATACTTTGTACTGGGATCCACGTTCCCTTTCTCTTATTTGCCACTCTCCACTCGTCCCTTTTCTGTTCCTGCAATCCGTGTTCAAGTTTCCATATTCTGCTCTAACCAGGCACGCTAGCCCCCAGCCTTGCAATGTTATTGGCATTGACTTTACCCCCCGAGTCAGTGAATGACTAAGCTCCTGTGCAAAGCACGCACCTCCGTCTAAGTGGTGATGTAGCTCCACCTATAAACTGAAACGGTTGTCTTAAAGTGCAGATAGATGGGGTGGGGTGGGGCACACAGCTTGTCAGTATTAGTATCACCCACTAACAGCCTCTGGCCATTCTGACATAGTACTAGCCTCTTTCAAGCCATAAACCTGGTCCTGGATTCTCTTTGAGCTGTCTATAATTCGCAGTAATGTCAAACTGTGTGCTTTTATTGGTCTGCAATGATTATTTGTAATCTGACTTCTGAGAATTGACATAATATTAATAAACCTGATTCTGGTGTAACTGAAATGTTTTAAGCAAATATGCCTTTCGCCACTCGATTTATAAGCACTACGCGTGCCCTCTCGTGTTCGTTTCACTGAATTGCTGTTAGAAAAAAACAAGCATTGGCAAGCCATCCGTTTTAGGTTTGTATGTAGGTATTGGAAAGGCATTTGCCAGTCACTGCCATCATAAGCCAAAGGACTCTCACCATTTTTAAGCTGTTGCCACGTTAAGGCCAAGTAGTACAAGTATGGCAGTGTCCTGCAGATTCTTTTCCCATCTCTACTCAAATGGCAAAACGATTTGCTCTGCCAATGATATTTTTTTTTTTTTACCGCCATGGTGGTTTTTTTTTTTTTAGACCTGGC
The DNA here is from genome assembly GCF_040938575.1 of Ambystoma mexicanum. Lineage (NCBI taxonomy): Eukaryota > Metazoa > Chordata > Amphibia > Caudata > Ambystomatidae > Ambystoma > Ambystoma mexicanum. The sequence goes on along the minus strand of NC_090941.1, from coordinate 1,023,839,882 downwards.
AGTAGAGTTTCAGATCTCTGTTGGTAGAGTAAATGTAACTCACCCAGGTATGGTAATGGCAGTGCGTTGACAAAGACGAGGGCAGCTTTTATAGCCAACACACTTCCACTTGCAGCCTTTGTTCTAGCAAAGGACTATTGTACCAATGTTCTCTCCTTCAGCTTGTGTCCCAGAGATCATGCTGGCCAGTGATGTGCTCTGTGTTACCGGAAGAGGCGGCAAGAGAAAGGGGCCCCTGGATGGGAGAATATATATTGCACAGTGTGATAATCATGTATAACTTCATGTTTGGTATATCACAAAAGGGGGGGGGCTGTTACATGAAATGATAGGTCACTAGGTCAGATCATCCAAATCAAGTCTCCTAGTACAACCCAATTGAATTGAATTCATATCCCCTCATATGAAGAACACAATGTCAGCCATTGAGGTGTAGAGTCTGTCATATCTTATTTTCGACACAATGCAATACAAAAAAATGAAACCATGTGAGTCAAACAAAACAAATATGTGCAATAAATATCAACCCAAACTCACGGGGGCACTTGAACATATAAAAAACATATAGGTACAAATATATTCGTTGAACAAAAACATTTTTTGATTCAAGAAAATAATGAAGTCATTCATAAGAGAAAGAAGAAAGAGAAAACATAATCACACATGTTGCTTAAACAGGATAAGCATCATAGGCTACAGTTGGCCGTTATTAACAGAAAGATGCACATAGCCTAAAGCTTATGTCTTTGGAGTCTGTTAATTTTCTTAAACCCAAACGTCATTATAAATTCAAATGAAAAAGGTTTAAGATGGAGAGAGAGATCAGTCCTCTTTGATATACCAGAGTCAAGATAATTCTTGAACTGTTAACGGGTCTGCCAACGCAGGAGAGGGGCCAAAAAAGGAAGATCCTTTTGTGTTTTGGACCAGTTGTCAATAGTGGCCCAAACTTTTGTTAAGGTCTAATCCAAGGATTGTACGTCCCTTCTCATAACCATACGTTTCGGCGGTATGCATGCAAATAAGAGTTCAAGTCCTTAGACAGGAAGATCCGCCTTCATCAGGGCAGTGCTAAACAGGACCCTGTGAATGTGGAAAAAAAAAAACAAGGACAGAGAGAGAAGAAAAGGATAGTGAGAGGGTGTGGAAAGCGGCTGTAGATCACCGCTTACCTAGAAGCGGCTAACCTGTGTGGGGGATATAAACATAATATGCAAGTTCAAAGATATAAAAGAATCTCTATATCTTGATAGTTGGGACAACTAAAAAGCTATATGTAGATTTCCCTGAGTGGTGATATCCTTACAACATGCAATGAATACCACCCAAGGGAAAAACAGTTCCTAGCTGTTAGAACCCTTTTCTGGTACGACCACAAGAATTCCAGGAGGGTCCCCTTAACGGGTTGTCAAATGTGGGTGGATACCACATTGATTGTTGTCAACCCATAGGGTCTACAGGTGCAACAGGGCGAGGAGTATCTCACCTCAAAGAATATGTATATCCAAGTGTCAGCATATGATGCAGCATGGATTGCTGATATTGCGATTAGTGTCTCTGGGCGCTGAAATGTCAAGCCGTCATGCAAAGCCAGCAATTGTACACAGTCTAAGGTGCCTAAAATTAAAAAATATATATATCAGTATAGAGGGCCTCTGCAGTAAAATGCTGGGTAATACCCATATTTGGTAAATATAAAGTTCCATAGTAGCTGTGTAACAGGGGAGAAGTTGTATCACGACGACTGCTGTAACTTCATGTTTGGCACATAGCTGGGATAGCCCCACTATGGCCCAACGTACATTTCATAAATGTATTCAAAGACAATTTGATGATTCGGCAGAAAACGGATCACTTTTATTAAGTTTCAGCTAATGGGCGATCCTAGCAGTGCTTGGGTCCTGGTCCTGAGCACATTCTCCAGGTGGCCCTTAGTGAACCGAAAGTGATTGAGTTCACCCGGAGGAGTTCACTGGTTTCGTTGAAGTCGTTCCGGGGGAAGCCTTTCTACCAGGAACCATCTCATAACTCCCATATCCCTGCATGGAGCAAAACCCGGGACTACTGCAGTTGAGCAGTCCAACTGTGCATAATGGTGACGGGGCCCATCGTATCTTCCCTGCATCCTGCAGCCAGCGTGTAATGGTCGTAGCTAGGATCCGCAGTGTGATTCCTCCTCCGCTAGGATTGCCCCGAAACACTGCCATGCTTCGGGGTGGCCCTCCCACGCCCCCAATGCCTCCACACCTCTAATTCACATACTCCCTTTACCTCCAGCTCATATTCCACTTCCCGGAGGACAGCAGAAACATCCAGTAGGAAAACATTTTGACCAGGTTCTGACTGGTATACCCCTCTCAGGACTGGAGAGAAATTAATCGGGTCTTCTGGCATAGCCAACCCCCCTTCATCTGCATGAATTTCTCCATTGCCCCATTAACCCTCTTCCTAGACTACTCAACCGCAGAACTTGACCCTGCTCCTCGCCATTCCTGCCTGGGAATGATTTCAGACCAAAGGATCTCCGTGTCAGCCAACATCTGCACCAGGGTCTTTATGGTCTCCTGCATCTGGGGCAGCAATCGCCCCCTTCCCAGGGCGGTAATTTCCCCCCCACCCCCCAAGTGGATCACCAAAACCTTAGGAGCTGTGATTACTCTCAAATGCCTTTGCACTGTGGAGAGCAAGGCAGCCCACCACATTCCCGACACTGAGCCAAATCAATGATGTATTGGTCAACCCAATGTTGCCACCTTTCTGCAGCCATTGACAGGCTCGCTTCTCTTCACTCGTCCCAGAGGAATGCCTGATGACCTAAACATTTCCGCCTGCTGGATGGCCACTAAAGAAGAGACCCTATAGGTAGAATGTAGCAAGGTTCCAGGAGTGACGGCTGGACACACAGGATGGGAGTTGTAACCTAGAAGGATGCTTCTACCTTAGCTCCTACCTCCCTTCTTAACTATCTATCCCTGTAAGGTGAATAAAGCCTCTTCTTATTTCTCCTTATCTGCTGCAGGTGTACTTCCTGTTTACATGATTACTTTATGAACCCAAATACTATAGGCAGCCTGCTATGCCAGCTACCCATCTAGCGCCCCCTAGCATGGGCTGGGGCAGGGAAAACATACCGAGTGCTCGTACTTTCATGTTAAGAGATTACATTGAAAGTATTGTAGTTCTCTTGGCATCTCACAAGAGCAGTCGTCTTAAGAAGTTGAATGCTGCCTCTGCTCAGCTAAGATTTGAGCCTGTGACATGCACGCTGACGCAAATATTTCTGCAGGTGGTGCATTAACTCGCCAAGCTACATATGGAGGGCTCCATGATTGCATGTATTTGGAAACCTTTTAATATTGAATGTTGGCTTCTTTCAAAATGGGTTATGTTATTGGGTGTTAAACTGCACAACTGCTACCATTTTGACAGCCCCTCTGCACTTGAAGAACCACAAGAGATGGATTGAGTTGAAGTTGGTTGAGAGGGGAAGTTAGGAGTAGATGGAGGAGAGCAGCGGTGGCTCTATGCAGCATGGGCAAAGCAGTCAAATGACCTGTTCCATGAGACTGTGCCAACTTGTGAGGGCCTGCGATACTAGACTGTTGTGTCCCGATTAATGTAGGACGATTAAGTTCTGTGACCCTGTGTCACAGATGCAGCGTCCAATGGGCCAGCGTGGCCTTACGCCTGCATGGTAGGATGCAGGCCGGGTGCTGGAATTCCTGGCACGGAGTGGATAAAGATGGTCATACTCATTGCCAGCTCTGTGTAATTGTTCACCCCACTTGCAATACACGAGATACAAAAAAACACTATGGCGACCAGGATGGGATCTTCTTGAATCAATCCTACACAGGTACTCGAGCAAGTTTCCAAATCCATTGATGTGCTTGAAATTGTCTGCGCTATAACACCCTTTGTTCTCCCTGTCGAAGCTGCTCTGCGCAACAAAGCATTTGCAATGTCTGATAATTATCAGATGGGAGATGATACATCCTGTGCAGCTGCCCTTCGCCTTCCTGTCCCCTTTGACATGAATGATCAGCAAGTATTGGGTCTGCGCTGGCAGCATTGGCCAAGACGTCTTAAGAAATGTCTTGCTGCCTGTGACGGGAATGGGTCTGACAAATTTGCCAAGAGGCTTCTGGTCAATTTAGTGGTGGACAAAGTGGAAGACCTCATCCCCACTTTCCCTCCAGATGAGGTTGACTCGTGCACAGGGCGAAAGGAAGCGCTGAGTGCATATTTTGACCCTCACAGGAATGCCAATCACGGACGTCATACCTTCAACATTGCCGGCCTGTTAACAGGTGAGTCCAAGGATGCCTTTGCAAACTGGTAGCTCGCTGTGATTTTTACAAATGAAGCGGCAATTTGACTATGAATCAATCATTGGAGGATGCCCGTTGACTTTGTTTAGGAAGAAACTGCTCGGGAGCCTCTTCCTCTCGCCATACTACTACTGATGGCCAAAACGGAAGTCAGAGGGGAGGCCCAAGTGACCCGGATAGAAACTGATAAAGAACCCATGAAGGAGCAAGTATACCAAGTTTCACATGTGCCGAAGAATAGATACACCAGTAATCTTCTACCGAGAAGATATTCATTGCTGTAGTTTATCGTTCCCACATGAGGAAGGCACGAGGTGCACTGGCACACAAATGCAGCAACTGTGATGGATCGAACCACTTAGCCGCTGTTTGATACCTTCAGGACCAAACGAGAGCAACCTTGTGCCCGCCAGGCATGATCCTCGTGCATATGGATCCACACCAATGAGAAGGGACGTAAATTCAAGAAGAGATTTGGTGAGCCATGTTCAACAAGTGACCGGGAGATGCGGTCCCGACTCTCAGATGCAGTGATGGAAATCACTATGCCTACATGACTGGCCTGGTGATATCACCTGCAAGTGATGTCATTTTGCTCATTGGCGACCAACAGGCCAAATTTGTCATTGACACATGGGTCAACATTAAAAATCATGTGCATGTCAGTTCTGCTAGATGATTCATCCGCCGTGATTGGCACTGTTGGAAGTGTTTCAGTGGGCCACAAAGGGTCCTGTGATAAATTACTACAAATTCCCCATGACACTTAATTTCTAAGGAAAACCAGTATCCTCTGAGATTCATGTTCTTCAAGGAGAAGTGCTAGGAAGCAACATGCTGGGTTTCCCAACTTTCATTGCAATAAACATTGCAGCTATAAGGTATGCCATGCAATATACCCCTCCGATGGTGCTGCGATTTCCCTCTCTGCTCAAAGATCTGGCTTGTCTCAAAGCAGGTCCCGTGGTACTTCACATCAATGAGCCAATCATCCCCGTGGCACAACATCCTCCGAGAAAACCCATTCACCTTCAGCCACAAGTTGCGAAGGAAATACATTGTATACTGGCCAGCGACGACGACAAACTGGCATCTAAACTCAGTCCATGGGTCTCACACATGGTACCTGAGCCAAAGAAGGGCATGCTCGACAACATATGCATCGACAGCGGGTAAGCCAACGAAGCAATCGGAAGAGAGACATCCAGGGATGCACCTGGATGACATGATTAGCCTGCTGAATGGAGTGAGATTTTAATACAAACTTGACCTAAACAAGGGATACCATCAGATTGAGCTGGATGTACACTCCATTTGCTCCATCATATTTGCTACGCATGTTGGTCTATTTCATCATAAACAAGAGCATTCGAACGGTTCATACGTATCCGACAGAACTGTTTTAATTAAAGTGATGACATTTGGATTTTTGGGTCTATGATTCAGGCACTGATGCAAGTGTGCACTGCGCTGATGCAAGTGTGCACTGCGCTGATGCATGCTGGATTGATGCTCAACCCTGACAAATGCATCTTCCACAAGTCGCATCTGAAATTCTTTGGCCATATCTTCTCACAAATGAGGATGATTTCTGATCCTGGTAAAATTGAGGCCATCTTGAGTATTGTGGCCCCTGAAGATGTCAGCGATGTTTGGTCATATCTAGGGGTGGCCCGCTACCGCAGCAGGTCTCGACTATTTTGCCACAAGTGCAACACTTTGAGAACTCACCAAGCAAGGGGCTGCATTTCAATGGTCCTGGGAGTGAGACCGCACTCCTACGGATCAAGTGGGACATTGCGTTGACCGCACACATAGTATATTTTGATCCGTCAATCTGCATGGAATTGACGGTGAATGTTAGCCCTGTGGGGTTACGAGCAGTACTGGCTCACCATCGTCCCTGGAGAGAATCCCAGAAGGCAGTGATGGCATATGCCAGCAAAAGTCTGTCGGAGGCAGAAAAGCAATACCATCTGAGAAGGAAGGACTGGCTGCCATATGAGCTTGCAAGTGTTTTCATTTGTTTCTACTTGGCAAGCCGTTCATAATAATCACAGGCCATCAAGCTTTACTTGCCATGCATGGGAATTCTCAATGCAAAATACTGCCAGGAATAGAAAGATTGGGTCTGCGACTGCAGGACTTACATTTTACCCAGGCAAGGAATACAATCCACTGGATTGTATGTCCCAACATCCAGTTCCAGATCTGTCTGCTGAGGTCTCCAATGCGGGAGTTAATATGCCAATTATCTCACTCCAGTTCTTCCGTATGACCCGATGACTCCAGCTCTCATCGGGGAGTGTACTCAGCGTGATGGCATACTGAGGAAAGTGCAAGAGCTAATAGCGTACCCTGGAGTGTCTCAGGATGGAGATATTTCAATGATGGGCCTATGTGCATTCCAGCAGGTGAAGGATGACCTCTACTGTGTCTACAGCAGGCTTGTCATGAGCGGTAGCAGGTTAGTTATTCCCACAGACCTACGACAGCAGATTATGGATCTGGCACACGAAGGCCATCGAGGAATTGTAGCTGTGAAACGACAAATCAGAGACGCCATGTGATTTCCCAGGATTGATGCACTATTGAACGCACCATCAGATCATGCCATCTCTGTCAGATCACAGTGTGACTGGACATCCCAGAGTGCCTTCGAATGTCGGAGATGCCAGGTTCGGTATGGAGTCAGATCGCAGTTGATTTCTTTGGGCCTTTCAGAGATGGTATATACTGGCTACTAGCAATGGATTAATACTCCCTGTTTCCCATTGAACAGATGGTTTTCTATAGAGCAGCCAGCACAAAAATTCCAGCGCTAGGCAACATCTTTTCAGCGTGGGGAATTCCTGATGTGCTTAAGTCTGATTTGCCTGGTTTATGAAGTACGTGGTAATTCATGGTAGACAGATTACTCCTCTGTGTCCCCAGGGCAACAGAATGGTTGAGAGATTCAAGAGCAGTCTCAAGACGGTGTTACAACCAAATGAATTACTCTCTGGTCACTGACTCGGGTGCTGTGCAATATGCTATGGGACTATAGAAATTCCCTGCATGAGACAATGGGAGGGTGTTCATTGGAATTGATGTTCAGAAGAAGATTGGGGACAAGGCTCCCTCGTCCCTCTGGTCCACCTCCTGTGCATGATCAAGAAGTGACTGGTATGGATAGTGTGAAGCAACGGGACATGAAGTATGCCGATCAACGGAGACATGTCCGGGAATGGCCTGAGCAAGCGGGGTCGGGGGGTGTCGGGGTTCTTGTCTGTTGAAGACCAGAATAGCAATCACACTCAATTTGATCCGATTCCCCTGACGGTGTCTCATGTAAAGGGGTCGATGATCACCCAGTCTAGCAATAACCCAGAACATATCTCATTTCAAGAGATATATTGAAAGGGAAAGTGACACATGCAGTGAGCAGCATAACGCGGAGCGTATGGGGTGGTCAGGAGTCGCTAGAAGGAAAGCAGATGGGCGTGCATGCGAGACCGGTGCAGTGTGTCAGAAGGCCTCTGCGTCTCATTGAGAAATTTGAGAACGATGAGGGACGTGAGCAATATTGTTGCCCTGTGGAGATGTCGTGTCCGCATGCGACACTGTTAATGCAGGACAATCAAGTGCTGTGAAGCTGCGTCACAGATGTAGCGTCTCATGGGCAATCCTGGTCTTGCGCATGCGCAATGAGATGTATGGTGTGTACAGGGATGCCCGGCACAGAGCGAATAAAGAGGGTCATACTCCTTGCTTGCTCCGTGTAATTACCACCGCCATACACACAAGCCCCACAATGCCGTGCCAGGCGACCCGTATCTATTTCCATGTGTGTCTGACCCCTGCCCACAAGGACAGTCGAGCCTGGAGATGCGAGGCACTTCTCGCCTTCTGTTGCTGTGAGCAGATTGGCAATAACTGAGCTGTGTGCGCCAGGAAGCTTCCAGCTAGGTGTGTTTGAGACCCAGCCTGGCCAGACCTGGGATCTGTTTAGCTTCAAGTGTGCGTTAGCGTGGCGGCCCAGTTGGCTCCTGTCCTGTGCCAGGACGCTGTGGTCTGCGTTTGACATGCTGGTGTGGAGGGATGTGCTGCCAGTTAGGGTGGGAGGCTGATGATTGGCATCGGGTTTGATGTGGTGGCTCTTTCCAGCCCTGCCCCCCATTCTCATGTAACATAGTTGCCTCTCTCTCTATGCGCCCAGCAGCTCTGTGTAGAGTACTCGGCAGCCTTCTGAGGCTAGACCAGCTACACCGCCCGCCCTCCTCCCTTGAACCCCCGCAAAGAATCGTGACCTTGTCACACATCTGAAATTCGAAGATTGAGGTTTGCAGCGTTTGTTTAGCTTGTTCGATTTGGGCCTTGCCCTCACTGGCAAGAATGTCAGAAGGGCCTTTTCTTTCCATGAAAGAATGTGGAGATTGCGGGGAGTGGAGCTGCTTCTTAAAGCGGCCCTTTCGCCTTTCGCTGCCTTTCCCTGTGGCGCCCGTCAGCTGTTCCTTGTGAACAGTGAACAGGAAACGGCAGCTGGCAGCCCTCCTTCCTCGGTGCTGCTTCCTGCACCCTTGCTTTCACTTTGCTTTAAGGGATGCAGGGCGCTCTCGCTTTATATGGGCAGGGGTACAGGCGCCCCCCCTCCTCCCGTCCCCCCGCCCAGGGCAGATGTTTTATCGCCGGTATTTATGGGACTGACTTGGAGGCCATGTCCTGGCGCCAGTTCTAACGCTTTGTGTCCCAGCCAGAGGCATGCTGGGTTGCGAGCAAAGCTCTGATTCTTGAAATGTTATTCGGGGGAGGTGGGGTGATACAGGGCTACAGGATGGAGGTGGGGTAACCGTATGCGTCTGCTGGAGCAAGGGGTGGGGAGGTGTATTAGATGTGTGTTTAATGGAGCGAGAATGACCGAGCAAAGCACTTTCTCTGGTAGTTTGCGAGGATGGCTGGAGTCTCGGGTGTAGAGGCTTAGAATATCATAGTGTCGGAGCAGAGATTGAGAAAGCTTCTTTCCCCGGCTTTTCTCTGTGGGGTTGCTGGGTATCGGTGCGGCAAGGTGTGTGGAGGTCGGCCGGTGGGTGGGGGGCGGGGGTCTCTTATGTTTTCAGGTTTCCAGTAGAAAGGGCTTTAAAGATGAAAGTACAAGAATTTGAATTTCCTACGAGCAATAGGGGTGGAGAGTGAGGTTAGTGGGAAGTTAGGGGAATGCAAGGTGTTAAGACGGATTTCTGAACTCTGTCCTGGTTGCGCAGAAGTTCAGAAGGCCAACCTAATTACTTGGAACAGAGTAACCTCTGGACGAGCCAGACCAATCAAGGTAGCGATCGCGGCGGTCAAGACTAGGTCTCAAGAGGGGTGAGGGTGACTGAAAAGGCCGCAATGAGCACACAAAGCAAGAGCGCTTACAAACTACTCCAAACAGTTGTTATATCAAAAATATATACACATTTATTTTAAGGCCTTTAAAACAATGACCGTAGCGAGAAAATCACAATATCACAATATTAAGCCAACACATACCATATCAACACAATATATATACAAATACGACAGTCGCAAGCATTAGAGGCACGAAATGTGTAGTCCACCTGCAAGGGAAGGCAAACAGGCAGTGCGATAATGCTTTAGACGCAGTTCGCCTTCAGAGGCACCTAACTAGATGAAAGTCCGAGCCCTGCGAAGAGTGGAGCCTTGTGCTCAAAGTACCTGCCACGCCGGTGCCAACGGGCAAAAGGGGAAGCTCTTCGGAGGAAGTCAGGCAGTTCGGGTTAGTGCACAGCAGAAGGAGAACAGGTTCCGCAACTCAAGCGCAGCCTCCACAGTGAGCAGAAGCAGAGTGCGAGTACGGACAAAAGGGTGCTGTTTTTACACAGCGGGGAAAAGCAATGGGCTACTGCAGGAGGGCGACCAGATCCTAGCTATACTACTCACCGGTCCCCGATGCAAGCAGACCCAGGCTTCTCCACGTTAGTTTCAGCAGCTGGCAGGTTCAGAAGAGTCGGGAAATGCCTCGTCGTCGTGTAGAGCAAAAAGACGTCCCAATCGAAGAAACGTGCACAGTTTTGTCACCCCCGCAGGGCAACGGAGCGGCCGTGTGTATCCGAGCCAAATGTACACTCCTCCCTTCAGACTTGGGAACGCCAAGTGTACGAAGCGTGGGAGAGTGACCAGGACTCGAAATACAACACAACCTGGCGGCAGTTACAGAGCAGGACTCCCTTGTAAGCTGGTCAGTCAACTGGATGGCCCAGAGACACTTCCGAAGGCTTGCTTGGCAGGAGATGATGAAGTCGCCGGGAATAGCTGTTCCTGCTATTCCAAAGGTCGAAGCACCGGTACAGGCCTTCTGGTTCGATCAAAGGAGGAAAGGGTTTCACAGGACGACGACAGTGCAAAGGAGGAGTCCTTCAGCGGGTCACCAGCGATTCCTCGGTCCAGCCTCTTGGTTGCAGGATACTTGGCTCCGGTATTCCTTCGTTCGTGAGAACTCAGGAGATCGACATGGTAGTGGTGTTTCCAGCCCCCTCTTATCCACGGTTCCCTTCGCGCCAAAACGGAGGGGAGCCAATGGGAGATCCGCTCATCAACACACATACCATACGTGGACCAATCACGGACCACGGTGGTCCCAGGCATTCACACTACCCTAGACTCTATGGCACCCAGGATGTGTATTGGGACCAGACATCCCAGCCCACACCCTGGAGGCACACAAAAGACATGTAGAAGCCCGCGAAAGCAACCACGTTTCGCGGGAAAGTACATGCCCAAATAAGGAAGGCCCCGGGTCGCTCGACCTGGGGAAGGTGAAGGGAGCAAGACTGTCAGTGGACAGGACAAAGGAGCCTCGTGGTCTGGCCATTTTGGGAGCCAGGCCACCATTTTGGGTTCAGCGCGAAAAATGCGCTCAGAACGCCAAAAGGAGCTCAAAATACACAAAACGATCGCTGCCACCATTCCAGTCCCTGAATGACTTGCACCGATCAAAATACCATCCTAAAAGAGTATCTAGGGCCTGTAGAAGGCTAGAGACCCAAGAGAGCTGTAACTTAGCTTACAGTGCCCTCTTGTGTCATGTTGCACTAAAGCCGCAACACGATAAAAGAAACTACGGGAAACAGTGTTCCCCGGTACTGACTGTCTTAAGGGCATGTCAGTTTCCCCGTAAGAAAAGGAGCGAAAGCCCAGAGGAGTGCAGCAGAAGGCTGCACTTCTCTGGCAAAGTCAAGAACAAGGTGAAAAACAACAGCAAAAAGTTTAGGGGTTGCCACATGGAAGGAAAATTACCTACAATTACGAAATCTTTCCTAACACAAGGTAGCTTTGCTGTTGAGTTGATGCATGCTGACATGAAGTACCATGAGCTCTGCGCGCTTGTCAGTTTCTAGGTGTCGTGTCTAGAGCGTAAGCGGCATTTGCGTCTAAAGGGGAGCCTCGTGTGCACGTGATGATCCAATGCATTGGCCCGGGGTGTGGCATGTATGTTGGACTAGTGTACTGATATTTGTTGTCTGTTGGGAGGGATCTTCAATTGCCATGCGTGGCTGGCTTGATTGGTATGAATATTGTGTGTTGGGGCGGGAGCAGTTAGCAACCTCGATCTAGCAAATTATAACATGGCATAGCCGGACTTCCAAAAAGACATGCAAGGTATCACAAAGGATTAGAGGTCATATTTTATTTTCGCATTTATAAAGCGCACTAAGCCCAAGGGCATCACAGTGCTGGTTAGAGTTGCAAAGTCTGTGCATGGTGGACAGGGGCACAACCACATTTTCATAGTAATATCGGACCCTGTGCAAGGGCAGAGCCATGAGATGTTTTGCTGAATGTCCAATGGGATTGTTCTGCTCTTGGGGTGGAGGACAGCGAATTACAGTATTTGGAGGCGATGCCTGGGAAGCTAGATTCTCCCGATCTCTTTAGATTGTATCTCGGGGTGGTCAACCGGTAGGTGTTAACAGATTGGGTGGGTCTTGATGACTGCATTTTCTTAAATTTGTGCGACAGGGGCGGTGTTAGAGAGGCATTTATGTGTGATGGCCAGTGAGCCTGTTTTCTGGCAGCGGATACATGCTCCTCCAATGGAATGTTCAGTTCGGCTCTGAGGGCATTATTCTGTATGACTTGTAACTTGTTAATGTTACGAGTGGAGATGTCTGCAAATAGGGCATTACAATAGTCGAGCCCCGAACCAATGAACGCATGGGTGAAATGAAGGCAACTGTATGAGGAGAGAAACGGTCTTCTGCCGTTAATTAGTTTTGTGGTGTAGGCTGCTGCTGAGGCGATGGCATTGACCTGCCTCATTAGCAAAAGGATGGCATCAAGGTGCCTAAGGTCTTAACGTCGCTTGACACTGGGGTAGAGATCCCCTCAATGGTGAAGGAGCTGTAGGCTTTGTCAAGTTTGTTGAGGACCATTTGGAAGCCGATAAGGATTTCTGTCTTGCCGTTCATACAGCATGTAGATGCCATCCATGCCTGAATAGTTTTGTTCACTGAGCTCAGCATGTCAGAGGAGTAGTTTCTGGATAGTGGCAGAAGGATCTGCATGTTGTCCACATAGTTAGTATATGAAACGCCTTGTTCGTCCAACAGATCAAATAACAGTTTTGTAAAGTTGTTATACAGAGTTGGGTAGACACAGGAGCCTTGGGGCACACCCCATCTAACTGGGGAGGGGGTGGCTGTGACATTGTCCGCAAACCCCTTCATGGATCTGTCGGCCAGGAAAGAGGAGATCCAGGAGATGGCCTCCAGTGAGAAGTTGGCTACGGTGGACAGGTGCTGACATAGGTTTTGGTGGTCTACCAAATCAAAGGCTGCAGATAGGTCTACCAGAAGCAGGTTAGCTGACTTGCCTTCATCCTTGATGTCATCCATCTGGTTTGTAGGGTCTATCAAGGTAGATTTGGTTCTGTGGCCGTGCTTGAACCTAGATTGGCATAGGCCCAGGATTTTGTTGGCTTCGAGGTATTGTATCTGACGATAGGCAGCTCGATCGATGATCTTTAGAAGGAACGGGACTGTAGTAATACAGCGATAGTTGGTGGCTATGTCAGGGTCTAGGGAGGGTTTCTTGAGTAAGGTGAGCACTCAGGATTTCTTCAGACTGGATAGCACTTGTCAGGGCGAAAAAAGCAGACATTGATAAGAGACGTGATGAAAGGCGACAGTGCTTCGGTGCAGTCCTTGATGACAGTGGCCGGACAGAGTCCTCTATGCAGCGTGGGGCAAGGTGGGTGGGGAGGGGATTTAACCCTTTCATGAGCAGAGACCTCCACCACTTCCACTGGGGAACAGTGGAATTGGGGCTGGTTGGGTTGGTCTGTAGGCAAGGGGGGGGGGGTTGAGTAGGTAAGGTGACTGGGCACCCACAGTGGATTGTTTGGTGAGTATCTTTTTTTGTAGTCTCTATTTTGTTGGTAAGAGCAATTTGGATACTAGTGCACCAGACGACATCCTTGGTGTAGGAGGACAGGGTGGCTGTCGGGGATTGCAGCTCGCGCAGGATGAAGAAGAGCAACCTGAGCATTTCAAATTCTGGAATTGTAGGTAGAGCTTTTTGCCTGTAGTATGGCTAGTTTGTACTTTTTGACAGTGGGGCCAAGTGAGCTGTGTTAGTCTGTAGGAGTTTTCCTGCAGGTGTTGTCAGCTTTAGCGTTTTTGTTTTTTGTTGGAGGGTGCAGAGGTCATTGGTGAACCAGGCATTCCGGTGCTTGGCTGGTTTAGGTTTGCACATGGCCAAAGGGGCGATAGTGTCCACGGGGGCCATGATAGTTTTGTTGTAGAGACCTACTAAGATGGCGGGGTCAATAGTCTGAGGCAATGGAGGCTGAAGCTCATGCAGCAGTGGTAGGATGCAGTCTTTGGTGAGCTTGCGGATGCTTCTGGCCAAGGTGGCTGGCAATGGAAGGATGGTAGATGGGTTGGGGGTAGAGGTTGGGATGGAGAAAAAGTAATACGATGATGGTCGGTCCACGGGCAGGGTAAGCTGGCAGTGATCAAGGCTTGGCAGTTAAGGTGTTCTAGTCAGTCCATGATGCAACCTTTGGCATGAGTGGTAATGAGGATGTGTTGGGTGAAGCCGATTGAGTTAAGGGCGGAAGCTAGTGATGAAGAATTGGTGCATTGAAACCAAGGTTTAGGTCTCCCAAGAGTAGGATCTTAGACAAGGCTTTAGTCAACAGGAGGTGCATAGTATCTTCAAATGATAGTCTAGTGTACCCCTGGCCCTCCACTAAGTGGATGGTGATCGAGGATGTGTGATGGAGATTAGGTTTAGCTGATAATAGTTCTCCACTGGGTAAAGGTGCGGAGCAGATTTCTCTGAGCGGCAGAGATTCTTTGGTTATTAATGCTACCCCGCCACCTCTTGCGTCTTGTCTGTTCTTGCGTAGGATGGTGTATCCTGCGGTTATACCGTCCGAGAGGGAGGGGCCGTAGACGGCCTGAAGCCATGTTTCCGAGGCTGTTAGGATGTCCAGGTTGTTGGTGATGAGGCCAGCAATGTCGAGTGGGCGGGTTGGTATGGATTTGGCATTCACCAAAGCACATTTTACGGAAGAGGAGGATGTATCGTCAATGCCTTTACTGGTCTTGTGCGACCTGCTAGGATGAGTCTCAAGTTTGCTAGAGTGTGAGTTGCTTAGGATGTTGAGCTGGTTGGAACTAGGCACATTACTCTGGACGGGGGTCATGACCGTGGTTGGAGGCACTAGTCTGGGTGTGAGACTGTGTGTTAGGTGCTGAGTGCTGGGGAAGTGAGTGCTTCACAGGTGAGGGGGTGATCATTTGTGGACCCGGAGAGCTTAGTGACATTTTCTTTGGTTCAGCATTGGTATCACCGGAGAGCTAGTGGTCACAGTGGTGTGGCGGTGGGGTGAGTGGGAGAGATTGGTTTGCTGGTGGTGTCAGACCTGTCTCGGCGAGCGAGGCCTGGGTGTTTGCTTTGAGTGAGACCTGGCGTGTTAGGTGTGTGTGCTGATTGCGCAAGTGTCTGCATTCTGGAGCATACTGTCACAGGAGGCGTGGTTGAGTCATGAGTGGAGGCATTGCTTCCTAAGTGGGAAGGTTTTGCGGTTCACGGTCAAGGTGGATAGTGGGAGCGGTAGATGCTGGCATGCGGTTTAATCCTAGAGGGCCACTGGCAAGAACACCAGAAAGTATTAGATCTCAGGGGGCATTGCCTTTTACACAATGAGCTGTAGAAGTAACTTAAGACTGCTAGTGGTGAAAGGAGCAAAATGCGGGAGGGTGTAATTGAGTAGGGATGATGGTCAAAGTGTGGCACCAGGCGAAGTAGAAAAATGGTTGGCTTAATCGTCAAAGGCAGTGACGCTTACCTTGGGAATAGAGGCTTATCGCTGCCTTTATGGCCCTGACAGGCCCGGACAGGATCAAACTCGGCCCTTTGCTTTGGCCTTTTGCTGTGAGCCGGCTTTGCTTGTAGAGCAATATGTTGTGAGCAGGAATCCTACCAGACCTCTGATCGCGGAGCCAGACCTTTCACATTCCAGTTTCCCACAGGCAAGGCCACATCGGCCATGTTTGAGTGGTGCCAGAGCTCCTCCGAAGTACATTAAATAGCCCAGACAGGCTTACCTTATCATCTGATGTTGCAGCTGTTGTATTCTGTGACCGATGCCTAGCAGGGACGTCAGGGCATGGCTTGAATACACCATGGATTGTGTTGCCGGCTTGGGGTTCTATCGCAGGGGCCATCACTCTTGCACAGGGTGAGCATAGAAACACATGGAAAAGGCCTTTGAAACTGATATAGTTTGCTTCTACCACTAGCCTCTTGCAGACCGGCCCGATTTCACTTGCTCACATTGCAACAGGCTGAGCTCTTTATCGCATACATTTAACCCCTTATGCTGCAAGGATAATTACCATATGCTAGGGTTACAGGAGGGAAGAACGTTTGGTGCAAACCTCATTTATTAATGTGGTACTGTCCTCAGTGGGTAGCTGGGGCCTTTGACCATTGTTGGAGGTGCCAGAATCCCTGGTCATTTTTTCCTGAAATCTTCCCCAGTGTCTCCCACAAACCTCACATCCCTCTCACACATGCACACCATACAGCCACAGGTCAACATTGAATGAAATCTCCTCTCCTGGTCTCACCTTCACCTGGTTTTGATGATGTTTTATCACTTCTGCTTCAGACGGATGCAGAAACCCTGCAGAGGGCGGTTCCTGGTGAAATGTGGAGCGGGAAACCTGAAACGTGGGGTCTGTATTCTTCAAAGTGCCCCATGAACTTTGGTGCACCGTGTATAGGTGCCTAGAGGGTGTGCTGTCGCCAAAGGAAGGTTAAGCAAAGCATGCTGACGGTGAACGAGAGGGGGCTGGTGCAGGGGACGGGACAGGCAGTCCAGAAACACTGCAATCTTGAAATGACAGTATCTCCTGTCCCTTACTGGGTACTGCTCTATGCCCAGGCTCATAGAAAGCTTTGTGCCAGAACCGACTGACTGGTAATTTATATGGTTCCTGGTTGAATGTTAGGGATACCTTGCCAATGGCATAAGGAAAGGGGCAATTAATGATGGCACATAACACGTTGTGATGCTGGAAATGCATCGGAGGGACAGGGCCTCCGTATCCTTGTCCTTTACTGCCTTTTTATCGTGTGTTCTGTCATATTTTCCACGCAGGAGTTCATGTGGGACTCCTGGCGGTGCAGCTCTCTTTTGGTTTGGTGAACGGACCCGTGGGATAACCCTACGGCACCCATGGATGGGGATACAACCCTGTGCCCCTAGTGTATGTTTTTGGGCACCTGTGGGTGGCCCACAGAGCAGGGTATGGGCTGGTGGCAGCTCCATGCTGAATTTGACAGGTGCTCTTGTTGTCCTCCATTTTGGGATATCCAGGCCCTGCCATTGGAATCAGTTGATTCCTGATAGGAAACAAGATGGCCCCTGTGGCCTCTTGCTTTCTATTGTCTGTTACCTTGTTTTCTCAAAGTCCTGGGAAGCCCTGACTCTGTCCCTTCCCCCTGACTGGCTGTTAGGTGGGAGTGCCATATATGGTGTTGTTGTGAAGGCCCGGCCAGACTAGCTGGAGCCTTCCCAGTGACTGTATGTTGTGGGTACCTCCTGTGGGTGGGACCTGGGTGGGACCTGGGTGAATGGAGTGTGTGTGACCAATATGCACTTCTTGTTGTGGTTGTCTGGTTTCTGGCATGAGAGACAAATACTGAGACAGCCCTGCCCGAAACTGGCCTGAATGCAGTGTGTAGTGTTGAATGGAGGGTACTTGTCCCAATCCACATTCCTTGTTGTGAGTGTCTGAGAAGGAGCAGGATGGCCTGAATGCACTGTGTGCCTGATTGGCTGACTGACTGCATGAATGCCCTTCTGTATGATTGGCTGCTGAGAGTGACCCAGCAGTGTGGATGAGAGACAGAATAGTATATCTGGGGACCTCTCACACTGGAAATTGTTCAGAAGCTGCGTCTACACTTTAAGAGTGACTGGAACTGCTGATCCTCAACGCCCAGCTGGAAGACGAAGACTTGCTGTTGCATTTGCTTCGACCTGATCTGAAAGCTGCCGAGTTCGTCAAGGACTGATCCGAGAGAGGACCTGGTAAGGGGCCCTCTTCCCGTGCTCCGAGGGACCATCGAGCACCACTAAACCTTGGCCGAAGCGCCCTGGAAGTCAAACCCTTGAAAGGCTGCCGACCCGAGACGGGACCGCTGAGGAGAACGAAGCAAAGCACCCGGACGTCGCCGCTGTCGAAGTCTATTGCCGTCGACCAGGGTTTGCAGGTTTGTGTAACCGCTGGAGGCCCGTCTAAATTGTGTTGCCCAGCCGTGGGGACCATTTGACGCCGTGCCGCCGACGACCGGAGCCACCCGCTCCTTTGCCTAAGAACATTTGAATCCAAGGACTCCCTTGTCCACAACGTTGACCGCTTTGTCCCACCAGAGAAAGTCGAGGATGACCAACGCACCGAGGAGAGTCCGCCGGTGGGTTTCCCGCCACCTGAAGGCCAAAAAGACTTCGACGACTCGACGCCCTCGCTGGGCCACAGTTCTTCTGAAACTCTTTGGGGTCCTGAACAATCTATCACCGAGGTGCCCCGCACACCTCATCCTCGCAGGACGTCGCCGACGAGCACTGCCTGGATCGACATCGGGGTCTCGGCACCCTTGAACTTGTCACCGCCGTCGACAACAAGTTCACCATCTTCAACACCTCTCGACGATCCGTGGCTCCTGCTTTAAAGGGAGTCACTCAAGAAGGATCCTTCGATGCGTCTTCGAAGAACTCTACTCCACCAGGTACCTTGGGGGGGTAAAGCATTATAGGAGGGAATAAGACTATTGAACAATATACGGACTGGGCTTGTGGTATATATATCTTATTTTACAGGTTGCCCAGGTGGGGGGGTGGGGATCTCCACACAGAACGGTGCCTAGTGGTAGGGGTCAGAAATCATCTGCCTATTGTTTCAACCATCTTGCGTTCCTTCCTATCTCTATTGCTGGTTTCCTCGTTATTGATCTGTGTGACATTTTAACCGTACTGTTGATGCACTTTAATGAGATCTGATAACATTGGTGGTACCACTTTAGAATTGTATATATTTATCATTGTTGATTTCCGAGTACAAAGTGCGTTATTGTGATCGTGTGCATACCTTTGAATATTAATTATATAAAGACTGTGTTTTCAGTAATACAGTGTGTGTGGACATTCCTTTGTGGGGGTTCGGGGACTACACTGTACTTAAGAACCAGCCCGCATCACCTCCCGAGAAGCTAGGCCTTGATTGCTCGTCCATTGCTACCGTAATAGAGAATCTTGGCTGGGGTCTTCTGTGCCTCTCCTCTACCATCTAGAGAGCAGAAGTACAGACACCCCCTACCAGTCTTTACACACGTTGCATGAGAACATCATTAACTAGTCTTATATTTCTATTGGTGCGATGTTCCTTCTCTGTGCTCTCCTACTGTCAAGATCTGAGTCCACGTGGATTAGAATACCTCCGTCCCCAAGTACCAGTCAGAGAAGAGCAAGTAACTCAGTGACCGATTATTGGGGTCACAGGTGGCAGGAACAGAAAACACCGGGTCCCGGATGGCTGCAATGGAAATACAGTGTAGGTATGCAAGTATACGGACTGTACTATAAGGAATAATTATACACAAGGACACCTACCCGCGGGAATGGACGATGTCCGCTCTTGACCTAACTTTTCCCTCTGGCTGTTTTGTGATGGAGGAGATGGTAGAATACCTATGTACAACAGGGTCCACCTGGGTCGTGAAAGCAGTGATGCTAGGGTTCACAAAGTACTTGATACTTGAGTCTTAAGTCCAGAACAACAAAGCCAAGGGTTGAGAGGAAAGCAATCCAGAAAGCAGAGTCCAAAGTAGCAGCAGTTCGAGTTGGCAGTCCAAAAACCAATAAACCAAATCCAATGAGGGCAAAACCAAAGTGCAGAAATTCCAAAAAACGAGGTCCAAGGTCCAAAATCCGAAAGAAACAAGGTCCGTAATAGGGAGGTAGCCAAACGCCATCAGAACAGCTGAGAAGCACCGGGTGACTGATGTAGACTGTATTCATCCCGGCACTTCCTCATCACGTGATCTCCATGTTGGGATCACGGGAGCGTGATTTTTGTGAGGGACACGTGATCGTCTTCTGGGCGTGCAATTTTATGTAAGGGGCCAGGAAGCGAGGTGGAGCCTACACGACTGCAGGTGCCATGGCAACCCCCAACGCAGCTGGGGCAAACGTGGTCTGCGCCGCCACAGGGACGAGCCCCCAGATGCAGGGGTCCAGATGTCTGTGTGCATGGTATTTTTGTGCCTTGATGCATGACATCTACGAACCCTGCAGGCATCTAGCGGAGTTCTTACTGCCATGCCCTAGCACAATACACTGCCTACAAAAATGAGTCTTCCAACTAGTCCAGCCGAGGCCAAACTGATCAGCCATTTAAGTCCACTACATGGTCTGCGTATCTGGGCTTTTGATGACCGTATGTGCTAAATGCTGTCACTTCTTGGGCATATGCAGCTAAATAGCAGGGTGCATTGTGAGGCTGGTAGATGATCTTTGGGAAGGTCCAAAGCAGGGCGCCTTTAAGGGCCATGATGCACCAGCACATAGAATGCTTAATCTGAAGTCAAGCAAGGACTCATCTGAACGGCTGGTTTACCATTTTAGGAGTGTAAACTGCACTCTGTAGACTGTCTCAGATGGCAGCGCAAGATATAGCTGCAATCTTAATAAATAGTCTGGGCCTGATTGAGTTTGGCAATACTACTTACATTAATACCACTAAAGTCATTTACCATTACTGCATGTGGCAAATACTGGGTACCTGTAAAGTCTGCATGATTGCAATGGGGAAATAACCGCAAGGTCTGCATCACTTGTAGGGGGTCTGTAGGACCAGGGGGTCTGATATTCGCAGTAATGCTTTTGTGTGGCAGAAACTACCTCCACACAAAATCAGGTGTTAGCGTTTCAGCAAAGAAACCTGGCGGTGCAGTAAAAAATCCAGTAATGGTAATTGACAAGATGTTTGAGCAGTACTGCCATACGTGTAATCCGGTCCTTTGAGTGTCAGCCGGCTATATCAAAATGTATACAGCCATTTGGTCACACAAGTCACCAAACTATGGGTACGGAAAAACAGAAAACTAGCTCTAAAAATACCAATGGGTTCTGCTTTTGGGGTCCAAAGCAGTCGGACCCATTGTGGATCTCCAGCATTTGCGCCGGCATGAAAATCCATGCTGGCACATTTGTATGGTGGAGAGGAAGGGAGGCGGCAGAAACTCGAGTTGCATTCTGCCCCTCCTCTCCGCCAAACAAAGGAATGAAAATGGGGTTAATGTTAATGGGAAGTCTATTATGCCTTCCATTAACGATACGCCCCCATACAACATGAGCCCCTCAGCGATGGGTCTAGTTTATGTGAAAATTCTGGCAGGAATATGCCAACCTCTTTATGGGCCTCCATGTACACACTGCCATTAAACAACCCGCTGCAACACAAATGCCAGTGGTATGTAGGGGTGGAGGAGGTGGGAGCCATGTGGACAGGCACCTAGCAATGGCGCCAAATGCCTGGTAAATCCAGGTCAGAGAACGCAGGTGTTTGGAGAAGAAGCATGGGACATTTGTGTTCATGGGAATATGGGGCTGTTTTGCTTGTAGCGGAAAGGGGAATTTGGAGGAGGGCTAAAAAGGAAGTGGAATCTGGAAGTGTTTGGGGTGAGAACAAGCCAGGGGTACTGAGGGCACGCTGGTGTTCTAACACAAAAGGAAAATCTTGGCTTGATGTCATTGACAGCCCTAATGTACACCTAATTCAGACACAAATGTCCCCAATGTCAGGTTGTTTAGACGTATTCTTTTTAGCCATTATTTTAAGTCATTTTAATATATTGTGAATTTGTATTTTATTGTTTTGTGATTGCATTAGAGTCAGAAAAGATCTCATTTTATGTCGGTTGCTTAACTGTGCTGAAGGTGCTGCTAGTCTAGAATTGTTCGCGTTTGTTTAGCCTCACGTTTCCCGCTACCAGACGTCGCCTGGACCGTAGGACTACAACCTCCAATTGTTTCTTCTTGTCCATCCCACTAGAAATCAGCCTACCAGGCGCGTGAGGGAGAACCTGTGGCGTCGGGCTATCTCACTACTAAACCGACTTGCCCACGGCTCTAAAGCACTTATTACTGCGGCCACTAAAAATCAAGAGGATACTATGAAGGATAATGCATTAGCCACACCAAGCCCTACAATAACCCGCGCTGTAAGCATGGAAAGGAAAGGAGAGACGCCAGAATGCAACGCTTAATCAAACTGATTGATTGTTTACAGCAACTAGGTGTTTGTATTAAGAAGGGCCGTTTCTGTGGGCGGCTCCAGTGTGGCAAAAGCAACCGGATGTAATGCTTAGCCGTAGGGCATCTTCAGTGGCGTGCCTCAGGCTGCTGTTATCGACTACTAGGTCTTTCTTAAAGCATGCAGTAGAAGAAGCGTCATACGTCAGTAGTCAAGATATTGATATATGTGCAGTCACTGAGACCTGGAGTCAGAAGCCGCTGGACCGACATTAGCACTGGCTATTCCAGAGGGGTACAGCATGGTACAGCAATATGGAGCCACAGGAAAAGGAGGAGGGGTCGCATTTATTTTTAAATCCAGTCTTGATGTTTGGGAGGGAGAGTCCCTAATTAGTGATGGAATTGAGATCAAACCTATTAAAATCCGGATAAATGCTGAAACCACTAAACCCTGTGCCTGACTTTGCTAACCAGCTGAGCAGCATTCTACTGCCCTTACCGAAAATGAATACCAGGGCAATGGTTCTTGGAGACTAAACTTAACTTATTCACCTCGGGTGACATTGAAGAGGCAGTGCAGTCTTGGCTGCCTATTCTTGCCACAAATTGTGTTTGCACAACCTTGGGTACGATGTTGCAATCAGTTGTGTTCCTCCTGGACGACATGCTGTGTCACTGGGACCATGCGGCTAAACGGGCTCAAAGCGCACACTTATCAGCTGGTGCTTGCGGTTACAGCTCCTGCTAGTCTGGCAGCCTCTTTCAGTCGAAAGGCACGTGGATTGCTGCTTTTTTGCCTTTATGGTGGCAATGGCAATCTGTTGGGCCTCTCTATGTGCACTTTGGCCCTTGAAATCTGTCTTCTATTCTGCAGCCAGCTAGTAGAGGGGGCTAGACTATTCAACTAAAATTGGCCTTTTGAGTGCCTTAAGTGGGGTAAGAAATTGAGGGGGGGGACTTATTTAGGGGTGTGGCTTGCACAATGGGCGTGGTCTAGAACCTGATAGGCGTGGCATAAAGGCGAACATGTAAAAATGGTCTGGCCTGTATAACTAAGTGCATATCACAGCACAGTCTGCTTGGTGCAAACTAAATGGATACATCAGCATGTGCACCCGGCACACAATGCATAAATAAATAAACCGGGTCGTGTATGCAGGTGAGGCCTTAGGACCCAAGAGCTGTTCCTGCTCAGCGCACTACCAGGTTTATTTATTTATGCATTGTTTGGCGGATACACCTGCAAACACCTTCTAAAATTCATGACTGAGGATGGCTATTTCCTGTAACGCAACTCTCGGTGTGCTGCTAGCAATCCCCCTGCCTGGCTGTTGCTCTGTGTCATGAATGTTGTGCGCATCGGAAGAGGAATGAACAGGTGGTACTTTTTGAGATGATAGGCTGTAGAGGAAATGTGTGGGCCTGTCAAAATACAAACAGGGTTTCGGGGACAATCGAGATTCAAATAAAACCAAAAAGAAACTGGCATGTAGTTATTGAGTGCCTGTGTAATGAGTCTGTCTATGCATGTATGAGGTCAGACTGCTGTTGGGTCCTTTTACATTATTTCAAGAAGTGTCTTACGATGAGTGTTTTGTCAGTTAACTCTTCTCCAGGCTCCCTGTCATCCCTTTCTTCCTGCTTTTCCTTTTTCCTTGCTCTCATTGCTTCACTCCTCTGCTCCATTCTCATGTCTTTCCTCTTTTCAATCCTTCGCCCCTCTTCACCAATCTCACCCCTTTATTTCCTTGTCTTCCATCTCTATTCCTTGTAAGCGACTTCAATTCAACACTACAGCTAAGTCAATGCCTAGTCTGGGATGCTGAGGGAAACCCTTATTGATATATTTTTATGTCCAGTTCGTTTACTCTGGATGACAACCCTTATATAACACCCCTCTCTTAGAATCCCACTGACCCAGTGAGCCAAGAAGTAGGTTTGTTTTGCAAATTAAAAGGTTTATTTGAAAATTAAACAATATATATCTATCACACTTTTATAGTAAATTAATATTTGATAGCACACTTGTGAGGATGATAGTGATCAACAATGGATAATGTTACAGTGGTACACTCTTTTTGATGGCTTGGAAGTGATACAGAGAAGATAAAGTAGCTGAGAATGCTTTTATGGCTTCAAGGACAATGCAATGATGAATGAAAATGCAGTACATAAAAAAAAAACTTGATATGACTTCAACAAAAGACAATGTAATCACTTTTCTTTGACAATTCACCCCCCACCCCCTCTATGCAAGGTAAAGAGATGGGAGGAAAGCACAGAGTTCTCAGGAATGCAATGAAATATAATTCAGTTCCCCCCTAGCAAGCTTAGAGGAAAACAGGTAGGAGTTTTAAACACAGGCAAGATACTTTTAATTGTGGTGGCAATGAAGTGAAAAATATAATCAAATTGCTTTTAATTCCCTATAGGAGGTTCAGGGTGAGTGAGAGATACTTTAAATCAGTTCAGGATCACTTTAGCAGTGCTCTATGAATGATTGTCAGGTTGCACACGAATTTCAGCAAGGAAAGCGAGGACAAATATTTTTACACGTGGCTGAAGTTAAGCAAAACGTCAAATCGCGGCAAATTTAGTAGTGTGCGTCGAGCGCAATTACAGAGGCACTATAAGGAGTAGGAAGTCGGTTGTAGGCTCGTCGTAAAGCCTAGAATCTTAGCTTTAAGATGAAAGTTAAATCTCGTTCATAGCACAAACGGTTCCGGAGATACGGCCGATTTAGTAAAGGTAGTTTTTCGGATTTGAAGTTTTAAAGCTCAGAATGAGAGATGACAGTTTTCAGTTTTAAAGATGACAGAATGACACGATTCTAGGAGGCAGTTCTAATAGGCTAAAATAGTTTGGATTAGATTATTTTAAACTAAGAGATTGGTTTTGGCACAGTGCTAGCTGGGTACTCACACTAGATTTTGGACAGGAATGCGACTTAGTCACCGATCGGGTCATGATTGGCTGGTCTTCTGCTAGCGGTTCTTCACAGCGGTCTGGTCTCTGGTTCTGCTCTCAGCACTGCACAGTTCTGGTCTCTCTGGATCTCTGGTCTCTCTGGATCTCTGGTCTCTGGAGATTGATGGATTTGAAGTCTGGAGTCTCCCGGCAAAGCGTCCCGCAAGAAAGTGGAAAGTGAATGTCTCTACCTGGGTTCCACGGTTCCTTTTATGTGTTTTGAAAATGGGTGTGTGCCTGGGCCTAGCTAAGCCTGCCCCTCTCACTTATCATTGGCCAAGCTTTCCTCTCTCCGTTGATTGGGGGAAAGAAATGGAGTGTCAGAGTGATGCTGTAGGTTTTATGGTTAGAAGAACCTCCCCTTGTCAAATTGCACACATCTATTTCTGACCCAAATACATATTTATCTATGTACAATTTTTATAATATTATAGGTCCAGTTAACATATTTTCTGTAGCACCAAACCATCCGATCCCTGTCTTTGTAAGATGTCGTGTCCACTTATGACAGAATTCTCCCCTTTTCATCCAGATAACGACCTCTAAACCTTTCCAGATTTTACACAAATGTGCACCAGGGATATGGGTTTCAGATGATAAAGTGTCAGATTTTTAACATGCATACATTTGGAGTAACAACTTTTTTTCCGCTACTATCCCCAAGAACATACCACAGGGTCCTAACACCTCTTAAAATGTGCACAGAAAAATCACAAGAATGATGATGTTATTCATATAATTTTTACAAGTCTGCACTATGAATTATCCATCTTTTTAAAATCATGCTCTGGTCCCAAAGGGGTGTGGTTTTCCAAAGCACATGATGGAATTTCTGGTTTATCCACTTCCCCCAAGCTCAGCTTGCTCACAGATGCAGTGCCCCTCCCAGTTTCTCCCAAGAGGAAGCCATTTTACGACCCCCCCCAATATAACATTTGCCTGAGCCAGGGACAGTGCTTTGTTTAGTTTCCTGTAGTCCCTAGGTGCCACTCCCCTAATTCAATCAGAGAGGTGTCATCTCCTTTTGGCAGGGGCAGCAGGATGCAGCCAGGCCTGGGAAGAGTTGTTGAGCCAGTTCAACTCCTGTCGGGGGTAGTTGTCAGGCAGAATTCAATCTCTTTAAGCCAAGCTTCAGCTAAATGTCACTTTAGTTCCCAGTTTTCTACATTCAAATCCAACTTAAAATGTTTGCACATGCAGCTAGAATGCTGATTCTAAGTTCAAAACTATGACATTTAACGGTTGCAACCTATGTTACACTCAAAAGTAGGTCACTCATTTATTTTAAACATTTCGATGTTCGTGGCTGCCTGTCCATTTAACATAAGCTGCTGACATCCACAGCTCAGCCAGCTTTGTTATAAACATTGTTTTGGGCTCTTCATCTTTCCAGATTTTGTATGCACACAAGAATACATTCTGCCAAATGTCTGCAGGTGTTCATTGAGATTTTTGAATATCGTGTGATCTTTAAAATAGGCATTTTTAGCTTGCATTCAGGGAAACAAAGGTGATTTTAAAGCGCTTTTATTTTTTTTAGCCAACCGGCACTGCTGTTTTTCCTTTGGCACACATTTCACTCATGGCTCTCCTGGCCCATCATGCTTGCACTGGTGGGTGGCAGGTCAGGGGACCACTTTGCAGTGCGCAAAACTGCACGGTTCTCCAGGATTCTGGCGCAAATGTGGGCTTTTCCGCCCTCTTGGATTTCCTAAACCCACAGCACCAAATGTTGCAGCATAATAGTCCAAACGTGGGTCAGGACACCCAACATCCTTCTCTTCCATTGCTTCACCCCTCTTCAGCATTCTCACCCTTGTCTTTCCTCTCCTCATCCTTCTCTCAATCTTACCCCTGTCTTTCCTCTCCTCTTTTCAATCCTTTGCCCCTCTTCACCAGTCTCACCCCATATTTCCTCTCATTCCATCTCTCCTTTCCACCTTCTCTTCCCCTTCTCTATTCGCACCCATCTTTTCTTTCCTCTGCTCTCATTTCTTCTCCCCTCTTCCCCATTCTAACTTTTGACTTTCCTCTCCTCCTTTTCTATCACATAATTTCTCATTCATTCTTCTGTATCATCATCGTTTTCTGTCACTTTCTTGTGTTTCTTTCCTCCTTTTCATTCTTTCTATAGATTTCTCTCCAATGTATGCACCTCTCGGCTATGTGTCCCTATCTTTCCTGCCCTTATTTTCTCTCTAATGTTACCTTTTCTCGATTTCATTTTAATATTTCACCACTTTTTTATTTCTCACGGTCTTGTCCTCTCCTACTTTTCCGTTCAGGTTCACTTGTTACTCTACTTCTTTTCCCGCCTACCCCCTCACCTTCATCCCCTTGCTCCTTTCTCTCTTCTCACACTTTTGGTTTCACTCCTAGAACAGACCTGGTTTCTTTATTTATGCATTGTTTGTCCGATACATGTATCCGACAAACAATGCACAAATAAATAAATTAACCACGTCATGAGCAGAGCGGGAACAAACAATGCAATAATAGATAAATAAACCGGGTCTGTTCAATTGTGGGCTGGTTCTCGAGTCTGCACCGCAAAGCCCCCAGGTTTGCCGAGGGTCAAAGACACCTCAGTGATCTGGGGAGCGGTTGCGGGCATGATTCTGCCCACAGGCAACAAAGGAACTGTACCTTCCTCTCCTGACCCCTCTTGAGGGGTCAGGAGAGGAAGTTAGAGTTTGGAGACGCCGCAGTGTGTTTTCTCCAGGCAGCTGTGACTGACAGAAGTGTCAGCCAGCCACAGAATCGCTTAGCGCGACGCTGTGGCTGGCTGGCACTCCTGTCAATCACAGCTGCCTGACTCAATCATGGGGCGAGCTCATCTCCCGCTCTGGCCGTGGTGGGATAATGACCCGCCATGGCATGGTGGGACCAGGGAGCCCCGGCTCAGCCTGACTTTTTGGAGACTGCCGGAGCTCGGCTCAGGCCCACTTAAAGCACTGGGCCTCTTTCATTAATTCTGCTGTGGCTTTCTAGAATCTGCCTCGTGTGTAAATAAAGCAGCCGTGCGGCAGCATCCTCCTCCCCTAGGCTCCAAGTTCAGGCTCCTTGCAGGTACTCGAGAAACGTGCAGTGACTCTTTACTGCCTAGATTTCCCCAGAACACAACCCTCTCTGAATGACGCATTCTCCTGTACCACTCGCAGGCTCTGGTATTCTCTGGGGCCAGCATCATCTTGCCACATCGCTACTTTATTTATTTTTTTAAAACGTAAAAACCTATGTGTTCCCAAAGTAAGTGTTTCGTTGTTTGGTTCTGTGCCCTGGGCCAGCTGTACTGGTTTGTATAGTGCTAACTGGCGAGAGTCGGATTTCTATTAGCTTCTACTTTTGTATGTTGCTTTCTTGTTTGCTTTTGCTGATGTCCTTGCTTTGCACAGGGCTCTCCTAGTCTCTGGCCAGAACCCTTTTCATGTAATGCTCCCTCCTCTGGCTACTAGACCATGTGCAGTAGTGAGTGGGCTTGCGCAGCAGCCATGCCCCGTGCCTAGTAATAACTAGGCATGCTGCGGGCATCTTCCTGTGCCGGGTGGGGCTGTAGACTGTGTCCTGAGGACAGCCGTCGGGCCTTTGCACGGCACAGGGCCGCCGCATGGCCTCACGGTGCGAACAGAACGACTGCCCAGCCTTTACAGTCACGTTAATGGGCGCTGCACCGCCTCGCTTCACCATTCTCTGAAAACGTGGACTCTGATGGCCCCTTGATTCTGGAGCTTGCGCAGCGCTTTCCCGAAGGAGGCCTCTTGTGGGACATGGCCCTGCGAGGTCGAAGTGGCCTAGGTGCTAAAGCCTCACGTGTGTAGACAAAACTTTCCAATTCCTTGATGACTGTGAAATGCAGCTGTTTTCAGTGGGGGGCGGGGGGGGGGGGGCGTACGTCTTCAGTGCAAAGATTGTGCCGGTTCGCTTAACCCAGCTGTCTCCCCTCCCCTCCTCTCCCTTGTCTCGACACGTGCGCCTGGATACAGCTGTTCCCTCTGGCTGGGGGAGGCCTGCTGGCATCTGTCACCGCACGGCTGTTAGGGGCCGTCACTGTCAAGGTGGAGCTCTGGAATAAAGTGCCACTTTGGGTCTCCCTGGGCACGGCTAGATGGGGGACTGTGCTGTGGTCTACCAGCTGTCTTGCGCCCTCCCCAGCCAAGGGTAGAATTCTGTGCAGTGCTGTCCCCCTCGCAGGTGTTCTGTGTCCATTCCAGTGCTGTTGAATGTTGTGCTTCAAGCTGAGGATGAGAATTGACGCTGGGCAACGTTGGCCGGTGGCTGCTGGTCCTGTTGTGTCTATCCTCCAAGGCTTTGTCCTAACTGATAAGTCTACATGTACTTCAAGAAACCACTCATTGCACGTATTTACTATTCGCGTCTTTATAAGAGTAGACGCACCTCATTGTAACACTTGGCAGTGCGTTAAAGGACACATGTTGTATTGCTGCAGTGGGAAGAGCAGCCAGCCAACGACCACTGCCCCCAGAGGTACACATGCCCTTGCCAAGGAGACCTGGCTGCTGATCAGGGAGGCTCCGGTGAGTGCCACTCCCTGGCGTGTGTGGAGTGGACCAAGGCTGCTTAGTATAGTGAGGCCACCCGGACCAGCTAACCACTACCCAATGCTAACATGTCGGGAGCTCACTCTCTCATGTCACCTCAGGTCTGTGGAATGTAGTGCTTCAAGTTGAGGACGAGTTCATCCTGGGCGAGGGTGGCCAGTGGTCCTATTGTCTTTATCCTCCAAGGGCTGTGTCCTATGCATGGACATCTTCTTCAAGAAACTATTCAATGCACTCAATGTACCCGAGCATCCAGCATCTTTATACAGGTGCACGGACCTCGTAGGTCTGCTCGTGATAATCGCATCCTTGCTCCGATCATAGCTATTGGAATGGTTTGTGGTTGTAATCCCTTGGACGCTCACATAAAAATACATGTACAGGGAGAAGAGAATGTTGGTGACTAGTCCTAACCAGGGTTGGATATCCAAGCAGATTGATTAAAACAATGCAGAGGTCTGTGAGGGGTGGAGGCACAGCCACCGGCCTAGGAGTGCTTCACAGTAATATTAGGCATTGATCTTACCTGGATGGGGGGTGTTCAGTAAGGTCCACGTCCTGCAAACCACTGCAATTCTCCAGCTCAGGTTGTAAAACAGACCCATTCTAACTTTTAAAGAAGACCGTGGAATGGATATTCAGGAACTAATCCACTTTGATTTTGGAGCAAACGCATCCAGGTTGTATGCTTAGACAACTGACGGGAACACACTATTGCAATATGATCGCTTTCACCCCATAAGCCTGAAGAGGGGTTACCATTTGTTCAATTTCTGCAAATTTGCAGGAATTGGGAAACGGTGACTTCGAAAGAGAATGCCTGAAACAACAGGCAAAGCTGAACGAATGGACGAGCCCAATAAAAACATTGGTCTGTTATTGTTCTCAAATGATTCAATTCCACCTTGAAATTATTGGTTAGGGTGGATCACGCCTTTTAGTTTGGTCAGTAATCAAATTAGTGGACTGGCGTAGAAACATCAAGGACCAAATACCCACGAGTAACCCCCCATTATTCGTATTTATAAAAGGGTTGGCTGCTTAAACAAAAGGTTGTACGTGCATGCAAATAAAAGATTTGGAGGCCTATACTAATTATTCGAAGGCCCAGGATTTAAGTGACACTTTGCATGTGTGTCATTGACTTTAGCCTCGGCGACATCTACACAGGATAGGGTTAAACGTCAGAAAAGCTTTCTCTTCAATTGTAATTGGAAAATATTGTCTCATGCCCTCGATATATATTGGTCGACAGCAAGGAGAGCAACCTGCCGAATTGGAGAGAACAGGACCAGAGCAAGACCAGGCCGTGATGGCACAACATTGATTGGGCTGGGAGGATAGCTGGCTGGTCTTGCAAGCAAGACCATGGTGAGCCCCACAGGCTTAAATCCCAGTCCCACGCTCAGAGGTTGGACTCCAGTGTGAAGTGCCTTCCAAGATGCCAATTTAATTGTTTTTAATAACTCATTTGGTCTGTAAAGAAAGACAACCCAAAATGGCGGTGGAAGGGAAAATAAATGATTCCGAACGCTGTTCCAATTCTGAAAACCTACTGCAATTGATGGAAGCGCATTAGAACCAAATTACTGGTGTGCTTAGATTGGGCATGATCGATAAACTAGAGTAAAGAAAGCAGTGATACCAAGGGCCCAGTGTGTCTGAAGTAATGAGTCAACTGAAGGAGTCTAGTCCGGCACAGTTTACTTCACATATGACCCATCATTGCTGCTGCCCAAAACGCATCAGATTCGCGGAGTGTTACCAATAGGACGCCGGCTCAGCAGCACCTGGTTACCACAGAAAAGATGAGGACTGGGGAGTCGGAAAACTACATACAGGGGCTGCTGTTAATACAAATGCCCCCCACCCCCGACTACTGCTAGAAAGTGGCAAATGTGAGAATGGAGTCAACTCATGGTGGGACTGATCTGTTTCCCCACTTTCTTTAGGCAACAACACTGTGCCTGAAGCAGAAGCATTGTAGTATATATAAAAATGACTGTTCTGAGTTACTGAGATCCAAAACTTGAAATTAGGCACTGGACAGTGGTTCCTTTGTATGCAATGAGTATCAATTTCCACACACGTTAGGTGTTTGCAACATTTGTTGATTTATTTTTCGTTCAGTAATTCACACATTGGTTGTCACTCTTGTGACCAACATATTCGTTGCTAAAACTTCATATGTGGTACAGAATATGTGATATACTTTTATTCCATTAGTGCCGACACATGTTTCAACCTTTGAGGTCTTTCTCAAGGCAAATGTAGGGTTAGCGTGTTCCCGGATGGTTGGAATTGAAATTCTTATGTTCAACAATGGTAGAGGGTGATGCCTCTTGCTCTCGGGTGAGTGTCTGTGTAGTCTCCTGGTCTTGCGGTGATCTGCTTCAGTATCGCTCACTAGAAGTTTTAGCAAAGAATATGTTGGTCACAAGAGTGACAACCAATGTGTGAATTACTGAAGGAAAAATAAATCAACAAATGTTGCAAACACCTAACGTGTGTGGAAATTGATACTCATTGGATACAAAGGAACCACTGTCCAGCGCCTAATTTCAAGTTTTGGATCTCAGTAACCCAGAACAACCCTTGCAAACTTTGGGACCTTAGGAGCTTGGTCCCTCTGAGATTCACCTGACAGGCGGCAGGCAACGTAAAGAAGATAGCAACGCACACACTAGCGCAAGACCCACAGTCCTAACAAGCTCTCAAAACACTTTAACTATATAAAAATGACAAATGCAATTCTGCAGACAATACATGATGTCTACATATGTAACATGGAAAACCTCGGATGAGATAAAACTTTGTGCCCATTATGTTTCATCCATTATGTTTGAACGTGTCCTAGATGTGCCTAATCCTTATTTCTTTTAATACTCAAAGTTCATGTCACATATGCTTGTTTGTAAAGCACCAGTTGGCCCGGGGAGCCAAACGTAGCGCCTGGTAGCTGCTGGTTTCAAGCTAACCAGGCTCTCCTTGGGTAAAAGCAGGAGCTAAATACCTCCCCGCTCCCATAATTTCGAACCCTGATTGGGTGTCGTCAAATAACTATTGGTGGCACTTGCATGCTTTGGTTAACTTGCCATGAGACCACTTATTGCGGTTTACTGTTGTGCTTTTGGAGATGAAGACCATCTTGTTGAGATGAAGGCTAATCATGTGATAAGAAAGGAACAATTCGGGTAATCCATTAAACTCTGGGCAAATCATCAAAACCCAACTGAGGAATTCATTGGGAGTATTCTGGGCTTCGTTGAACATAATTAGTCAATCTGATTGGTTAGACAGGATGCTCCAGTCCATTTTGGGTCCTGGCGCAGAATGCGGACCGCCAGCATGCTGCTGAATCATGCGCAGAGCCCACCAATCCGATCATGAGTTTGGGTGACCAAGACTAAAGGCCTTTTGTTTTAAGGAAGCGTTCTTACAGAGGGAGTGTTTGTGTTCTGGTAATGCCGAAGCGTGGTGCGGTCTGCATATCCTCCTCATCAGCAGTTATGTTGGTATATAAATGATAATGTGAAGCAAAAGTACAGGATGATCTATCAAGCATTGTTTGCAAGGGATCGGCGTGATGGCTGGACTACTGTGGATTGCCAATTAGATGGGTTTCTGCTGGGTCTCCTATACTGTGCATATCACCGTGCAAGCAGCAGTGCCTTAGGAACCCTGGCTGGGGATGCATTACTCCTCATTCTAGAGATTGCTTTGGGCCATGAATGTTCGTATAGGAGCCATTTTCGTTGACTGGGAAGAGACGTGGGCAGTGGAATAAAACGGAAGGGAGGTGGCCCCCGCACAATGCCCATTTCAAGGTGATGTTTTAGGGGCTTACTGAGGTGGTGAATGGGTGACACTTGCCGTTACCGAGAATCGAGCCGCCCGTACAGTCCTGAGGAGCGATGTTTGTACATATCGCTTTTTCATCCACCATCTTGCCTGCATTACTCAACACTATTTTGGGCCCAATTGCTCTTAGGTACACGCCAGCCACAGCCTTCCAAGATGCTGTGTATCATTTCACCACTAGGGGGCTCCTTACCTGCCGACAGGGCGGGAGCACCCACACCTTTGGGCGCTGTTGCTAGCCACGACCATGCTTCAGGTGGGGGGTGGGAGAGTGATGTAGACGTCCTTTCAAGCACATAGGTGCCCAGGTGCCCGTCCTTCTCTGTGGTAACCGTGGCTGCAGGGTTGTACCCATGATTGATTTGGGGACCAGGGTTCCAACTGGGTGTGCGCCTCATGAACTGGCTGGCCCCATTAAAAAAAAATAAAAAATTCTGTTTTTTATCGGCCCCAGTGTTGATTTTAATGTAAGCAGTGCACATTACATCTGTGGTTTTAGTTCTTGTTCGTTCTCTTGATTTATCCCCGGCTTTTTTGCGTGTTCTTAAATGCTTTGCTCCACCTAGGAATGAGTGCAGTGTTTATTGTAGCCTGTTTATCGTGTATTCTTTGTACTTATTCCCTCCTGTTTTTTACAGTACGTATTGTTTTATTGGGCAAGCACACAAGTTGTTGGTGGGACTGGGTTGAAAAAAAATAAATGCTGATTTCTGAAAATAAACAGTGCACTGATATACAAGTGTTTACAATTGGGTTAATAGTTTGCTCAATCGCTAAATATATGTATTACTGATGTTTCGATTTGTCAAAAGAAGTCACTGCTAGTGAGCATTCCCAGAAGAGTTTTGCCCAAGATCACAAGGCACTCCAGTGCAATCGCATCACTTCTGAATACCTATCAAAGCTTAACTCGAAAGTACAATACAGGGTGATGCTAATAAGGTGACATGCGTGTCTGGCCAACTAAGCACAAATCGCAGTCTACTAAGGAACTGGCATCACTATTGGGGCAAATACACGTATTCTTTGCGCCATCCTACACTATTACACAAACTCTGCAATTGAATTGTAATTCAAACGTAATAGTCAATGTCCTTGGGTCACAGCACATTTTGTCCTTGTAGTGAGGTGGGCGGAGCTATGTAAATTGTGCACATTTTTGGAGTGTGGGCAGTGGAGTGCGGAGAACGCACATGACTCGTGAGCCGACAGTGAAAAGTTGGCATCTATGCTCTGGGCAGAGCAAAACCAGAGGCGTTCCACCCTCGCGAATGGCAACGTTGGTGCAGGCTGGAAGCGCGTCAGATAAGGCAGCACTGTGTACTGTTCAATTCCCGGCGAGGCCTACTCCGCCTTTCTTCCCCCAGAAGTGGATGAAATGGGTGCCTTTGCGCCTACGGGGACACCTTTTATGTTCAGCACTAGGCAACTGTGTGACTGCAGCATGGCTGGTGTGGGTTTGAGTAGCCTCGCCCATTCTCTGTATATACCCTTTGGGGGTACCAATGTTGTTTGGTGCAGGTCAGTAATGCCGGGGGAGTACGGCTGGGAGCTTTTGTTGGGGGCCAGTGTCGAGGGGTACTTTTCCTATTTTGGGAGATTGCGAACTTTAATGCTGTCAAGTTAGACGGGTTTTATTCAATCTAGATAATTGTGTGGCTGCCCATCTGGTTCACATTCAGCTAATTCTAGGAAGGAAGGGCTGGAAGCGGGACAAGCTTGTGGGAACCCTTTTATGATCCTCTAAAGATATCTATCCTGTATGTGCAGTAAAGGATTTCAGCACATCGGTGTGTAAGCAGGGTGTGGTCTTTGGACTGGGGACCGTCATCTACTGGGAAGCGCTGCACAATCTTGACTTATGTGCTTATTGTGCTGTCAGAATGCAAAGCATCGTATGCAAAATATAGGATTTTCTAAATGGGGAAACGCATACTTCCTTGTTAAAAAGTGCTTCTGCAGTCGCCTTTAAATTAAAAGAAAATACATTTATGGTGTATTTTAAAACCCTCCTCTTCAGGAAGTATCTTCGGACACGCAAGATACCCCTGGACTCACCCAGTCGAGTATTCCTGCTGACGCCCACCCTTTACAGCTTCAACCCCCTTTTGCACCCCCAGGCCCACTGAAAGCACTGTTGCATGCTCTCTACCAACTGCAAATGTTCACTCTTCCACCCTTCCCTACTCCTCTCAATGCAGCATTTATCATGAGCACAGTATTTAAAGGGCTGACGCACGCACGCCCGCCCGTACGCACGCACGCCCGTACGCACACACACATATACCCAGCCCCCCCCACCGACCCCGGGCGGGGGACACGGTGAGAGTAATGCATCCTATGGGAAGAAGGCGAATGCAAGCCGATTAGGTTAATGGATTTTCTGCAAGTATCTCGCAGCACTTTTATCTGCCGTGAGGCTGCGCACATGCACGCCGCGTATGCGACATTCTCCTTAGGTGAAACCTATTTGGGGGTTTGGTTTCCCCTTCTGGAGTGAACACCCTCCGGTTTCGATATGTTGTTGCTGTGGGCCTTGGCTGCAGTACTCTTTGGTGAGGTGCCACTGACCTCGGTGTACTCCTGTGATGGAGCGTTGACTTATGTACACATCGATCAGTGAAGCATGGGCTCTTCTCTGTACTGTGAAGAACTGAGGGTATTAGTTCCTTCTCCCCAAGGAGGAGATACCCCCTTTGAGGCTAGGGCGGTGAGCCTGTTCCGCAAGACACTCCCTATGGATATGGGCAAGGGGGACCTCTATGGGATTGACTCCCCCTTAGGGGGCACAGACTCCCATTCCGGGGAGGAATTCACTAGAACCAATAACATATTTGCATATATGGGACTGCATTCAATGAAGATCAATACCTTGTTTGTCTTCAGGCAATGTGGGAACAGAACAGCCATACCAAGAAAAAGGATGACTCTTTATAGCAGAGACACGTAGCTATTGTGGAGAGATGGAGTATGGTACGCAGGGGAAGCCCCTTGAAGTGAATAAACCTTGGAGAGGCAAAGCATAATGTACTTGTGGAGCCCGTGACTTTTGGGAAGGCAAACACCATAGTGAGACGCTGGAGAGCCGACAAATCCTGCAATGTGAGAACAGTTGTCCGAACAGCAATCCCAGACCCGTGCAAGGTGGTAGTATGACTATGGCTGCTTTGTGGTGGTGACACACTCCACTAACAATGCCGAGACCACCTGAGAAGGGAGTAATGCCAGCTCCCTGTGTATGTAGACAGCACCCGACATGAGGAGCCAGGCTACGCTGGCAAAGTTGGACACAGGAAAGGGCAATGAGAAGCCGAATATCTGAGTGCTCACCGAACCCTGCAAGGTTCACCAGTGTCCAAAAAGGTACCAGGGAGAACGGGAGAGTCGGAAGGCAGCCGGGGCAATGTATTGGGAAGAGAGAAACCTCTCAAAGTCACGTATGAAAGTCTAACAATAAATTAGCTGAATTGGAGATATCTGAAACAAATACAGAGTGTGACGAAGAATGCTATTTGGGGAAATAAATCAAAAGTGTAGGCGAATACCCTGAGAGGAAGGGAGAAGCCCTCAGGTGTGAGGAATTCGACCATCCGCACAGGGAGAGTTCACTCGCCTGGGCTTTTTGATTTGTCGTTAATTAAAAAGAATGAATGATGGGAGATCAACCTCTGGAAAATATGTGGGGCCATTCCCACACATTTCCCACCCTTACCGCACAGCAGAAAAATAGTCATGTACTCTGGAAGGACAGTTTACCAGCGCCACACTCCCCTGTCATGTGTAGCTGACAGCTGTGGGTACATCAAAACCCTCTGGCTATGGGCAGCGTGATTAGTATTTCAAGGCCCCATGGATTCGCATCTCCATTGTTACACCTTGCTGGTGGCAGCAAATACTGAAGAATGTTAATTAGCAGGCCTCAGGGAAGGCCTAGGTGCAGGAAGTGACAATGGAGACCAGAGACCAACACCTCTTTGTAATGCAATATGTCAACTTGGTACGAACACCCCTCCTTGGTAAGAAACAACAGTGAATGTCCTGTCTGGAACCACTCCTTTCGGTGCAGGGAAGTATGTGAATTGTAGGAGACGAAAGTCTGCCTGTAACCCCCCTACTTCAAAGGAGGCCCAGGTTGTGACCAAGCGCTGCATAGAGCTCAGTTAATTAGGGAGACACTTTAATGTACAGCTCACAGGAAGATGGGTGGGAAGTATATATTGGCGTCCTTCCCCTGTCTGTTTCCAAGCGCTCTGATTCTGACCTGAAGCGTCACTGAAGAATGTTGGTGGGGACCCAGGATTCGTTCATTAAGGTTGGCTTAGCCTGCACCAATAACTGGTGCCTGTTTAGCTTTAAAAGAGGGCTGAGCCCCTCACTGATCAGATAATCTGAAGACTTTGCAAGGAGTAAGAAGGACTCATTTGGACCCGAGCTGAAGGTACATTCTACCTTACATCTTCTGCCAGTGAAGGAAGGCCAGGAGTTCCAAGAGGGAAACAATATCCCTCCGCTAAGCATCTCCCAGGGAACAGAGGGAGATACCGACTCGGAGGACCTGTCCAGCAGCTCCAGGAACGGTACCCAGCCAGCACACAGCGTGCCCTGCTAGGTTCTGATAGCAAGCTTCCTATATGAGAAATGCCGGAGAGTCTCTGGACAAAGGACAAGGCCGTTGCCTGCTAACGCCCTCCTGAGCTGTAGGCCGTCCGCCTTGAAAGGACACGAGTCCTGCGATTAAGCAAAGAGGAGTGCCACACAAGCATCATCCAGTGTCCATCTTTGTAAGGACAATTTCGAGACCTCGAACCGCATCCGGCTGCACTGCTGACTGTTGTCACGCCGCAGTCACCAGAGCCATCGAGACACCTTGATCCGCATTCCTGATCCGCCATCCAGCACAGTAGAGGATTCTACTGGTTGCCTGGTACCCGCAGCTGTACCCCCGCCACTAACTGTCTCAAAGGCTGTGAAGCGCCCTGGAACTGCCACAACGCTATCGAGCACCAAGAACTTCTTCAACACCATGTACATTGTAGTTCTGCCCCCCTGGTCCTCCTCCAAAGGCCCATAGAGACAGTTACGACCCTTTAGTGTTGAAACCAAATAACCTTGAACTTTAAGGCTGATTACTTTAAAAACTACCCTCCTATCAGTATCCAGAGTGCATCCCTTTCCTTCATGAAACTGTGTCCTCTGTGTTGCTTTACATTGTGGGTGGTAATTGTAGTGTGCTAGAACTGTCTATTGTAGTAATAAAGTAGATATTTTTATAAAACTTTGACTGGACAATCCCTTTTATCATTGGGTAATAATAGTATTTTCGCTGTGGTGCGACTAACCAACGATCCATGACCTTGAAGAGATCAGCCTGCCATTCTGTCCACGTTACCAAAATTGGACAAGGAGGTCTTATAATTTACTTGTATTCCAATCTGTTTGGAACCCTTCTGGTGTACTAGAGGTGTGGGGCTGATTGATTGGTTTAGAAACCGATATTCATCCCTGGACCACTGGTGCCCCAGAAGTTGATTTGTCACACCAGGTACTGAGCATGGAGAGAGGAGAGAGCCCATGGCAAGTAAGTGAAACAAGTATTCTGAAATCAGACTGGCAAGGGAACAGATTCTTTAGAGAGGGGAATTATAATGTGAATAAGATCATCTAAAACCCAGGGTGTGTGAACCCTCAGGAATATAAGAGACCTGCACATAAAGACCAGCGTGTGAGGAAGTATGTCAAGGAAACGTGTTGTGAAGCTGGCATTACAGAGATGTGCAAGGCACGCAAGTACACTGGAAGAGCTACATGAGCTAATGAAGGAAACCTCAAGAGACCTATGCAAACTCCAAGAGAAAGCTGCTTGGAAGACAGCAAGTTCGGGAGAAAAGACACATTCT
Source organism: Ambystoma mexicanum (assembly GCF_040938575.1). Classification (NCBI taxonomy): domain Eukaryota; kingdom Metazoa; phylum Chordata; class Amphibia; order Caudata; family Ambystomatidae; genus Ambystoma; species Ambystoma mexicanum. Next base: position 1,023,800,455 of record NC_090941.1, on the reverse strand, counting down.
CTTGGCCTATTTTGAGTTATTCATATTAGTGGTACGGTCAGCTGGAGCTAGGATGTCAAAAAGTATAATTTGGCTTTCGTCCCAAACCGTCGACAGACGAGCACCTTTAGTTAATTTAGATAGGCAGGGCGATCCCTTTAGTAACGGAGTGAGGGGTCATTTTTTCTTATATTTTCATTAAACACAGGTTAAATATCCTCAATGTGTCTGACGACTCCTTCCGACCCACTACAGTACCCAGATACTGGAGAATTGGTTTCTGTGTACCCATATATTGTTGCGCTGGCCTCTGTCCGACGATGATGGCATATTGGCTTATGTGTACCTTGATATTGAAGTTTTGACTGCAGTGCTCCTAAGTGAGGTTGCGCTGACCTCGGTCTGTTCCTAGGATGGAGCATTGACTTGTGCACATGGATCACAGTGAAGCATAGGCTCTTCTGTGTACCCAGTGTGACGGCATCATGAAGGAGGACACAGACAACCGATTCTATATTCAAAATAATTAACTTTATTAAATTAAATGTCAGGATGGAGATATGCCTAACTTGCCCTTTGCTAATGTGAGGTTTCCCTAACTAAATAAAACGAAGGAAAGTCTGAGTCAGAGTACAACTTGGGAAATGCGTCTGTGTTTAATACCTATCCTTGCCCTCACAACTAGAACCATACAATGTGTAGGGATGCCAACAACCAAAGGAAAACCAATGTTTAACACAAAGTGCTGAGTTTCTTTCAGCTTTCTTCAGCTGCCTTCCCCAAAGTATAAAACAGTTCAACAAAGTTATGTCTCAGAGTTCCCTTTCTTAGAGTTGAAAAGCAATTAGTCTTTTCCGATCTTGTGGTCTCCTTCCCCAAGTTAGGACTCGGGTATCCTGCCCCAAGTTCCAAGTCATATAATTCAAACAGCCTTGAAGTGAAATGTTCCTTGTCAAAACGCTGGGTTCCCTCCCCCAAGCTCCAAGTGCCACACTTCAAAAATAAACCTAAAATGTCCTTTAGTTAAATGTTGTAAAATACAGTTTGAATAATTTTGTAGCTTTCACACATGAGTCACTGTAAATCAGGCTTCAGTATCCTTTTGGTTGCCTGTTCTTTTCAAAGCACATTTGCTTCAGCATAATGTTGTTGGTTTAGAATGATGTTAATTTTACGCTTCAATGTATGATGATTTGTCTGGATTTAAACTTCCTCTTCTTTTTGGCTTTCATCTGATTAGTAGTAAAGTTTTAAATCAATGTGGGATTCAGTAATGAAGTCTTAAGCTTCGGGTTCCTTTTCCGTTTATTTTGTGATTCAATTATTGTTCGTTTTACTTTAGCTAAATAGTTCAATATTTGGAGGCCTTTGAAAATGTGTTTCTTGCCACACGCAATCACTCTGCAAAATATTCCCCTTTGTTTAATAGCTCACAAATCTAAGTGTTTGTTTCACTTTAATTTGTTTGTTAAGCGCTCAGAGACTTTAGAAAACGTGCTTTGCCATAAGCGACCACTGCTATACGAAGTGTTTCCTTCTATTAAATAATTGACAAGTATAGTTGGTGGTTTCCCTTTTTATGAGCCATTAAATGTACGGAGACATTTGAAAACTAGTATCCCGCTACACATGACCACTCCGATACAAAGTATTTCAATAAATGTTCAAGTTCACATACGTGCAATGGGTTTCTTCATTTCTAGAAACTCACTGGTCGCTTTGAAAGTTCATTCTGCAGCACGTATCACACAGCCTTCTCTCTTCAGTATTAGGGCTCCAGTTCCTGCCCCTCAGACACTCATGGGGTGGTCCTCCATCCCAGGGGAACAATCGCATTGAATTGAAAGGAAGGTGTCAGCCTTCCAGCATGGCTTCCTTCACCTTTCCCGCTCTGCTCCAGTGAATCCCTACTCCCACGCCACGTTGGAGCCTCCTCAGCTTCCTGCACCGGCCTTCTGGTCCTTTGGCTGTCGTTCCCCCTCCCCACTGGGTTGGGCTAGATTTATACACCTGCAGACCTTTAACATGCTGCAGGTGTGGGTGATTGTTCCACTTTGCCTGACCACAACTAAAGGGACATGCGTGACCTTCACTACCCTTAGCAGGCATCCTCCTCGTCCCAGTACTAGAGTAATAAAAGAGCCTAGTCTTCATTGCTGTTAGTTGCCTCTTCTTCGTCTCAGTACTGTCAAGTGTCAATGGTGGAGAAAAGAGGGGAGCAGACTTATCCATAAAGGTTTGGGCAGGGTTGGGATGGTTGTCACTAAGGAAAGAGGGATACCATGTCTAGCCCAAGGGTACCCCAGTCTTTCTCCCCTCCTTCTGTATCTTCAAGGCTTGTCTTTTCTCCTAATTTTATTCTGACCAAAGGAAATGGGGTAGCAGTACACCACAAAGGCTTCTGGGAAAAGGGTTTTATAATGGTCTGGAAAAGGGAAATTCTGTGGCTCACCTGAGGATATGCCATTCTCTTTCCCAAAGAACCCTCCACCCAGGTGACGCCCCCCCTCGCTTTTCTGCCCACATGGTCTGGAGCCAATGGTGATTACCTTTCCCTGGCCACCTGCACAGAGGAACTAAGGAAAGTAGATGCAAGGACACCCTCAGGTTTCTCATGCCTGCCAGTGGAGAATTGGTTTCTGTGTAACCAGATATTGTTGCGCTTGCCTCTGTGTCTGACGACGATGGTGCATTGGCTGCTGTGCACCGAGATTATGTTGAGCCATTGACTGTTGTGTCCACATTCGACCTAACACATGCAGCATCACCACACATTCTGCAATCACTCCCATGACCACTCACCCCCTCACCCCGAACCTCACTAGCATGAGCTCCAAAGAACCTAGTCCCACTTGTCTACCATCCAATATTAAAGGAGCCCTCATCAATGCTCGCTCTCTTGTCACCAATGCCTCAGAGATGGCCGATCTCATTATCTCCAACAGCCTGGACTTTCTGGCTATTACAGAAACCTGGCTACATCAGGCAGTAGGCCCTACACTATCCGTAGCCCTACCAGAAGGTTACATTATTATTAGGGCTGATAGAAACTTGGGCAAAGGTGGAGAAGTTGCCTTAATCGCTAAAACCCACCTAGCCCTCAGGAGCTCCGCTGAGGTGAAATTGGTAGGAGGTGTGGCACTATCGGTGAAACTTACACTCTCACCCACACAAACAATACTCTTACATCTTATCTACCGGCCTCCTGGCCCCTCTCCCTCCTTTGAGGAAGACATCATGAACCTCCTTTCCACTAATACTAAGATCGGTTCCCAAACTATCCTCCTAAGAGACCTTAACCTCGGCCTTCACGAACTTAACGACCCTCAAGCCTCAGTTGTGGACAATGCCATCACTAATCTAGGCTTCCTACACAGAATCACTACACGGGCCCACTCCAAAGGTCGAACGCTGGATTGGGTGTCGGACCTCCACTGCTCCATCACCGTTCTCCAAAATGACCCAGTAGCTTGGTCGGATCACCACCTCATCCTATTCTCCATCCCTGGACCCACCCCACCCCCGTCTAAAGCCACCTTAGCCCCCCCACCTTATCCAGAAACTGTCAGAACATCTCCATAGACCGCCTTCAGCCCCTTATTAGCAACATCCTCAATGAGGCCAAGTTTAATAACCTTGACCCTATCAAACTGGTAGACCTTTATAATGATACCCTCCAATTAGCTCTAGACATTGCAGCTCCCCTTAAACTCAGGAAAGCCAAACCCATCGCACACCTTAATAAATGGTTCACCCCTGAACTAAAAAGCCTCAAACACCAACAGATCATTGGAATCTACATGGCGGAAATCGCCCACCAACACTAACAAAATAGCATTCATATCAGCCTCCGCAACCTACAAAGCAGCCACCCTCTCAGCTAAAAAAGAGGCCTATAACTCCAGAATCCATAATGCCAAATCTAGCACTAAGCAGCTCTTTAGTATCCTCAAAGAGCTCGAATCACCAGCACCCCCTTCTCAAGACTGCATCAAAGATGCAGAATGGTGCACAAAAATCCAGCAAACCCTTGCTGACAAAATCACTCTACTTTAAAACAAAATTGAAACCAAAAAGGCTACCCTTACCAACGGCTCCCAGTCCGCCTAGGACTCAACGAAAATCTCAAAATCCTGCACCCCTTTCACCTTCTCACAAGTAATGCCAAAGGAAGTAGAAGGTATCATAAAAAGCCTTAAACCCTCCCCACTGCCAGTGGGAGATCTGCCCAGCCACTACCATCAAGGAGGAAGCAGAAAACCTAGCCCCCTTCATCACCACTCTGATAAACTCCTCCTTCTCGTCTAATCCGTTCCCTAACAATCTCAAGGAAGCCTGGGTCATGCCACTCTTAAACATTTTTTTTTTTAAAGCAACCATGACCCAAATATCCCCACAAACTATAGTCCCATCACCACCATCCCATTCCTTCTCAAAATCCAGGATCCGGTGGCCTATCTGCAAATTCACAAGCACTTAGGAGTGAATTCTCCTCTAGGCTTTAGACATCGGGCTTCAGACCCAGACATGGAACTGAGACAGCTCTCCTCGACTTCAAGATCCAAATAGATGAGGCAACGGACAAAGGTAAACTAGCAATTCCCCTACTCCTGGACTTATCTGCTGCCTTTGACTTCGTTGACCACCAAATTCTCACCAAACACCTGACCAAAGCTGCAGCATTCTCCGCGAACGCATCTGACTGGGTCAAATCCTTCCTCTCCAACCGGACCACTAGAGTCTTCTCCCCATCAGCCTCAGCAGACCCAACAGCCATACTCTGTGGGGTCCCTCAAGGCTCTTGTGTGTCCCCTACACTATACAATATATTTATGAAGATGCGATTCGACCGTCTAGGCAGCTTGGGTGTCATCTACACCAACTATGCAAATGACACCCAAGTCCTCATCCCACTCACCGGCTGTTACGACCAAGACTCTAAACTACTGAATGACATTTATCATGAAATCCAAGCCTGGATGGCCACCAACAGTCTTTGTCTCAATGACAAGACGGAGTTAATGATCATGGGCACTCAGGCATGATTGAGTAAACTTGACTCCAGGTACTGCTCTTTCAGCATCGACGGCAACCTAATCAATGTATCCAAAGAGATAACACCCTAGGGATCTACCTCGACTCGCGTGGCGTCCTCCACGGCCTGATCTACAGCTGTAAATCGTACCTCTCTACAAGTAGTTGCCTAACAGTAGCCAGAGCCTCGCATTGTCTAAATTAGATTACTGCAATACTCTGTTCCTAGGATCCTCTGAACACAACCTAAATAGACTCCAGGTACTCCAGAACAACTCTGTCTACCTAGATCCTGCCGTAGCTCTACTCAGGCACAACGCTAACTGGTTGCCTATTCGAGACAGAATCACACTTTGCACTCTGGCCATCACGCACAAATGCCTCTCAAACTCAGCCCCTAGATATCTGGACAAGATCTGCAAACACGAACCCTCACGCACCACCAGATCGTCTAACTCTCATAACCTTGTGGTGCCAAGGTTCAACCTAAAACAGCTGGAAGAGCCAGCTTCCCTGTCCAAGCTGCCAAACGATGGAACTCTATTCCCATCCCTCTCAGACAAGAACCCCCATTCCTCACTTTCAAAGCTGGAATTAAAAATTGCCTCAGCATCAAGCCCTTACAGTAGTCTGCTCCCGTTTTTATTTACTTGACCACTGTTTATGCCTTGTATACGACCACCTGTTGTCTGACCCACCTGTAACCAGGGTCTCCACTTGCATTTCTCCACCGATGTATATTGCCTCACCATGTATGTTACTTCTAAGTTTTTCAAGCGCCCAGTTACCCTAGGGTTCGGTGTGCGATATAAATAATAAACAAATAAAAAATACAATGTTTGTGGGTCATTGCCTGTTGTATAGCTAGCTGCTGTATACCCAAATTATTGAGGCCTTTTCTGCTGCACATGGAAATGTTGGAGCATTGGCTCCAGATTATGTTGGGCGATTGCTTTTGGTCATTGGCTTCTATGTGGGTAGATGCGGCAGTGGCTGTTGTGTCCAGATGTTTGACCGTCCCTTGCTACAGGGCCATATGCCGGAGCTTTGGCTGCTGTGTGGGTAGATGCAGCAGTGGCTGTTGTGTCCAGATGTTTGACCGTCCCTTGCAACAGGGCCAGATGCCGGAGCATTGGCTGCTGTGTGGGTAGATGCGGCAGTGGCTGTTGTGTCCAGATGTTTGAGCGTCCCTTGCTACAGGGCCAGATGCCGGAGCTTTGGCTGCTGTGTGGGTAGATGCGGCAGTGGCTGTTGTCCAGATGTTTGAGCGTCACTTGCTACAGGGCCAGATGCGGGAGCATTGTCAACTGTCTACGCAGATATTCGGGCAGTGGGTGTTCTACACCCAGATGCTGGATAAGGTATTGCTTTGCGCACAGATTTTGAACATTGGCTAGCTACCATGTCTGCAGGCGATGTTAGAGCAGTGTGTGCTGCATACCAAGATGGAACCTTGCTTGCTCTGGACGTAAATGTTGAAGTGGGGCAGGGGTACGTGGACATTGTATCCACCTTTCTTCACCAAGGAGTGTGTGTTGGAACAAGCCGCAACAGCGGACTTCCTGGTAATCGTGGCACAGAACACTGCTCCCAAGTGTGCAACGCCCCTGGAGTGTAAGGTGAGTTCTCCGGACCCACACACCCCTGGCCCGTATGGGTTCTGACCCACTCTCTCGTTAGTTTACCAATTACCTCAAGTAATTCGAATGTAGGTGCCAACTATCCATATCCTCCCCGGTCCCTGAGAAGGGTTATGTCTTAGGAGGATAACTCGGGGGCAACGTGCTCGCCTTGGAAGCAAGACAAGGAGCACCACAGGTTCGATTCCCGGGTCTGCGCTTAGAAACCTCTGGGTATTAAGCGCGTTATAAATAACCTATCATATATCATGTTCATGCAGATACCTGCAGCCGGATCCAGTTGTGTTTAATATAGCGCTTCTGCCCCTATTTGGCTCATTCCTAGGCACTGCATCATTGGCAAGTATGAAAGCTGGTGCACAGGAAGGCGCTGTTTTTGAATGGAGAGGAGATTGGCCTTTACCTTCTGGGGTGCCCCGCCACAGGATTGTAGGCCTGTAGGTAGAACAGGGGTCTCCCACATCTTGACTCTGCAAGTGTCTTATTCCTTTCTTTTTTAGCCGAGTGGGGGATTTCTGGAAGGTAAATGTGTGTCTTGAAGGCCTGGCCCAGCCAGCATGTCCGGCCTTCTGTATGGCGCCCCTTTGGTCTTTTCAGAGAAATCCTTCTGGCCGAGCATAGTCTTGCTCGCCCTTGCTTTAACGCGCTTCATCTTCATGACTTTTCTTTCGCCTTCATTCTAGAATTGTGCATATTTGAAAACCTCAACATTTCTTGGTGATGACGTGTGGATCCTAGGTTTGCAATACCAGTCTGTAGCCAGCATACATTGGTACGGTGTAGCTATGTGTGTTGTACCTGTGGTGTGTGACCTTGAGTGTAGTGGAGCTCGCCTGAGGAGGGAGAGCAGGCACAGGTGCGGCTGATTTGCATGGCAGTCCACTTGGCCGGAACCGCTGTGTCCCCGCCGGGGACCTGTTTGCACAGCTGCTCGCGAGCCGCGCACACAGCCGGGCTTTTGTTGTCCCCGATTATGTAAACACCTCGGCTCGGCCTCTGCACATTGTCCTCTTTTTATAGAACCTATGTTTTAGCAAAGTCTGTTTTCACAACAGCGCCTGGGCGGGGCCATGCCCGCTACGCATGATGCCAACAGCCGCGCTCGTGCCAGGGCATGGGTAATCTTCTCGGGCACCAATGAAAAAGTGGCCCACAGTTTCAAATAGTAATTCCCTCCTTTTGTGACGGGCTGTTTGAATATGTATTCATTAACATTGGTGAAAACTGACAGTCAGATGGTGAAGTAACTTCTCAAAATGACCCACATGAGGCAAAAAAAGTGGCCCACCTTGATCAAGAATACGGCCCCAAGCTAGCATTTTGTTTTTGGTTTGGGCATTGCCCTACCGGCCTGGTAATCTCACCAGCCCTGTATCAAGTGTGCCACACAGGTCCTGTCTCTACAGGGGTGTGCAGGGGGGCAGTCGCATAACCTCCTATGTACCTGGGTGTGGTAGTGCAGAGTTGGTTGCCTGCCAGGCTCTTGCGCCAGAACCCCCAGTCACCATGTTACTATAGAGAAGCGAGCCTTCTTTGGGGGAACTGTGCAATCCTTGTTTAGAGCGATCCGCAAGGGCCTTATCAGAATGACCATGCAGTCAGTCTAAGAGTGATCATGTTGCCAGCCAAAACGATCAGTCTCGCCTCTAATGCAGTGCCATTTATGTGGTGGTCGGTTAAGTTCTAGTAAGTTGTTGATATGTGAATAATGGCGTTTTTCATGCTGGCACGCAGCACAGGTAATGATGCCAGTGTGCCCCAGCTCTACTTCTTTTACCAGCTCCCCTCAGGCAAGGGGGAGGCGGGCTCTCATTGGGGGGTGTGGCCACACCCCCCCCCTCCCCCCAACGAGAGCCCCTCCTCGATGTCTAATCCCATTGAAAGCACTGGTAATGGGCGCAATCATCGGGCCATGTAGAGCAAGGCTCAACACGGCCTAGCAACGCATGCTAAGGGCAAGACCAAGGGATGACAAACATTAGAAGTTCCAGGAAAGCAGAACACGGGAGCCCTCAGGCAGCTCTCATTTCACCTTTTCACTTTGTTGCAGTCAAAACACTTTGAGGGCCTAATTCACAGAAGGGTTTTATAATGGCAACCCCCCATTGGAAAACGCTCTGTGAATCAGGGCCTTTGTGTCTCCGCCTCTCAATCTGCAAATGGATTCATCGCATACCACGTGCCACCAGAAGCAGGGCAGTGGCGATGACGAAATCCACTCACCCCAGGCGAAGTGCTTAGTGCCTGACATGTGAACCCCCCCTCAGCCGTGCCGAGGTATGCCAACCCAGTGGTCTCCATTGGGCAACCAACAGCATTTGTCAGGCGCTGCGAACCGAGGCCACAATCCCGGTTTTCTCCCAGAAGTCTACCCCTGTGGCCCCAAAAGTCGTGCACCCCCTTTTAGTGGGCTAGGTCTATGCAGGGGTTTCAGCCCCTCCTATTGTGCAGAGTGGGAAGTTCCCTGGCACTACGTGTGTGCCAGTGAGTCACCCACCGGCCATGCGGGGCTTCCTGGCAGCATTCACGGACTCTTCCCCCTCCTTCTTAGACATGGTGGGTGTGGCAGCGGGGGCGGGGTGCACAGATGTCCCGCGGTCCCTCCAGGCGCTGTGGCCACTGGCAGGAAACGGACCCGTGAAACTGTCCCGTTACATGGACCCACCTCGACAGTTTAACCTCGCTCGGCGTCATATATTTATGGTGACCTCTACTGATTCAACTGCATATGTAGGATCAAAGACCAGAAAAGATAACATAACATAACGAGCTCTGGCAGAACTCCAGCGTATTACTTCTCCCCTTGGGCTGCAGCTTTCTTGTGGGAAACCCATCCACGCGGAATGTTGGGGCAGTTGCACGCATCTGACCGAGATATCTTGGAGTTTGCTGCCCTCCTGTGGACATTGGCTATATCTCTCACTCGCCGGCGGGAATTGAACAGGAAAAGGAGCGCACAGGAAGGAAGGAATTGCTCAAGGAAAGAGGCATGTGCAGTGTGTGTGTGTGCGGCGGCACAGGGGCCTGCTCTCAGGGAGAGCGGGCTTGCTTGCAGGCATCAGTGCCTGCCTCGGCTATAGCAGGTCAAATTATTTTAAAGGGGGAGAGGTGGGTGTGCTGCTTCCTTGGAAGATTCTTGCTTTTCCAAGGGAGGCCACTTTGTCACCTCCTGAGCCATGCTGATGCTCTTAAGACAATGACCCCCTACCAATGGGCCATCAGATGCGGAATGCCCCATTATTATGGCTAATCACTTTATTTGCTCTAGCCTATTTTAAAGCAGCAGCCATTTACATGTCATGGCTGATTTAAGACACCATTGTTTTGGGCAAGGCGTTTCCTTGTTAAGAAATGCAAAGGGTCATTTTTATTCTAAATGTACACACAAAGCACCAGTTAGCTGCCTACATTTACACCCTCCTCCAGGCAGAGCTAGAAAAGATATAGGAAGTCCAACATTTCTTGTATTATATCTTGCATTATATCCCCATATATGTTCAACTTGTTGTTTTTGTAATCTTTTTGTGTAACTAAGCTTTCAATTACCTTACGCTCTGCGCCCTGATACCTGTGGGTCCAGTGCGCAATACAAATGGTAACCAAAACAAATGGTGCTTTAATCTGTTCACGCCTTTTCTACTGTTCCTCTGCAGACTGCGGTAACTTTGTGGCTTTAAAGGTCATAAAACCGACAGGCTTTCCGAATGGTGTACAGATTAAATCCACAGGAACGAGCAGATAGTGAAATATGATGACTGAATATCACAACGATCTAATTCTTGAAAGTACATTTTCAAAACTCAAAGGCCATGTTTTGCCTTCTGCTGAATTGCATTCTGGTATTTGTAGTCTCCCATTCAAGAAGAGGCACATAATGCCACAATTGAACAGTTTTGCCTAACAAGTTTCAATAAGGATTTGTAGATTTGTGTGAATACCCTACTATGGTTTGTGTAATTTCTAAGTCATATTTATAAAAACAGAGTACTGTTCAGAGCCAAACATGGGGCAAACGATGAGCAGGCAAGCAAGTCATTTATATATGCCCAGAGTTTGCAATCCTGGAGATGTTAGTTTCCCTCATTGTGGCCAGGTTTTCTTTTTAGGGCATAAGTAGAGGATACATCCGCTACCACACTTGCGTATTTTTGACTCCGGCAAACTTGCTCAAGTGTTCGGCTACAGGGAATTCTTCACCCAGGTTGTCCAAGTGCAGACGCTTTCCCACAAGACCACATGAATGTGTCATCCTAACACATGCCTCTTACTGGGATTTTGTTTTCCTGGGAATATTTCACTATAGATTTTTGGGATTGAAAGTTGGGCGCCTTTTGCACTTTGCCAGCGTAGTTATTGGAAAATCTCCCCTCACAGGTTTCTGGTGTTGATGAATGTTTTTTAAATACCGATACTCTTTTGTCTGGTGCACTTTTTTCTAAGGGGAAAGGTCAATTGAATCAAACTTGTGTATTTCACTTTAAGCTATGTACACTTACTGTGCCTATATTCATAGGTGCCAGCTTTTGAGTTTTCCTATGGGGCCAGAAGTTCCCCCCACCTCGTGATGCAAGGGAGCCGCATCCATCCCATAGTCGATACACCCCATTTTACAACACATTTTGCAAAGCCAGTGGGACAAAAGCCATATGATTTACAGGAAGATATAAACGTAACTACTCAGCACCAGTCGCCTAACCTGCTCAGTTGCCAAGGCAACATTCTGTTATGGGATTCCCTACTTCCCTTTTAAATTCCTGCACCCTGCCAAGCAGTTGCGGCCTGCTCACCCCCCTCCAATGAAGGCTCAGGGGGTACATTGATGAGGCCTCCTTCTCATTTTGTCCGCTATTACAAAATAAAGCCTCACTCCTGATATTGCCACATAGGTAAATGATAACGGTGACGATTCATGTGCTGAACGTCACATTGTATTTGTCTCCTGCCTTACTCGTGGCAACGTGTTTTTAATGTAACTGCCCATGATATTTTGTATATTAAAGACTCATTCTGTGAGATAATTTTCTGTAATATCACAGGGTCACCATTTATGCAAATTAGGGGGCCGTGCACATCTTATGCTGCCCAGGGACCCACACATCCTAGGGCCGGCTCTGTACATCATAGTTTGTTTGAAACTGGTTGTGTGTGTGCACCTGTATATGAATACATGTGAGTGTTTTAGTTTAGATGGCATACTTTTGCCACAGGTGTGACCTTGTAGCGCTTTCAGCCCTTTCAGAGGGTTGAAGGTGGAAGGGTGCGTGGTTACAAAGTGTCCTTTGTTTGTGCATGTGGAGTCATTTTGTTCGCAGTGATCTGTTCTTACTGTGCCTGAGGGCCTGTGTAGGAGCCAACAAATCTGAAGGCATACTTATTATTTTCCTTTGTTGTGCAGTTGGTCAAGCAAACCTTGAGCACAGCTACATGTTTACATAATGATAAAGGTATTAAAAGGATAAATACACGTCACATAGAATAGCATAACATGTTAAATTAATTCAAATGCAGTTACAGGCACAATAAAATATAGAAAGAAAAAATAATTCAATTTAAACCATACTGATTACATTTCTGCCAAATACATTCTAATACATGCCAAAATTGGTCCAGTCTATATATGGCGGCAGGACAATTTCAGATTTGATATTTCATTCCAATTATAATATGCCACAGCAGTAATAACAGTAGATTCAGCTCTATAGAGCGAGTTCCAGAATTGTTCTGTTTAGATAAATGAAATATTTTAAACACATTTCCCGTAACCCTTCATATACAGGAGATTTAGTCCAGGACATCGTGTCAAGACGTGGCGATCCGTTTCAATTTCCACGCAACAAATGTGGCGAAGTCTCAGGTTGTGTGGGGTATTCTTCCAGGCCCCCTGGTATTCCAAGGTAGGTAGCAAGTTCAAATACGCATATGCAATTCATCTGGTTTTAAGTCCAGAGAGCAAGGCTTGGTAAGGTAAGTAGATTGGTACATTAAATAAAAAGCTTTGGGACGAAAAGGTCTTGTATCTCCTCTTCAAAGCAAGCTTGTCCAAATAACATACTCCGTCCCACACTCTGGACCCCGGCCCTCTGCTCAAGGATTTGCTCTATATTCGGCATTCACAAACCGTAGCGATGGGTATTTCCAGAAGAGTCACAAGGGAATATGCCGATTGCTCCAATTCAAGAACAAAAGGATTAGTTCTAGTTCTGGGGTCACCGTTCCCCAAGATGCTCAAAAGTCTGTTGCTGTTACACAGAGAAGGTGTCAGATTGAGGTAGAGAAAAGTATGTTGGACAAGACAAATGGAAGGAAGAGAATAGACACCAAATTCCATCGTTAAGGCTTCTACAGTAACCAAGCTCGGCAAATTCATTACAGAGCGCAATGCTTTAGCTTCAGATTTGTTAAGCCACTTGATGTGACTCAGAGAGAGGGCCTGTAAACCATAGACTATGACTAGAATAATGGTTGTTCGGTAGATGGTCAGTTCGCCTCCTAGGTTGTTACCGCCTTCGCTGGCCATGTACCGTTTGATGTCTAACCATTTTGTTCCTGGTCTTGGTAATCAGAAAGTCCCTATGGAAGTGGTTAGTAGGGTCAAGCTTAAGCCAAAAACCCAAGTAAATGTAGGTATCCACCACTTTGCGTTGGTTATTTACCAATTTCCATACAAAAGGGGTTTTATTTGGGAGACTACCCCCTAAACACATTGTTTTTTTTGTGTTGATCATCGTGTGATTGGCCTATGCGAAGTCTGCAGGAGCATCTAATGATCTCTGAAGCTCTAAGGGAGTCTGATCGAAAAGGACAATATTGTCCGCGTATCCGAGCCAGGTAATGGCTACACCATTGATCATAGGGGGGACATTTCTTACTGTCTCAAAATTGGCCATATCCGCTATATAAATGTTGAATAGTAGGAGTGCGAGAACGCACCCCGCTTCAATCCTACGTTTGTGTCGGTGAAGTTGGCGAGTTCTCCCAAGACACCGACACTATCAACAAAATATATGCCATAATCCAAAATTGGATGGCACTAAATAGCCTCTGTCTCAACGATGAGAAGACTGAGATTCTCATTGTGGGCTCCCAATCCAAAATAGAAGCATTACATCCTGATTACTCATCCATCAACATTGATGGCACAAACATATCAGTACTCAAACAAGTGAAAACACTAGGTGTCTACCTTGATGCCAACCTCACCATGACCAAGCACATCAACACCCTCTCTTCCTCTACATCCTACACCGCAAAACTTATTGCTCTCAGTCGCCAATTCTTGCCACCAACCAATTGTATCACGCTGGCAAGAGCTTTAATCTTATCCAGGCTCGACTACTGCAACATACTCTACCTGGGTACCTCAAAAGCCAATCTAAACAAACTACAGCTCATCCAAAATAAAGCCCTTCGGGCGGCCCTTGGAATAAGGAAGTCAGATCATATCTCAAATATTAGAAGAAACCATCACTGGCTCCCCATCAAAGCCAGGGTCACATTCAAAGCTCTGTGCGTCACATTCAAATGCATCCACTTATGTGTCCCCATCTACCTCAACCACGCCATCACCAGAAAAGTATCTAAGAGGCCCCTCAGATCTAACAGTCAATTACTCCTAGCTATCCCCCGCTACAAGACAACCAAGGCAGGAGGCAGTTTCCAATACCTCGCACCCACATATTGGAACACTCTTCCCCTCCCCATCAAAAATGAGCAAACATTCTCAGGTTTCAAGAAATCCCTGAAAACGTGGCTATTTAACCAAGACTAAAAAATCCACCTCCATGCTTCAGGAAATATCAGTGTACTGAAACCCTGCATTTAATGTCTTCATGTATGATTATTTTTGTATTCACATGCACTGCGCCCGATTGGCAAAGTCCAAGAAATGTTTTAACCAAACTGTCTGTAACATCGCCGTGGTACCCAAGGGTTTGGGCGAGTAATAAATGCAATAAATAAATAAATAAATAAAATGCACAGCAACCGTTGTGTCGGTATAAGCTGATTTATGAAAGTATAACAAACCAGGAGCAATCCCACAAGAAGCAAGTTTAGTACATGGGCACTGGCGGGATACTAGGTCAAAGTCCCCGCTATAGTCGATGAGACAAAAAAGATCTGAGTTGGAGCAGCGCCTGGTCCCTGTCATGAGATATTGTATAGTGCAAATGTTGTCTAATGTGCCATGTCCCTTTCTGAAGTCAGTCTGGGAAGGTTTTAATAGTTCTTTCCAGAGCCCAACTGTCAAGTTTCGCTAGAAAAATAGATGAGAATATCCTTTGGCTGGTTCAAGCATGGCTAGGAGTCCATAGTTAAAAGGATCAGATCTGTCTCCTTGTTTGTGTACAGAGATACGTATAGATTTACGCCAGCTTTCAGGAACACAGCCACTTCTCTCAATTTGTCTGAATAATTCAAGCAAGACTTTAGCACAGAATTCCGGATTGGCTTTCATGGTGATATTGGCTATGCCATCAGGACCTGCAGTGCGGGAGGATTTTAGCTTACTTATAATGAAGGCAATAGCCTCCACTTCACAGCCTTCGCCAAAGAGTTTATTTAAAGTGCCATAGCTATCTGCCACGGGTTTACTGCCCTTTCCTACGGAATACAAATTATTGATGTACTCTATTCACTGAGATTCAGATACAGGGTTTATTTCAATGGATACAGGCCCTGCCAGGAATTCAATGAGGCGTGACCAGAATTTACTGTTATCGTTACACTTCAAGGCTCGGAAAAGCATTAGCCAGCTGACGTTTTTTAGTGAATATTTGTTGCATCAGGCAATTTTTGACATGTGTAGCTAAAGGGGAAAGCTGGGCTTTTTTGCCATTAGGAGATAGTAAGGGTTGTCTTTTGACCAACGCCCTAGTCCTGCGATACATCATCAATGGATCAAAAGCAGACATGGTCGAGCGACTCTTTTTACCAATAATCTTAGAATTCGGAGTACATATTAAGCCAGCCAATTTAGCAGTCATAAACTCGATATTCCAGGCATGTGATGCTTACCAAGATTCAAGAAGGTTTTGGTTCCCTAGAATGGCACTGCTAAAATTAGCAGTCATTCCAGCAGACAACACTATACGATTGCCTGCAGAATTGATCCTAATAGCTACAGTACAATGGGATGAGGTGTACGAATGTCCTAGTCTTGATGTCCAAGTAACAGTATAACGCTGGACAGTTCCATTGCATCTTAGGATTTACAACAACATATGCAATGAAAGATTTAGAGCGACCATTTGTCCAGGTAAAATTAGAGTTGGGATGGTCAGGGTTATCTCTGGTCAAACATATTAAATCATGGCGCTCCAAAAATTGGGACCATCCTCGATCAACAGCACTTACAGGGCGTATCGTACGAGATTCATAGATTTCACTATTAAAGTTACTAAACATGGTCGTGCACATTACAATCTCCGGCAATCAATACCTTACTCACAGGATGCCTATTACACCATTCAAGGAGGATATTCCCAATCAGATATTGGATTTTTGAAGTGGCCAAGCCATCGGGGATCATATACATTGATAATCAATACTCTTTTGTTGGTTTCTAAATGGAATAGGGAAGCTAAAAGAACTTGTGGAAGAGATGCCGGTACAGAATAATCTCGTCTCAGCTACTGGTTCCCAGTCAACCCACCCGTTCACCGTTTTCTGTGTCTTCTTGTTCTGTGCGTCATTGTGAGCGCTGTGAGGCCCTTGGGTGATGTAGCACTATACAGAAACAAATCTAGATGGATAGAATAGTCGGCATTGAAAGGAGCAAGCACAAATATGGCACAGGCGTCAATAGCCAATCTTTGCGTGAGCCCTTCGCAGGATTGCAAAGGGTACTATAGCCATCAATAGAAAAGTTAGAAATGAGCCTCTTTTCCTGCAATAGAAAAATATCAGACGAGACGAGAAAGGGCCAGGGGTTGGCCAAGGAAGGAATTATGACTACGAGTGTTCCATGTGACCCAAGTCAATGAGGTATGTCGCCTGGTTGGCAGATGGTATCTGTAGCCACAACTTCACCAAGCCATTGTTCGACTGGTTTCCTTGCAGCAGGTTTTCTAGCAAGATGAAACGTGGAAGCTAGCAGCGATGAACATTGAGTGTGGATATTAGATGGAGAATTCATCAATGATGCTCTTAATGCAGCATGAAGTACAGACGGAAAGTCTTTCCTACAGATTATTAATCTGCAGCCCAAAACTTCCAATTCATAAGCGCACATTTTTAGCAATGCAACCATCAAAGAGGTACAAACTCAAGAATGACCCAATTGGAAGAACCATTGAATGTGGGTAACTCTGTGTGAGTGATGTCCGCCAAGCTTATCATGTTTAAATCATGAATTTGTGAGAACATTTCCAGAATAATCCTCCTATTTAAGAAGGGGCTACGGGTTGTGCTCCTCCAATTTGGCTCATTTACCCAGAGATTTGATGACTTTGTCGACAATTACTTTCTTATTAGGTAAAATGCACAATGAATGTACCACTTCCCGCAGCGGTATGTTAGAGGAAGATGGAAAAACAAGCGTAGGTGGTAGATCACTGCAATGTTGGGTAACCCTGAGGGGGGCAGCCTGGAGCCAGAGCTGTACCATGCGATGGTTTCGAATGAACGGGGCCAGCTGACATTCTACTTAAGAAAGCTATGTCAGGCGACACAGTGCTCTTCGCAGAAGGAGCTTGTAACCAGTGATCGATAGGGCCGCAAAGTTGTACTTGCCGAAGTGTGCCCTTCATTAGAGGTTTGAGTTACTAAAGGCTTGAGGCTGGGCGATCACTAGTGCAAGTACATGCAGCATCGGATGGTCCTGGCTGTGCCGGGAGAGTTCGCTTTTCCATCGCCTTTTTCCTTTTGGCTGATTTCTTCTTTAACTTCCTCGTTGACAGAGCGGGGGTTGGAGGGAGAGGTTACAGTTGTAAAGCCCCCCTTGTTGGGTAAAGGTGGCCGAGAAACCTCATCATAATCCCAATCCGCCTCCTCTGTACTTTGAGAGACAATCTTGTTTCCTGCGGCCCGTCTTCTCCAAGGGGTCTTTCTGTAAAGTTTGAATCAATCGCCTGTAGTAAGCTTCCTTCCTGAGAAGTGGAAACTCTGCGCCAATTGTGTTTGCTGCAATATCAGATTGAAGTAGTGAGGAGGAATTTCCCAGGATAACGTCCATGACCATAGCAAGTACTTGTTTGGACTCTCTCTGTTCTTTAGCGATAGTAGAGCACAAGGCCTTAACACTTGAAGCTATTGCATTTAGCATAGAAATTAAGTGAGTGTCCTCATTCGCGCCAGAGCCACAAAAGGCAGGGGGGTGGCCCGGCTCTCTGTCGCTATCAGTTTCACTATCAAGTGATTCCGAAAGAGTCCGAGGAAGAGACCAATCTAGCAAGGTCGGGAGAGGCTGAAAGGTTAGTTCCAATAAGATTTTCATGACCCATCAATTATCAAAGCTGTCCTCTTCGAATTTCCCAATGAGCCCTGTTGTAGCCCAATACACATATTCAGAAGGGCGTTCTTGTTGTCTTAGGAGTGAAGTAAACACTAAAATTGAACATTGAAGAGAAGAGGTACTAGCCAAGTTTGAGGGGACTGGCACAGACAGTAATATGTGGAGAAAAGCTATGATGGATATTGGGTGCCTGCAGTCTTTTCAACCCAGTCCTTTTGTTGGCGGACTTCTGGTTCTTTAGACAGCGCGAGCAGAGCTGCTATGCAGGCCATATTTGCGAGTTGCATAGCCTTTCATAGTAAATCCAAATTATTTCAGACCCAGCAATAGACCGGCCCAGGACAATGAGAGGGATCACTGTTTACGTGGTCCAAATGGCTACCTTTCCTATGCACTTGCACGTTCTCAATGTCCCTGGGCCTAGTAAGATTGTTGTTGTGTTTTGGTGTTCTCCCATGTTCCCCTCCCTTGCCTAGTCGCGCTCTGAAACACCTGTGTACGAGCGCGATACAAATAAAATAGATCATATCATATACCTCCGCAGACCGAGGAAATGACAGAGACCTGTCTCGTTTAACTCCGGTGCTCAGTAGTTTACAATAGTAAATAGTGAAAGGAGGAGGGCAGATGTGATCATTAGTTCAAATTAGCTGTGTCCTATACACCTATGCTCGTCCCTGTTTCAAGGAGGGATCACCCTGCAAGAGATGATTAGAAAGTCTGCTTACCCCCATCCTAGCGGCTCCACCGCGGACCAATGCAGACAACTCCAACACCACTCTTGCGCCACACTTTGCGCGTCCTTAATGGTAGGCAATCAGTTCAGGCTGCAGGGGAACGCCTTCACAGTTAAACTGGAAAAATACTGCAACTTCAGTAAAGACCATGGTAGGCCCCTCCAACACCACTCTTGCGCTGTGCTTTGCACGTTTGTGGTCATCTTAAAGGTAGGCAAGCAGTTCAGGCTGAAGGGGACCACCTCTACGATGAAACTTGTAAAACACTGCAACTTCAGTAAACGCCACGCCCAACTGCTCCAACACCACTCTTGAGGACATAGAATAGAGGCATTTTGAAGTGAAGGAACAGCCATTTCCCATTGCTTCTTTCGATTTTTCTGAAGCCAATATTTGTTCTTCTCCATCATAGCCTGTCATTTGTAGGATGTCTCTAGTTTTCAATCTCCCAACACGTCCCATGCCTTTCACATATTTCAGTGAATTGCTCTTCTACCAAATGTCAGCGCCTGTTGACGGAAGAGGGCAATCGCATGGTTTTGGATGGGCAAGAGATGGCTGATGGATCTAAAGTGGAAGCTTCATAATGCTTTACATTTGCCTTGAGGCTCTGCTGTTATCAGATAATAGTGATCGCCTGGAGCAGAAGTAGTAATACGAACAGATTTGTAATGAAAGTCATAACATAAAAACAGAAATAAATTCTATACTCCTACGTCCCATCCCCTTTTCTCCATACTTGTGGGACATTCCGTCCATCGGGGCGGGAGCACATTTTAAGCATAAACATGTACTTTATATTTGTCCTCCTTTTATTTTTACACTGGGCCACTGTTCGTGAACGCAGACCAACCTTACTGAGCACTGCCAGCGCATCGCTCTTAAGTTTTTCTGGTGCTCAAGGCTTTTCAGCCCTCAATCATCCACAGTGTGGTTCAAATTTGCATGGACCATTCCGTAGCCATGTTCTACATCAACAACCAGGGGTGCACCAGGTCTCCTCCTCTGGATCTAGCTATCCAAATTTGGAATTGGCGATCCGGCACAATGTCTGGCTTCAGGCAGTGCACATTTCGAATCACATCAATGTTGCGGCAGATTCGCTCAGCTGCCAATGTGTGGCGAGTTACGAGTGGGAGATGACCCTGATGTTCTTACCAAGATCTTCCAGCAACGGGGTGATCCAGCTGTGGACCTCTTTGCAAGCTCACCTAACGGGAAACTTCCTCTTGATGCTTCCAGGGACGGTCTCAGAATGTCTTCCCTGGGGGAAGCTCTTGAGATCCCTTGGGAAAACATGAAAGCTTACACCTTCCCTCCTTTGCCACTGATTCATCAGTCGCTGTGGAAACTCAGGGGTGCTTCCAACTGCACTCTCCTCTTCATAGCTCCTTGGTGACCAGCCAGGTTCTGGTTTTCGGAACTGTCGGTGTTCAACCCGATCAGGTTGCTGCAGATTTCCGACCTCCTTCACCAGAGCTATCACCAGTTGTGGCACCCCTCGCCACAATCCTTTAGCTTTCCGGCCTGGTCCTTAGCGCAATTAAACCTTTCAGAGGATATTATGTGTATAATTCAGGCGCCACGTAAGCCTTCTACAAGGGCTCTGTACAAGGGCAAATGGCTTCGATTCTGTCATTGGTGTCTAGCTAAAGAGCTTGATTCCCGACAGGCTTCTTTTCACTGTGTCTTGTCTTTTATATCAGACCTTGTAGCCTCTGGCATCCATGTCTTATAATGCAGGACCTACCTATCTGCCATTGCTGCTTATATGTCTACAGACCGTTGCTCTTTTTCACTGGCAAACCCAGTCATCAAGAGACCTTTTGCAGGTCTTCATCTCTTTCCACCGGTTAGGCCTCCTCATCCAAAATGGGATCTGAATGTAGTCCTCACCGCCTTGTGTCATAAGCCTTTTTAACCTATGGCCACTACCGAGCTCAAGTACCTTTCTTGGAAAGTGGCCTTCTTGATTGCGAGAAGAATAAGTGAGCTTCAAGCTCTCGGTCGAACATCCTTTCCTAACTTTCCTCAAGGATAAGGTTGTGCTTTGTGCTCATCCTTCTTTCCTTCCCAAAGTTGTCTCTGAATTCCACTTAAACCTGTCAATATCCTTACCGGTTTGCTTTCCGAACCCGGTTTCCGATGCCAAGAGGGTTTTGCACAACCTAGATGTCAGACGAGCGCTGCAGTTTTACCTCGACAGAACAAGCAAACTTAGAAGTTCCTGACAACTCTTTGTTACGTTTGAAAGGGAAACCTGCCTCAAAAGCATCCAACTCTCTTTGGCTAGCTTCATGTATCTCTGAGGCTTACATAATTAAAGGTCTTCATGCCCCAAAGAGCATTCATGCGCATTTGGTCCATGGGAAAGCGGCTGCTGTTGCCTTCCAAAAATATGTCCCTTGGGAGTGCATAGCCAAGGCTGCTACGTGGGTTTCCCCTTCGGCTTTTTGCAGACATTGTCTTGTATGAGCTCCTGGGCTGATGCCCAATCCGGCCAGGCAGTTCTTAAGAATTTGTTCCAATAAGGGAAATTTCCATCCTCCCGTTTTCCTTTGGCCAGTGCTTGAGAATCTCCCACAATTATGGAGTAAAGGGGACGGGACGTAGGAGTATGAAAAAGGTACTCCCTGTAGTGACTACTTTCCTCCTAGTCCATAGTCCCCTTTCCTCCATACGCCAGCCCGCCGTCCCCTCTAATAAGTATCTTTTATTTTGCTAAATGGTCCTGGTGATAGAAACAGACTGAAGGACGATGTGCGGAGCGGAGCTCAGGAAGGTGGGGCTGCGATCACATGCGGTGGCCCCGCGCAAAAATAAAAGGACATTTTTTGGTGGAATGCTTAAAAAGTGCTCCGTTCCTGTCCCGATGGACACAATGTCCCACAAGTATAGAGGGAAGGGGACTACGAGTAAGGTATTCACTACAGTGAGTAACTGTCATTTCATCTCACACACTGAATGAATACATCCTTATCTTAATTCATTCACGAGTTTACAGTAATTAAATTTGTATCGGTCGCAAAGATAAAATGACATTATCAATCAAGATTTTGGGATTTCTAATCCTCATTGTGGAAGGACTCGATCCTTCAAGGTCCCAGCAAACTTGATGATTGTGTGTATGCATTATATGAAAGTGCGCCGATGAATATTAAGCGTTCGCATGTAGGTTTCATCGAAAACTAAACCCAAGCTGTGGTTTTCAGATAACTTGCTTAGCATCCAGAAGTAACTGATGGAAACTTAAGTGAGCCATCGGCTTCCTGGCTTGTGAGTTGGACATAAATGAAATGACCTGGACGGCTGCTTCTTTTTTGGTCCAAGAGGGTCACTTTTTTGGCCGTTGTGGGTCAGTTTGAGGAGTCCCTTCACTATGCTGGTAGTCGTTTTTGACTATTGTTGCTGAATGCAGATTCTTTAAAATTGCATAATGCAGTCCGTCACAAAAGTAATGAATTGCCATTTGCGACTGTGGGCCACTTCTTCATTGGTGCCCGAGATAATTCTACGCAATGTTATGCCCCCGTCAGATCCTATCTGCTGGTGTGTAGGGGATGGGCTGCGTTGGAGGGGGGGTCATTTGTCCAATGGCCATGTAAAGATGGCCAGGTCGTATGTAAATTAGTGCTGCCCCTCTGTTCTGACAGCAGGTGGTGAGCCAGGTTTCTAGGAATGTTCCTGAAGGCGAGTTGGTCCTCAAGCCTGCAGATCTGGAAGGGGTTCCAGTTGTTAATTGCTCGTGGTTAGCCCCTGGGGGGGGGGTACATTTTTCAAACTTCCTTAGTCTTGTGCTGTGCAATTCTGTTGGTTGGCATGCCTGGCCTGTGGTGACCTGTTCTTCACTAACAAGGGGCAGAGCTGTACTGGGGTGCTACATAACCCGAGAGGATCCCTAGTTTGTGACCGGGGACAGAACCATGTAATGGAGAGAAACTGACCAAAGGTGACCATTGGAAGTGACCGTTTGGGTCCCTGTGAAAAGTTGGTGACCAGAGCCTGAAGCGGCCAGTTGTGTCTGGTGAAGAGTGCTAGATTATTTTCTTGTAGCAAGGGGGTTTACTCAAGACAACTCCTGGGGTTTCCCTCCCCTGGAGACTCGGGATGGAGCTTTTTGCATGCAAGCCAGAAGTTTGTCTGAATTGGAAATCTTCCGGTTTCTCTGGGCTGTCTTTCAAGACAAGGAATACTTTACTGGGGGTTAGCTGAGGGTATATTCTTTCATGAATTTGGCAACTGGGTGTCTGACTGGATGGACCGCGTAGGATATTAATAGGCCTGTTTTAGGAGGCAGGCGAATCAGAAGCCTCTGATGGCCAGTCTTGTCTAGATCGGCTGACACAAAAGGTGTCAACCCCCCACCTTGCAGGTAAACTCCAAATTGCTTTTTAACAATTTGTCATTTGTTGGGTTATTTAAAGAATTAGACTGAGTTGAGTTATCGGAGACACGTGACCACTCTGCTCGATCCAATTCCAATTCGCTTGGAGAAGTATGTGATGCAACTGGAAACTGTTCCAATACGAGCTTCAGACCTCCTGTCAGGTTTCATAACCTTAGTGCATACCCCATTGCACGTCTTGGACAGGTTACCTGCACGCCATGCCAAAACGCGCAGGGAGGGTGGCTGCATACAAGCATACATGCCCACGTTGCCAAGGACACCGGGAATACAAGTGGGACGGCCTGACGGTCTCTGCGAGTGTCCGTTCACTGTAGGATCCTATAGGCCTAGGTCTTAAACTACTGTTGTCAGAGTCAGATCCCACGCACCCAGTAACCACATTGTTTTTATCAGTGATCACCAGCGCGGGTGCCGCCTTAGCTGGTTTTAAAGTCTATGGTAACGGCAAAGTAGCTTCATTAAACGCTACAGTGGCAATTGCTTCAGTTAAGGAAAATGTGCTGCGCGGTGCAAGCAGGGTCGTATCTTCTGGCATGGACACACAAGAAAAGTAGCGATTTACATGAGTCTGTCGGGACCGTTGTCCCTCTGTTTCTTCGTTCAGCACATTGCTTTCTCTGTGCTCGCGTCCGTGGAGAGGCAGTGATAACAAGCTCCCGCTTGCATTGAACGCAGGTCATCTTTCGCTGGTTCCAAATAAGTGAGAATGAAGCGTACTTCGTGGTGGATAGAAACTAGTGTACGTCCGCTAGGCCACTCGCCAAACAGTGCAGCCTTGTCCTTTCTCCTCAGGGCTTACGCCGCCAGGCGCTTGTTCTTCTTCTTGCTGATAGATTTTTATCCATCAGCGGTGATTTTTTGGATACCGAGGCTTGAGCCTCATTACTCCATCTTCTCGGGTTGAGTGTGTAGTCGTGGGTTTGTATTCTTCTTGGTCTGTGTGGTCTTGTCACAGTACGCCGCCAGGGGGCTGCAGGCAGGCTTTTATGGCCAGCTGGTTCGCAGATTGTTAAAGGCACAGGCACCTTAAGTCAATACAGCAGTCTCTGCTCCTTGAGACACTCGCCACAGCCAAACAGTGCAGCCTTGCCCTTTCTCCTCAGGGCGTCACTTCTCCCAAACGGGGAACTCTCTCCCATAAGGCTAGGGTGGTGCAGTCAATATTCCCCCTAGGGATGGTAAAATGCGGGAGGACCTTCCATGGGAGTAACCCCCATCCCCACCCGCCGTGGGTATAGGGAAGCACTTTCAGAGCCTCAACAGCTCTGTTCATCTCACACACGCAGATGCTATATTGTGACAGATGCTATATTATGGTAATACTGCGACGAGGAGGCATGAAGATCTCATTAACACTGACAAAAGACTCTGGTAATGATTCAAGGGAGCTGTTTCCTTTAAATGAGAAAGGAGGACATACCTGGGAGTCAAGCTGGTCCTGCCAGCCCAGGAGTAGCAGCAAGGGAGGAAGCTGTCAAATGGTGCAAGCTGGAAGCAGAGAAGACCGGAGGGCAGACAGCGCAAGCAAGAGGCTGGAGACATATCTGCCGGGTCCTCCATTGGCAGGACCAAGACTAGCTGGAGTCAGGCGCAGCAGTGGCACGACCTCCAAGAGGAGGTGGAGCGCCCAGTACATAAACTGTGCTGACACTGCAAGGAGCTCTTTCCCGTAGAGCTGCCGCGGAAGCAGCATAGCCACAAGAGGCATTGAGCATCAGGAACGAGACCCCCACTAATCCCCGGAAGTGCCTGCGCCATTCAGGAAAGCCTCAGAAGGTAACTGGGTGTATGGGCGGACTGGTGGGGGTGTGGGAGAAGGAACAGAGTCTCGGCTTCTGGCCGTGAGCAGTGTGAGGCAAGAAAGAGGCTAGTAAGGGTCAAGGACCGATTCCCCAACAAAGCGGGCATCAGAGCAGTGTGTCTTTGTCGTTGTGGCAGTCATAAGACCACTGACTCAAACCAGGTGAGGAGTGTATCAGAGGAGTTTCCTGGCTATAGTCAGAAGGCCGCTACCCTGAATAAATTTGAGTATTAAATCATAAGGGTACTGCCTCACAACAGTGACAGTCTGAACCAGAAGAAGGACTCTTTAGTGACACCAAGGATAAAGTCAGTATGGAGTAACTGAACAGCGAATCCCTTTGAAAGAACTGTCACTTTCCTTATTGGCTGAAGAACACAGTCGGATTGGGCCAGGAGAAACGGAAGCATTCTCCTGGGTCCCAGAGCAACCCCAGTACCGAAAAGACTTTAAGGTCCTTTTTTTTCATTTTGGTACCAGGAGCAGGGAGTCATCCTGCTGGAAATGCGTCTGTTTCCTTCATAGTAGTGACCAGTGCTTGAGTAGGAGTTTGCACAGAGGCTGGTGATATTACTTTGGACATTCTGACGATGTGCACCAGGGTTTTCTTTCTTTTGTAGGAACAACCCCCAGGGGTAGGGATAGGACAGCCTTTTTTACATTATTCAATAAAACACTGTTAACATGTCACCTTTGTGTCCATCCCCTACTTCTGATGCTGTGTCACAGTGCTGTTTCAATGAGTCGGCCTTGAGTTGAGTGTGGATTTCTTTGAGGTGGCAGAGGTGAGCTGGGTGGCTTCAGTCAGAATATTCTGAGCGTGGCCTGTTGCTCTGCCCATGGAACGAAGAAATCCAGCAAGAGGTACTCGCAAGCATTAGGGACGTTGCTGGAGTTGCATGCTCCCTGGAGAGACCATGACCCACTTCTATGGTCACTTCTTCAGTGAGTTCACTAGGACCGCACTGGAATCGCATGCTCCCTGGAGAGACCATGACTCACTTTATGGTCACTTCTTCAGTGAGTTCACTAGGACTGCACTGGAATCGCATGCTCCCTGGAGAGACCATGACCCACTTCTATGGTGACCTCTACCGAGAGATCACTAGGACCGCACTTGAATCACATGCTCCCCCTGCACCCACCTAGCGAGAATTCAATCATTCGGACGAAGGAAGCAGGAGGGCTCTCTCCGCAACATGAAAAGGTATCTCAGATTAACGTGGTACAGAGGCAGAGCAAGACACTAGACTGGTGTACCACGAAGGTAAGCTCACATGACGCGCTAAAGAATGAAGGTGAATACCGAGCAGGTATAGCCAAGGTGTGGCAAGAGAGCAAATAGGAGCAGGAAAGACAAGGTAACAGGGCAACAAGGTAGCGGAAGCAAGGCAGAAACACCCAGGATGGATGCACGGAAAAAGGTTAGGCAAGTAATAAAAGCGAGACAAGGAAGTTGAGACACACCCGATAGTAGCTACTTCCTGCTTTTATACTTGTATGTGGAAGCAAGGTTGTTGATCGCTAGTTGCCAAGCAACACTGTACAGGGAGCTAGCCCGCATGCGCTTGGACAACCAAAGACCTATTTATGTCGGTGTTCCAAAAAGAAGATGGTCACGCCAAGCTGCATGAAATCCCCTGAGATCGGGAAGTCCCACTGCACCAACGTGGAGACCGAACGAAAGAAACAAATCGGCAAGTAAGGGTAATGACCTCAAGCACGCTGTCGAGGTAGGTGCCAATAGGGATAAAGCCGCCAGGTACCCGGGCCTCGTCCAAGGACAGCCTTGCAGAGCGCCCTCTTACAAATGTAATTCTGCTTGTTAAATATACACAAATTCTAAAGCCAAACGTTTTCTAAGGACAAACAATAAGAAATGGGTTTTTCTAGTTCAAACCAATACATTCACAGAACCCAGAACAAAATATGGTCCCATACGGGATATCAATTTTGCTAGGTTCTGTTTTGTTGAACCTTTAGAAGTCCCAGCATGGATCTGAAAATATAAACCTGAACTATGTGAATGTACCTTTTCTAATAGTTCCACTCTGAAACCATCTGATGAAGTCTATGGGACTTTGAAAGCTTTCCCTGCATAATATTTTATTAGTCCAATGAAGGGCATCGCAGCCTGCATTTTTTGTTACTGAAAAGTAATTTCCATACAGTCTGGTATTCGTTAGGTGAGCAAAAATGATATGTTACCCATATTATGAGACTCCTTATGGCCTTATGTTACCTTTTTAAGAGCAGAGACGCCATATGTTGGCAGGGCACTGGACACTTTTCTAAGACAAGCCTTACAGACTGGGAAGATGGTGTGGAAGTGGGAGGCAGGCTAAAGTGGGGGAGGCCGTGTGGGAGACCCCGTCAGGGCCATAGTTTTGGACCAGGGAGTCAACGGACCCGGTGGGGGTGTGTTGTGGATGCAGACGGAATGGGTCCTCTCTCTGGCGATGAGGCAGGCTACACTGAAAAGCGAGAACACAATGAAGGCACCAAAGTCTTTGCAGAAACCTGGAACAGATTTATTACAGGAAGTGGAGTAAACTCATTGCCAGCAGAATAAATTAGACAAAGTGGACTAGTTAGGCACACCCATTGTCATGGAACCTGGGGCCTGGCCGAGTACCCTTGGATGCGGGCGGAAGTGACTCCAAGAGGGTAACGGAAGGGTTCGAGAGGGAGTTTGAGTTGGGAGCTCCTAGAGATGGTGAGGGGGAAAACAAGAGAAAGGGAGAGGAAAAGAAAGGGAAAGAGTAGAGCGGCACAGAGAGACACACAGGGAGAGTGACAGGCACAGACACCAGGAGAGGGAGACAGACACAGGGACTGACATGGGCAGAGACTGACGCCAGGGCAGAGACAGAGACCGAGAGAGAGACGGGGGACGGGGCAAAGAGTCAGAGAGGCCAGGAGTCCTACTGGTGGAAAAGTAGAGCACGTTGAGGAGGAAAGGGTGGGGAAGGATGGAGAGGAAAGATAAGGGTACCTGCTGAAGGGGCCTCCTGAGCTCTGCTGCCCCCCGTCAGCACACCACCACCAGCAGACAAGAGTCCCCTCTCCACAGGCTTATATAAGGCTGTTGCTCTCCCCCACTCCGGGGCCCCCCACCCAGGATCACATGTGCAACTGGTTTGTTTGGCTGTTGCCAGGGACCCGTTTTTGTGTGGCTTCCAGGGGAGATGGGATGCAGGGCTGTGCCTGCTAGAGTGTCCTCCTAGAGCCCGTCCCCAACCATTCACACCATAGTGGAAACTAGATTCTGTGTGATTTCCAGGTCAGGGGCGATGAAAATTATACAGTGCAGGGCAGTTTGGGGCCTCGACAGAAGATTCATTGTAGGACTGGGGATTGGCAGAGGTTTCCAGAAAGGGTGCAAGAGGTCAGGGGCTAGCTTGTTGACTTGGCAGAGTGCAGGCCAATTACAGGGCATGGGACATGTGGCTTTCCAGAGCCCCCTCTCCTTTGATGGCCGCAACAAGTGGAACTTGTTTTGCAGGGCTCAGTGAGGCTTCGTGCAAGGATAAAGGGGAGATGGAAATTATAGGGTGGGGGCAAGTTGGAGGAAGAGTTTAAAGGGGCCAGTCCAGCTTGCAGCTGAGCAAAAAGTAGAACTGGTTCTTGGAGGGATCATGGCTTGGGTCCACAACCCCCTCCACACAGTGCAGCGGACACAGAGGAAAATACATTTGGTAAAAATAAGTCGCCCAATACTTTGGAAAATGAAGTTGTGCAATACATTGAATACAGTGGGGAAATTAAGTCATGTAACACATTGAAAATGGAAAAAAATATGGAAAACCCACAGTAAACACTTAGGGGCATATAAACTGCCATTTCCACAATAGTCCTATTGTCTGCTAGTCATTCAACCTCATGCACTTTTTTAAAAGTTTCATCGGGGGGGAAACCTAATTAAACCCTGTACTTATACTGCCGACTGTTGTTGTTTTATGTATTTGATTTTATGTACTATTTATTTATTTGCGAAGGATACTAATATATTGATATTCATTTTCTTTTTCTTTCTCCCGCTGCCGCAGGTACCAGAAGCACGTGCACACCTACCGGATCCTTCCGGATGAAGAGGAATATCTTGCTGTTCAGGTGGGTGCAGTTTTAGTTCTTGCTGTGCAGGTGGGTCGAGTTTTAGTTCTCGCTGTGCAGGTGGGTGGAGTTTTAGTTCTCGCTGTGCAGGCAGGCGGATGGAGTTTTAGTTCTCGCTGTGCAGGCGGGTGGAGTTTTAGTTCTCGCTGTGCAGGCGGGTGGAGTTTTAGTTCTCGCTGTGCAGGCGGGTGGAGTTTTAGTTCTCGCTGTGCAGGCGGGAGGAGTTTCAGTTCTCGCTGTGCAGGCGGGAGGAGTTTCAGTTCTCGCTGTGCAGGCGGGAGGAGTTTCAGTTCTCGCTGTGCAGGCGGGAGGAGTTTCAGTTCTCGCTCTGCAGGCGGGAGGAGTTTCAGTTCTCGCTGTGCAGGCGGGAGGAGTTTCAGTTCTCGCTGTGCAGGCGGGAGGAGTTTCAGTTCTCGCTGTGCAGGCGGGAGGAGTTTCAGTTCTCGCTGTGCAGGCGGGAGGAGTTTCAGTTCTCGCTGTGCAGGCGGGAGGAGTTTCAGTTCTCGCTGTGCAGGCGGGAGGAGTTTCAGTTCTCGCTGTGCAGGCGGGTGGTGGAGTTTTTGTTCTTTCTGTGCAGGCGGGTGGAGTTTTTGTTCTTTCTGTGCAGGCGGGTGGAGTTTTAGTTCTTGCTGTGCAGGTGGGTTAGTTTTAGTTCTTGCTGTGCAAGTGGTATTTTCTGTACAAGCGGGTGGAGTTTTAGTTCTTGCTGTGCAAGTGGGTGGAGTTTTAGTTTATATGCAGGTGGTGGAGTTTTAGTTCTTGCTGGGCAGGTGGGTGGAGTTTTAGTTCTTGCTGTGCAGGTGGGTTAGTTTTAGTTCTTGCTGTGCAGGTGGGTGGAGTTTTAGTTCTTGCTGTGCAAGTGGGTGGAGTTTTAGTTTCTATGCAGGTGGGTGGAGTTTCAGTTCTCGCTGTGCAGGCTGGTGGTGGAGTTTTTGTTCTTTCTGTGCAGGCGGGTGGAGTTTTAGTTCTTGCTGTGCAGGTGGGTTAGTTTTAGTTCTTGCTGTGCAAGTGGTATTTTCTGTACAAGCGGGTGGAGTTTTAGTTCTTGCTGTGCAAGTGGGTGGAGTTTTAGTTTATATGCAGGTGGTGGAGTTTTAGTTCTTGTTGTTTGAGCGGGTGGAGTTTTAGTTCTCGCTTTGCAGACAGGTGGAGTTTTAGATTTTGCTGTGTAGGTGGGTGGGGGGTTTAGATTTTGCTGTGCAGGTGGATGGAGTTTTAGTTCTTGCTGTGCAAGTGGGTGGAGTTTTAGTTTCTATGCAGGTGGGTGGAGTTTTAGTTCTTGCTGTGCAAGTGGGTGGAGTTTTAGTTTCTATGCAGGTGGAGTTTTAGTTCTTGTTGTTTGAGCGGGTGGAGTTTTAGTTCTCGCTGTGCAGACAGGTGGAGTTTTAGATTTTGATGAGTAGGTGGGTGGGGGGTTTAGATTTGCTGTGCAGGTGGATGGAGTTTTAGTTCTTGCTGGGCAGGTGGGTGGAGTTTTAGTTCTTGCTGTGCAGGTGGGTGGAGTTTTAGTTCTTGCTGTGCAGGTGGGTGCAGTTTTAGTTCTTGCTGTGCACATGGCTGGAGTTTTAGTTCTCGCTGTGCAGACAGGTGGCGTTTTAGATTTTGCTGTATAGGTGGGTGGGGGTTTAGATTTGCTGTGCAGGTGGATGGAGTTTTAGTTCTTTTTATGCAGGCAGGCACAGTTTTATTTCTCGCTGTGCAGGGGCTGTGACAAGGTTAGGGGGCTACATGTTCTTGACCCGACTACTAGCTTAATCTATTTTAGGCTGCTAAAGAGAAAAGCCTCTTGGAAGCACAATTATTCAGTCCTTTACAACACACGTTTCCATTTCCTTTTCCTTTTCATTGTGTCCTAACAAACCGGACCCGTTTTTTGAGCCTTCCCTGACTTCTAGACATTTGGCTAATGGTATAAAGTTGAAGGCCCCTTTTATTGTTTATAAGCCCTTTATTACCAAGCACCTTGTTTTCCTAGCTATGTTTCCCAGCAAAGCGAAGTCGCTGAAGCAGCAGCTTCTTGCTAGTGGCCTTGTACAAGGTAGCCAGGTCCTTCTCAGAGATGGCTACACACATGTATGAAATTAGGCTTTTCCATCCATTCAGACATGGGAAGATCAGTCTTGCTGCAGTTTCACGAAGGCTTCATTGGTTGTACTCTCCACGCTCCTCCTTTTTGTGATCTGGGCCAATAACAGCGCAACACTTGAGCTAAGGCAACCTCGGTGATGTCTCGCTCCGTATAAATATTAAGTTAAATTCAACATTGGCTTTAATTATCCTTTCAAGAGAAGATACATGTGAGCCAATCAGATTTGCAATAATGCGGGCAATATCAGGCGATATTCCATCGTATTTCGAGCAGTGTGATTGGCCCACCAGACCACCAGTGTCCATCTTTGACAACACAAATTACCTTTGGCGTCTCCTTATCCCCGGCAGCTGCATGGTACCCTTCTGTTACACCTCACATCTCTACAGAAGAGGGGGGTCTTCTCGCGGGGGCGGTTCTCAGACTAATGCAGACAATCGGTGACTGGAAATGTAAGGGATACCAAATAACATAGAACACCGGCCCTGGCATAGAAACAGCACGCACTGGCAATGCCAATAGTTTGGCCTTTTTGTAGGCTTGGGAAAGTCATTTACAAGGCACTGCCACCGTGGTATTAACTGGCCATCGATGGTAGCAGCTGTAAAATGTTGCACGTACCTGGACATATAATATCAGTGTCTGGCAAATGCCTAATACTTATAAAGAAGCCAACACTGTTGGCTTTGCAATGCTTGTTTTTAACAGGACTTCAAGTGAACGACACACATAATGCCTATATATGGAGTGGTTGAAGGCAGACCCGAGTAAGACATTTTTATTACACCAGTAGCATGTTTACACCTTCAATTAAGACATTAATTCCTCCTCCACAGGCTACATGTGCAAACTCAACAGAGCAGCCAAACCCTTCCTCTCCCCTCACAGTTGCACGACCCTGGCCAGAGCCCTTATTCTATCAAAGTTAGATTACTGCAACGCCCTCTACATAGGAGCCAATAAATACATCACAAATAAAATCCAAATCCTTCAAAACAATGCTCTCAGAGCGGCATTGATCATCCCCAAAAAGAGCACATACCAGACATAAGAAGAGCTCACAATTGGTTCTCGACCAAAGACAAAATTGCCCTGAAAATAGCATCACTTACTCACAAATGCCTTAACGCCGCTCCACGATACCTCACCGATGGATTCACCAGATACTCTTCCAACCGCCCCACCAGAACATCCAACTCCAATACCCTCATTGTGCCCAGATACAGCACAACATTGGAACTCCCTTCCTACGGCCCTAAGAGTTACCCAAACTTATCCACACTTCAGGCGCAAGTACATCCTGTGGATCAAAGAAAATGACCTCTAACTCACTCATTACACTGCACCGATCCCCACATGCACCCCACCCATCTGATTACACGCCACTACCGATGACACTCGACACACCCACTCCATGAGTATGTGTATATATTACCTGCATCAGCCATGAATCTAATTTGCTTTATTTGTAGATCTAATTTGTATCCTTTATATAGTTGTCCCTCTATTTTGTATATTCTTTTGTATATTACTGTACAGCAATGTAACCAAGCTGAAAATATCCTTATTGCCTTTCTGCGCCCTGATACCCTCGGGTCCGGCGCGCAATACAAATATTAAAACAAACAAACTCTCAGAAGACTGCTTTGAAACAACATTGGCAGGCACTTGGAGCACAAGGTTTGATGGTAAGGTTTGAGTAAAGCGAGTTCAGAGATCCTAGCAGGCTGTGTTTTGGGAGGGAATAGGCATGAAGTGGGTGGAAATGGTTGATGGTGATTAGCTTGGCTATGGCTTGCCAATGGGCGGGTACATAACCAAATACCTACAAGCTTTTTGTCCCTCCTCATATGCCATTTCTCCATATTTGTGCTCTAATGCAATAGTTTTGGCTTATAGATGACTCTTTCGCGCCACCTAATAGTCAGAATCAAAAAGGGGCCTCTTATTGTCGTAAGTAAGAATAAGATCATATTGTTCCAGTGATATCCATGTCACTAGGGTTTTTTTTCTTCTGGAAAGGAAGCTTGTTTGCACTCTGAGCGCGTTGCATTTGGAGCATGAACATTTCTTGAATTCAGAGAACTTTGCACTTGAGTGTGAAACTCTGGTGCAATTAGATTTAACGAGAGCCAATAACCGCTGTTATCCAGCATGGGGTCTTGCATTGATGCGCATGTTCATGAATATTCCCCGTCATCAGGCTGGGAATCCTCAGTAAAAAGAAAGCAGTTTTGCTTTAGACTGAAAACTGCTAGTCTCTTATAAAAACCAATCTTTGTCCTCTGGGTCATACTGCCTCTTGCCAATTACACTTGTCCTCCTAAGCTCCACACCTGGGGGCCATCTTCCGAATTTTACTGCTCGTTTCAGTGTTGGGAGTCTTCCCACTTTGCTCCATGAATTGTGACTTTTTTTTGCTATTTTTCAATAGTTTTCGACCATTACCTCATTGACCATCGTGCATGGACTAACGGCAGTGGGGACCTGTCGTCGACAAACATTGTATTCCAGACAAGTTCGGCAGGCCCAGGCTTGGGCCTACATCTCACCTCCATGATGTCCGAAGTGGGCAAGAGAAGTTTCTAAAGGGACTGTGGCCTGAAGAACGTGTATGTTGAGCATTGGCACCTCAATAGCCTGTACTGTCTCCACCCAGACCATGATGAAGACGGGTGCGAGATCTGGCATGGATTCCTGGTGAAGACCAAGAGGTATCATTATCGCAAGTTGGTAGCTTGGATCAACCAGGAGAAGGCCTCCGATGCGGCGTCCGGGCACAGTCATGCCTCGTTGAGGACCGGAAAGTCACGAGTGTTCTCCTTCTGAGAAAGAGGTTGAGGTCATTTGAGGTGATCCAAAAGGCGAAACATCACGCATCTACTCGCACGAAGGTCGCAGCTACTACGGGATCTGGTTCAGGAAGGGGCTGCCCCCCATGGCTGGTAAGCCTACCGGCCAGTGGATTGCCTTCTGCCCTAACCCCTTCCAAGCACGAGTCTTCCATCAGGGTTCATCTGGCTGCTATATCTCGGTAAATATGGGCGCCAGGCAAGCCCTCCCTGTCGTCACACAAGCTCGTCAAGGAGTTCGTCAAGCGCCTCTCCAGGGCTTTTCTGCCGGTGAAGGCTCCTGCCCCGGCTTGGAAGCTCAACATAGTTTTGGGGCTCATGGGGCCTCCATTTGAACCGATGCATCAGGCTCCTCTGAAACATCTGGTGGAAGACTGCTTTCCTGGTGGCCATCACCTTGGCCAGGTGAGTCGGGGAGATCCAGGCCCTCTCCTGCAAGCAGCCGTACTTGACCTTCCACGCTACGAGGGTTTTGCTATGGGCCCTTCCCACCTTTATGCCGAAGGTTCCTTAAACTACGAGTTTTCTTTCCGAAGCCTTCTATGCTTGCTGAAACGGCTTTGCATTTGCTGGATGTTGCTCTTGCCTTGAAGTTTTATGTGACACACACTAAAGATTTTCGGCAGATGACTCCGCTGTTCATCAGTTATGACCTGTGGGGGACACAGGAAGGCTCTGTTAAGGCTTCCATATCCAGGTGGCTCTCGGGCTGTATCTTGCACGGCCATCATCTGGCCAACAGACAGCTTCCAGACCAGCCGAGAGCCCACTCCACCAGACCCATTGCTGCAAATATTGCATTTCTTTCTGGTGTTCCCCTGCTCGACATCTGCAGGGATGCTTCGTGAAGGTCCACCCAGACCTTCACAAGAGTCTACTTCGTCGACAGGGATTCCAGGTAGGAATCCCGGGTCGCCATGCAGTGCTATGCATCCTGTTTGCTTGAGGTGAGTCTGTTCCAAGGGTAAGTGAATTGCTTCTGTTGAGTCTTGCCACCTCCCATGGTTGTGTATATGTACTGCTGTGTAATCATATTCATAAGCATGTCAGCCAATGCCAGACCCCAGGCTGGTGAAGGTACATGTTACTTACCTCTAACTCCTGTTCTTCGGCAATGGGTCTTGCATGGATTCATACGCAAACCCTGCCTCCTTCCCCTCTATGGCTCTTCTTGGTTCATACTGCCACTTTACATCAGGCCCGGCTCCAGGAATTATTATCTGGGTGGGCCAGGTTTGTGATCAGGGGGGCCAAACTTTTCTCAGATTCGTGATTGGGCATAAAAT
This sequence comes from Ambystoma mexicanum, assembly GCF_040938575.1. Classification (NCBI taxonomy): domain Eukaryota; kingdom Metazoa; phylum Chordata; class Amphibia; order Caudata; family Ambystomatidae; genus Ambystoma; species Ambystoma mexicanum. Next base: position 1,023,765,064 of record NC_090941.1, on the reverse strand, counting down.
GTCTTCCTAGATCTGAACAAATATCTGCCCTTAATTTGCCCTTAAACTCTTTAGTCTGTTAGACTGTTTTATAAGGCAGAAGCCTGAATTGAAACCCAGGTTGTTAGGACCAGGGTTGACATGTTTACCCGCAAGACTACTTGAATGTTTGATAAAGATGCTTGTTGGGATTGCACTCCCTGGCAGATTTAAGCCAAAGGAATTATTGGGCAAGGCTGACCGGGGAGGTGGGGCATGGGTGTGGAGCTTATGGTCGGAGTCGTTAATCGATGTCATGAGTGCAACAAATGTTACATGTTTTTTAAGTTGTCTTTCTTTTTGGAGCTGTATGTTTAGGGGTATGACTTTAGCTGGAAACAACCTGTTCACCTCACCAGGTTTTGCTGACATGAGGTGATTTGCCCGGGTTCACTCAATGTGTTCAAATGAGAAGCCTGCTCTCGCCTTCCACCTGCTCATCCCTTCCAAAATCACAGGCTCTCAAAGTACCCCTTCCACAGTCTTCAGCTCTCTTCTTCCATTTGCTCCTTTGTTTCCTTCCATAAGCTCCCTCAATACTTTGAACTTCCATTGGCTACTCACTTCATCTTCCATATGCTCCCCCATCGCCATGTGGAAAACGTTTGCCAAAAATGAACAATGAAAGCTGTATACTTCCCTTAACAAGAGTCTGAGAGATTAATCCCAATTATTCATGCCCTAAGAAATACGTTTTGTCCTATCTGTGGTCCAGTGCAATTGTTCTGGCTTACACCTAATAGCCTACTTCAACGCCTTACATCAAATCACTTTGATTTGACTTCACTCTCCCCTCCAGAATTACATTGTTCTTACTACCAACCTTACTGTTTCACTTAGTCTGATGGATGTAAGTCTCTGAATCAATCTTAACCACTGCCGTTGCTTCGGTCAGGCTTCCATACCGTTATTTACGAATCAGCCTTGGCTTCACTGACACTAATGTGAGCAGCCCTGCCTAAACTGCTGGACCACAAGGCTACCTTACTTAGAGGTGTGAATGGCCCTCCATATCCCTAGTCGTTTCTGCTTTCATGGCTGTTAGGCATAAATCATTGTCCAGAGCAAGCAAACAAATCCTGACTGAGCCTCCTTCAGTGCCGCCCCTCAGAATGCTAACAGCAAAAACCCCCAGCCTGTTTTTACCCCCTTAGACTCCCCCCCACACCCCTCTGGATCCCAGTGGCAGTTAACGTTTATTTTTAGTTTATTTTATAGCATATAGTTAAAATAAATTCAACCTCTTGAAGGAAAAAAAGGAAGGAAACATCACACCACTGGCAAGGCCTCCTTTCTAGCAGGACTGGACTGACCCACCGGGACACCTGGAGTTTTCCCGGTAGGCCTCAGGCTATATGGCCTCTTTTCTTGGGGGAGGGATAAATGGGGACTCAAAATTAAATTATCACTCGCCATTCGGGGATATAGATCCATATAGGCCAGCCTGGGTGTGGCCGTTCGCTGCATGGTTTGTTTGCCTGCTAGGCATGCCCCTGCCCATGGATTTTGGGGCTTGCGCTCTCGTCACACTAGTTGTTGCTGGCCCCGTGATTGAACACGCCATTGCCACCTGAGAGACACTGCCGACAGTCCGAGTGCTGTGCTGGTACCGGGCCCATGCCGTGTGCTGTGCCCGTGTTCACTGTGTGACAGATTCACGAAAGACAGCCAACCAGCCAACCAGGTGAGGCGCCCCGCACTGCCTCCATCAGCAGACAGCAGCAGGTGACCCAAGTGAGGCTGTGGCTGGGGCTGAGAGCAGCTGAGGGTAGTAGCCAGACCTGAAAGGTAAGGGATTATTTGTACGTGCGTGCCCCTCTCCCATTCTGCTGAATGCTTCTGACCCTCACTCTCACCCTATGCGGGAAACCTTTTCCAATGTTGCTATCCTGCATGCAACTGCTGAACCTTTTTCATACTGCGATGCCATGGACTGTAATATTCTGCACCTCTACTGCAATGTGTTCCCCCTGTGCTATAATCATTTACTGGCCGGGGTCGTGTAATATGTTCTCCATAAGCTCTAACATTCCCCTTCCTGTGCTTTAATGTTTCCTGCCTGAGCTATACTGTAAAACAGCACCCTGTTTACCTAATATCCAATCCTTGTGCAGTGATCCCCTGGCCCGAACTGAATGGGGATGGTTATCGGGGTGTAGTGATAATAGTAACCCGTAGACCTATTAAAATGCACTTCAGTTCTTCTATGCAAGACCAAACTAAACTGCTAATCCAGTACTGCCACTCACACCCACCTCTACAAATGTACCCTACCATGACCTAAAGAAGCCCCTACCTATGTCATCATAGAGGCTGACACACCACTCTGCTAATGCACCTCTTCCCAATCCTGACCTCCCACACCCCTGCAATTCCAGTACATTAGAGCCATATACTGCTCTGCCAGTGTGCCTCAGCACTGACCTCCATTGACACCTGCTGTTCCATTACAGCAACTAATGCAAAGTTCATCTGACTGTCACTACTACACCACCCTTACCAGCAGTAACCCATCTGCTTCTATTACAGCTATTCACATAACTGTGCTATGGACCCCAATCCTAGCCAGCAGCAACCTCTGTCGTTCCATTACAGTGGCTCACACATAGATCTACCAATGGACCCTCCATCCTTGCCTGCAACACTTTCCATTGTTCTATTACAGTCAGTGGCTCCTTCACAAGCATCTCTACCAGTGTAACTCAACCCTGGCTAGAAGCAACCCTCATTCTTCCATCACACTCAATCCCACAAAGCTCTGCCAATGGACCTCAATCCTGGCCAGCCGCTGTCTGATCTTTCATGCTTGTGGAAGGTGGTGAGGCTGCATGCCGCCGGAGTTGGCCCTGATAACCAAGTCTAAGGTTATGCTGTTTCTGGACAGGAGGAGTTGTGTATGTGGGGGGGCAGGGTGGGCAGAGGGTGTTCCAGCACCCCCTCCGCCAGCCCCTTATCTTATCCGGGTTGTATTTTGGGTGCCTTGACATGGCACCTCTGCTTCTGGGCCCCTCTGTCTCTGCAAGAATAATAACACATTCCAGCAATTCCGGACTTTCTCTGGCTGCGGGGTGTGCAGGTGACGGCTCAAGCCCGCAGGTGGCACTTAGCAAGGTACTTACCCCCTTCTGCTGTAACATTCTCAGTGGGTGTAGTGTGCTCTCCCAGTGATGTACTCTTCCAGACACATGCTGTAATATTCCCACTGTCTGCTGCACCATACACTTCCCGCTGTAACATTTGTCTCTTCTGCTGGTACAGTCACTCCCTGTGGTGTGCATCTCTCTTCCTGCACTTTAACACCCCACCCTGTGTGCTGTAATATATCAGTGTGGTGTGATTTCCCAAAAACAACTGCATTAAATCTCTCCTTGCTCAGCAATCGTCGGCTAGTACATTATGCCTTGACCACCCCCTTGCTACACACACTCTCTGTCCTCCCCTCCAGCTCCCCAATCCTCCGTTGTCTTCTTTCTGCGCTGAGCACCCCACAGCTTGTGCATGCTCTGTAATCCTCCAGCCCACCACTGCTTGATGGTTCCGCTGGTGTGTAAGACCCCAGCCCCATGCTGTAATAATTCTTCCACATAAGAAAAATCCCCTTCCATATTATGTAATCCCTTGGCCCTGGATAAAACCAGCCCTGTGCTGTAGCATGACCTACCCATTATTAAACAAACAAAAATGGGTGCCTTGATGGACTGGCAGAAGAACAGGCAAAAGTAATGTTAGGAACACTCAAAGGGGGCTGCTGCCGGTGTTGGTATTAGTGGGGTTATTGATTTTTAACCACCCATGACATAATATGTATTTGCGCCAAAATCGTCCAGCCCTGTGCTGTAATATTTTACCCTCTGCTTTAACAATCACATTTGCCATCACACCCCCATGCCGTGGGATTCCTCTGCGGTAATATTACCTACACGCTCGCTTATCCTCCTCTCTGTGCTGTTTTTTTATTAGTTTGGACTTCTAGATGGCGCTTGCACCAGCAATAAACCAAAACTATTGCATTAAAGTATAGATAGGGAAAAATTGGCCATGAGGAGGGACACCCAGCGTGTAGTTGTTGTTTGGTTATTTGCCCACCCATTGACTGCCCGTGATAATCCCTACGGCTATTCCCACCTAGTTCCCGTCCCTCCCTGCCAAAAACACCTCCTCCAGAGAACTCTTTGACTTTGCTTTAATCAAGCCTTACCGTCAAACTTTGCACTCAAAGTCTCTGCCAGTGTTTTGTCAAAGCAGCCTTCTGAGAGTTAATGACTTAGTTGGAGTTGTAAACTCACTACTGGTGTAATAAAAATGTCTTCACCATGTCTGCTTTTAGCCACTTGACTAATAAGCACTATGCATGCCCTTCACTTAAGTCCTGTTAAAAATAAACATTGGTAAGGCCAACAGTTTTGGCTTTTGTATAAGTATTAGGTATTTGCCAGGCACTGCTAATAGGTGCCCAGGTACTCATTGTTTTGCAACAGCTAACATTAATGGCCAGTTAATGCCAATACGGCGGTGCTTGGAAAGTGCTCTTCCCATGCCTACACAAACTGTTGGCATTGTGTTTTAAATATGATGGAATCGACCAGCCCTATTTTGCAATAGTGCCCCTTGGTGCAGTAATATTTTCATGTGCTCTAATATTGTTTGCTCGTGCAGCGAAATATGGGGCCAGTTTGATAATATTTTCCAGGGTCTCTTTTGTTTTCCAGTTTGGCCCTGCTTTCTAGGGGGGCCAGGGGCTGGCCTTGGGGGGGCCTGGCCCCCTTGGCCCCCCTGCTGGAGCCGGGCCTGCTTTACATGCTACCAAATGTGAAGATGGCCACCAGCGGTGGAGCCTAGGAGGACGGGTGTCATTGGCTAGGGTCTGTAGGACCCAAATGTCAATAATTGGTTATAGAGGAGATGAGCAGTTTTCAGTCTAAAGCAAAACCTCTTTCTTTTTACCAAGGATTCCCAGCCTGATGACTGGGAATATTCATGAGCATGGGATTCCATGCTGGATGACAGGAGTTACAGGTAAGTAACATGTTCCTTCTGGGCATTAAAGGCACATGAACATTTTGTTCATGGTCCTTGTTTTGCTCTGGCCTTTAGATTGATCTCTGGCCCTTTAACAGCTAGCTTGTTATAGCCCACTAGGGTGGCTATTAAGGCTCCATTGGCACATTCTTTATAAAAACTGGAATTGGGACAGCCAATTGGGGTTTTCACAATGCAGACTGTCTGTGTAGAGATATAACCTCTGAAGGAGAGGAAGAGAGGCAATCGAGGTAGAGGAGAGGGCATTGGAAAATGTATGGGCTAATATGGCATTATTGACAAATCTGGTCAGTAACACTAATTGGCATCTCTTTCCTTCCTTCAGAGGACTTTCCTGCTACGGGGGTCGTTCTGTCAATTCAGTCAATAACTAGGTTTACTGACTAGGTTTACATTAGTGACAAGTTCTCATGATATAAGAAATAGTGATGCTTCTTGGTTATACCATAAAGTATCAACACTAAAGTATCAGAACTATCAACACAGCATGCCTAGTTGGGCCAAGATTTAAACGAAAAAAAGCAGGAGGAAATAGTTTCCCTGTCAAGGCCGCATGAACTTGGAACACCCTGTCTCCCTCCCTGAGAGCCAACCAACCAGGTGTAATACCATAAACTGGCTGATTGCTAATGACACTACTGGACATTCCTAACCACCATTCCTCCTTGCTAAGCTCATGACCGTGGACAGATATATTTTTGTCCCACTAACTGTATATTGTGCAAATTGCTAATTCTGTTACTGCTTTTCTGTACTTACTGTATATTTACCTACATGTGCAGATGCCTTCTGTCTAACCTACTGTAAATGATGTCAATTGCTAATTCTGTTACTGCTTTTCTGTACTTACTGTATATTTACCTACATGTGCAGATGCCTTCTGTCTAACCTACTGTAAATGATGTCAATTGCTAATTCTGTTACTGCTTTTCTGTACTTACTGTATATTTACCTACATGTGCAGATGCCTTCTGTCTAACCTACTGTAAATGATGTAAATTGCTAATTCTGTTACTGCTTTTCTGTACTTACTGTATATTTACCTACATGTGCAGATGCCTTCTGTCTAACCTACTGTAAATGATGTCAATTGCTAATTCTGTTTACGCTTTTTCTATACTTGCCGCATATTCACCCCCACTGTAACTAAGTTTGAAGCATACTTGTATCCTTTGACAAAGGCGCCCAGATACCCTCGGGTCGGGTGCGCCATACAAATAAACAGAAGGTAGAAAGCCAATAATACCTAGGAGTTAAATTCATAGGATAAACTTCAATTATAAAATTGAGCAAACCTAGTACAATGATTTAAAATGTCGTCTTCCAGCGCAGATGTTGCGATTGGTTTGGGACAAAAGTGCTTTTTGATTGCCAGAGCTGCAGCTTAAAAACACTAATTCGGAGTGTTAGAAAAGGAATTGCAATTTGCTTTTCAACAGTTGATGTGCCTCATAAGGTACAAGTGCATTCGTCTTAGATTTGTAATAACATTTCATCCACTTTTTAATCTAATTCTGCTTACATCATATGGGAGGAGGCAGGGAATGGACATGAAGCTTAGGAATAGATTTCATTTATATAGTTTTCTTTTAGTGCATCTGCCGGACATTTGCGTTTTGCACACAGATCTGGTTCACTGGGGAGAGGGGAGAATCAGACTAAGGTGCTTTGGTGACCAGGAATGAAGAGACTGACCAAGTGGTACCATAGTGGTTGCTATAGACTTTTATTAAATGATAAACCTATATATCCCCAACTCTAAGGGGAGTTTCTGTACCTAAACTAAAGAAACTCTGGTGCCTGTCAGAGTCCATGTGAGTGAAAACAAAAAGGTACCGTCCCAGTCACAAAGGCTCCTATTCTATACCTGTCACTACAACAAAACACCATAAAGTCCAGCTATTGTTCGTAGTCCAGGAGAATGACTCCATTCTACTGTATGTAAAGAGTCCAAACGCCGCTCAGGTTCTCTAAAGCTAAAGTTCTCAGTTCTCTGTAACCCAACAGAAAATAAGCAGTTGCATACAGTTCTCATGGGGCTAGGAGAATGACCCCTTCTCCTTGCTGGTTCCCCCAATGTCTCTCACAGTTCTCAATAAGGGCTGTAGCTCCCTTAGGAAGGTTTTCACAATCCCTAGGTTTTGTACAATTCTTGATCTGCCCCCTCTGGGACGATGAAGTTGTTCCTGGAGTCCTGCTCGAGCACCACCGTTTTGTGGAACTGGCCTGGAAACTGGATCATAAAATTGTTTACAGTTTTCTCTATTTCTTTATGGTTTACAGTCTTGTAACTTCCCAGCCCCCTCCCGGACTTGTACGTGTTCCCGTTATCTACTCCTGGGGAACTCTTCATTTGTTTAGACTGGGGCAGCGGTCCTTAGTTAAATTTCTTCCTTAAGTAGTTCTCTGTATCTCACCTCTCTCCACCTCGAGTTAGGGTGGACCACCTCGGCGTAGCTGTTGGGCCAATTGGTCCCACTGTGACAGGTTATGCCTCAACCACAGTCTCTTGCTCTCTCCTGATAGTTACCTATGCAGTTTTGCGTTAGGCTACGGTATAGGCTGTCTCAGCACCGCTGTCGGGCCGAATGGTCCAGCCACTACAGGTCGTGCCACCACCTTAGTCTCTGCAAGTCTATCAAGCCTCTTCGGTCGCATGGTTCTCCATCTGGTCGTATCACAGCTTCCAGCTGGCCAGAACCACACAGGCCATTCACGGGCGGGTCAGAGGATGACGAACAGATTCTGTCTTTGCTGTTCAGTTTAAATAGCAGGGACAGCTGTAAGGAACTCATGGTAGCTATAAGGAACTCATAGTGGCAACAGTAAAGCCAGACACAAGTGATCACACCCTTGCAGTGATGCAAGGGTGTTTATTAAACTGTAGAATGGGTGAGAAAAATGCCTAATCTAAACCTAAATCTAAGATGGGTGCAAGCTACGACCATCAAATAATATTAAAGCAGTCCTAGTTGCGTCATGTCAAATAAAAAGGGCCTATACTAAAAAAAGAAAGAATTGCCAATCCTTACAGCTAAATTACAAAATAGTGTAGGGTAAAGTTCTCAAGAAAAGTGTTCACCAAATGATAAGCCAGGATGGTATGGCTGGGTCACCCTTCTCCACGTTTTTAGCACGGGACAAAGCATGACATTTAAGCACAGCACACTCCTGGGCCACGCCAGCACCAAGTTACAGTTCCTTTCAATAAAGCCAGGACCTTCCGGGGCCAAGTCTTTCCTGCAAAAGTCTCTTGCCTGAAATGGCCTGCCGGCCCAAAACAACAAATAAAAAAAAGTTTCTTCGGTGATCTCCCAGCTTGGGTGATTGCTCTCCACCCCTTGTATCTCCCTCCGCCGGGCTCTGATCCTTCTTACTACATGGGCCGCCCTCCGTCGGGTTCACTATGGCCTTTCACTCTGAATCTCAACACAATGTTCTCGGGTGTATCGGGCTTCACCCCGATTCGTAGGCGTTCTCAGTCGGGTTCACATTCGCCAATTTTTCAGTTCACTTTGCTTTCTCACCATGCAGGATTTACTTTTCTTAGCTTTTCCCATGGCATCCCTCCATCGGGTTCACATAGCCATTCTTAACACAGTTCATTATTCAATCATTTCATCAGAAAAGCGGGGTTCCCTTCCCCTCGCTTTTCTTTCCTTTTCCTAAGTTTGGGTCACAGCCCCCAGTCAGGCTTCAGTTTTTCCTCAATGTGTCAAAGACTTATAAATTATTGAGGGATTTTTGCTCAACCCTCGTAGGACCACTTTGACACTTCACACTAGCTTCTCCTAAGGCCTCTTGGCTTTGGTAGTTTCAACAAACACAAAAAAGGGCTACAGTCGGAGTCCTTCGCATGAGTCACCCGCGACGCCTGACCACTCTGCTTCTGAACCTTTTTCTCTGGTTTCTTTAAAGTTCATTTACACAAGTTCTTTGTTCAACAAGGTTGCCACCTGCAAATTTGGGCCCAGCACAGTTTGGTTTTACTATCTGTCTTCTTCACCTCCCCGGCTGTGCTGAACTGTTAAGTTTCTTGTCTCGAGAGTCAAGGATGGCACCACGGCTGCAAGCACTTCTCCCCAATTTGGCTATCAGCGCAGGAGGGCACCGTCTTCCGTTGACACCTGTTACACCACACGCCAACTGGACTGCCCGGTCTTATGATTTCCCTTTCGGAGGCTTCGCGGGAGTTGAAAAGAGCAAGGGCAATTCCCTACTCATCGTCCCTCCAGAACTCTCCGCCTTTCACCTCCGTTTGAACTGCCGGTCTGGAATAGCTTCTTCCTCGTCCGTTCGGCCTTGCTTCAAGTGTGATTTGGTGCCCTGCCTTTTAACTCCTGTGGGGAAGGGAAAGGGCAGTCAAGTGTGCCTAGTTGTTGTCAATTGCCTGACCTCTGTGTTGGGACATGTCAGGTAAACGGCTCGGGTGTTAGTCCGTTGTCTGTCACGGTGTAGGAAAGTTGGAAAAAGGGGTGGGGGGGGTTAGAACCTCTGAATATCCTACGGGGTAGAATGGGGGGCAAAGGTGTTATAGCAAAGGGGGTACCGCGTCTCACCCGTCGTTGTCCCACTTCCACTCCCCGAGGACCCCTCATCCAGGTGATCCTCCCTCACCGGTCCACCCCCAGGAACTGGATCCAATAGCGATGGCTGTGCCCTGGCCACCTGGATGACAGATCCCGAGGGACTAGTCAGGGAGACACCTTCAGGTTTCTCACACAACCCCAGCATAGCATCCTTCCAATTGACATCAGCTGCTCTACGGTTCGTTACGCTCAAATCGAGCTTTCTGAGTGCTTCTTCGTCTCAGTACCTTTGTCATTCGATGGATTTGATATTTCACAATAGCACATTGTTTTGGAGGTGATCTTATGTTAAGATTTGGGTGTTATTGTTGGCTTACTGTAGTATTGCATAAATCCTTTTCTTAGCCACGGAGCCTTGCCACTAGCGCATTTCATGGATCTGCAGCAATGTATGTTCTGTGTTCAGAATGCCTGCCGCATGCTACGGATATGGAACTTTCTGCTGTTTGAAGTACAACAGAGATGTTGGCGTAGCGGTCGGTGGGGCCCCTTTATATCTGTTACTTATATTCATAATGTACCATATATAAATGTAATTGCCAATAAAGGTACATTAAAAGCATCATACCGCTTACCTTCCCTTTTCCCCATCACTACACGTACGTGTTGGGATTTTACAGGGGCTGTGACTCCCAATTGCGTCCTTATCCCCAGGAGAAGAGTCCCTTCCCATGAGATCCTCCCCCCGCATGTTAGCACCCCTAGGGGTTAGCCTTCTCACCTCCCTAGCCTCAGTGGAAGGGATTCTTCCCTGGGGAGAAGTGATGCCATCAGAAGGATCTTCAGTGTCCATATACTTCTAATGGTACACACACATTATTAAAAACAGGAAGGGAAGCTCTGGGGTGAAATTAGGCAAATTAGGCAATAGGTACTATTATGATGTCAGTTCAAATTTTGAAACTTGAGATTCACGTGAGGATTTAATTTTTTTAATTGGTCAAAAGTTATTTAACTGGTCTATCTTCCATCCTCCCCTCTATCTAATTCCTACCTTTTTACACTCCTGGACCCACCAAATATGAATATCTCACAATGTGACTTGTTATAACAGCTTTCTGCAAGGTATGGCAGGACAGATTTCTGAAAAAAGGGAGATGAACCCTTCCGATGAAGCATTCCTTCAAAATTCGATGAAATACTGGGAAGAGCATCAAGAGGTCCCGCGGCTCCGTTCCTGTATTCCCAGGGCAGGGTTTGAAATTGCCGGGAGCATTTCTAGCTCCTGCTTCTACCACTGGAGAGTCTGGATAGATTGAAACCAACAACTACCAGGAGCTACTTCTGGCTCCCAGGCCAACTGGTGCCTTACAAACGGGTATATACAAAATATTAACTTTGAGTGTTTGAGACTGTTATTGCAGAAGAATTTGGACACATTCAAACATAATGGATCACACACAATGGCCAGGAAGTTATTTTGCATCTCATGTGGAAATTAGATTTGGCGTGCTCTGTGTACTCGCTCCTGGTTCATCCAAGAGTTGGTTTTTAGTGTGTGGTTTATCGGGCATGCTCTGCTTCTTGCTCTCTGCTCTCTTTGCAGTGATCCAGAATCGACAGTGTGTTTGGCGTTTGGGAGACTCGGTCCCATAGTTGATGCAGCTGGATTTCCCTTAGACCATGCCTGGTTCAGCACCCCAGATTACAAGTGAGATTTAGCCCCACTAACTCTCTCACTGCGAGGACTCCCCAATAAGTCACCAGTTCAAAGTATGAACTTGTGAGTTTGTGCAACTGCACACTTCTCCCTAGTTAGCAGACTTGTCCTAGCATAATTGATTAACACCTTGCTTGATGTGGGTATGGGTAGTTATCCCAGTTCCTCTGTCTCTAAAGCTTATACAAAAGGATCCATTTGAAGGTATCTGAAATCAGCCCTTATCAGAAATATACATTTTGACCTTCAGTTAAATACATGGTCTCCATTTATTTCAATCCATCAGTTCATGTGCGTTGGGCAGAAGCCTGAGCCTATGTGCCCACTTAACATCAAAATGGGGCATCTGAGAGATTTGTGTAAAGAGGGAGGTGTAAGTAAATTTCCAAGAGTAAATTGCATACGCCCTTCCATGTCTTAGTGCCATGTCCGTCCCAGTAACCCATGGCTCGCTGGTCTTTCTTGATGCCATGCATTTTTGGTGGCCATCAGGTGTGTATTCACTTTTGCATCAGCATAGGTACAGGTTGTCAGTGTTCCTGGACAGCAATGCAATTAATCTGTGCAGCCATGGTATTCAATCATTAAAACCTTTCTCTCGGTTGTCTTGCAGCACCAATTTCATTACCTGCCCTACGGCAATGACACAGGATTGGCTGTCCCATCACAAAGCATCCCCAATTGAATTTGACCCACTCTGCATCTGTCTCCAAATTATGCAGTCTTGGGTGGAAGTAAGTCACCAACAGTTGACTACATGGGAATCCATATCCTGGTGCAAGCTGGTACAGAGATGTCACTTATTTTCTTTCTTCCTTTCTTCTGTTTTTCTCCCTGCGTCTCCTTTGACTTTTACCAGATAGGAATTTAGGTATTCAGTTAAACTCAGTCTTTACCTTTATTCCACAAATTAAATCTCTTCCAAAAGTAGACTTGTTCCCATTGCTGTTCCTTAGATCCATTTGACCCCATCTCCATATTAATATCACACCCATTGTGGTGAATGCTTTAAATCATGTACACGTCGATTGGAGCTTTATAGGCAGATTTCCCTCCAAAGGTCTTGTGCCGTTTACAAAATGTACGCAGCACAGTTGTATAGGTTGTCTGTGATCTAAATTTAAATGATTCACCTGAAGCCATTCAGCACACGCACACACTCTCCACAAATACATACATCCACACACACTCAACTTTCCTACATGCTGCGAATATTGCAGATATGATCGCCAATTGCAACCTGGATGATCTCTCATTTACAGAAACCTGGCTGCAAACACCTCTAGAGGCTTCTTCACCATAAATGGCTATAATACCACCACAAAGGCAGACTCTAAGACTTGCCATCATCCACAAGGCATCCTGGCTTTCCATTAGTTTTAGCCATGTGTGCTCTTTCACAGAACTTCCCTGCCAATTCGCCCACTTGCCGACAGACATGCTGATCATCCACCTCTTCTTTAGGGCAACAAAACTCAATATCTCCTTCATTGACAGCAACCACCATGTACCTCACCCATGCACATTTTCTTTCGTGGGGATTTCATTCTTCCAGGTAATACTGCCACAAGGATAATGAAGGAAGATCTACTTGCGTCGCAAGAAGCTATGAAGTTCAGCCGACAAATAACAAAACTAAATTCTTACACTATATCTTCATATTCCTCTTCACCCTCCACTGCAACACACCTGTAACTGGACTGACGAGATTGCTCTGTTGGCTATTGCCACATCCCGTCTAGGAATTGCAGTCAAGCAAAGCTCCTCAAAACAGTTTCACGATCCTTAAACTCCCAGCGTAACCCTTCACTGAAGACCTTTTAACTATCCACTCTGACTTGTACAGCAAAGATATCGAAAGACTGCTGAAGTCCTTCAACTGCACCAGATCATCATTGTTAAAGGTGCCTAGTAAGGAACCATTTAACCAAAGTCATCAGCTCACTGGTGCACACAAGAATTTAGCAAAATCAAACCATCCATCCACAGGAAATCAAATAATCCACCCAGAGATTGGAAATGCTGAGGTACAAATCAAACTCTACAACAGTCATCGCACACCTGAAAGAGCTTTGCATCTCACAAAGGAAACGAATCCCTGTTGTGAAAGACTATTACTAAGCACCATTGTTGGAGCCACCAACAAAAGGGGCTTTTCATCAAAACAGTCGAGCAATGGATCAAACCCTCCCTGGCTGCATTATTCCCAAAAAAATGAACACATTCTTTAATTACAAGATCTGCAAAATCTGTAAAGTCATTGGGGGAAATTCCCAAATTGATGCCACCCAACAACCCACCGTTAAAATCAACGAAATGGATCTCGCTCTGAAAGATCTCACAAACTTACTTGCAAACCTCAAAACCACGACTGACAGATGGTATCCTACTAGCCTGCCGATCATGCCCAGGGACCTTGCTGTTTAATCCAAACACAAGACCAAGCCTCCCACCACCCCTCTTCCTTAAGTGCATTCGCAACTACCACCCTATCTCAAGACTCCCTTTCCTCTGCAGGATCCTCATAAAAGCCATTGCACTTCCCCTTGATTTCCACATTGACAGCAAACTCCCTCAGACGCACCATGCTGGCTTCAGGCCCATGTGCAGGGTAATAGACACCATCCATGTCATAGAGCGCACTCCACACCCTGCATGTTGGTGGTTCCTTCTTCTGGTCATGCTGGACCCATTGACTCAGTCAGCTGCCAAGCCCTGATCAGCATCATGCATGTGTATGTAGGCAATGGAGACAAAGTTCTTTACTAGTTGGCTTCATACTTGGCGGATCGCCATTGGTGCTGGCAATGGCAATAGTTCCATCTGGATAAACTGTTAATCACCTTTTTTAGTTGCACACTGATCTATCCACTCTTGCGTTAGATTCAGTGTGCAAGTGGAGCCCCTTGGAAGCTTCAGGCTGCCCTCGGACATGTGCTAGTACTTAAATTATCGACTTCAGAATAATGTAAAGCTATTCCTACCTGCCAACATGTAAACCCGTGCTTGGAAGTCGCATCTCAGCAGTGCTTAGTTAGCAAAGTGGTCTAATCTCCATTTAAGTAAAATGTGTAGTTGTTGCTGAAGTGACCAGACATTTATTTACATGGGTGACTGTGGGATGGAGGTGCTACAGTACATCGAGCCTCGGTGAATATCATAGGTCCGCCACATTAAGACATTTTCTCTAGTCTGAGGTAGCCCCTTGTTTCATGGGAAAGAGTCATTGGGTGGTGATCAAATCCCAGTACTGCAGCCCTAAATTAACCGGGACATATTCTGAAGGCTTTAGTGCATTAGGCTTTCTGCACACTCTCTGTGATGTTATGGTCCAGAGCAACCATGGCGAGGGTAATATCCCTTAAAATTACATTGGCAAGAACAATCGAGCTGCTAGAAGTGGAAGCAGATTGGAACATCATACCTGTGCCAGGTGCTATCACTGTGGTGGGTTTCATTAGAAAGCCTGAGGTGGGTTTCATAAAGCATGAGTGGCCTTTGAGTCCAAGCCTGTGGTGTAATAAAGTCAAAGGCAAAGTAGGACAAGTCGACTACATAGACCATGATAATCAATGTGTTGTTGGAAAGAGACCACGGCTGTATTCTTTAGAAGGCCCTTACCAGGGATTATGGGCCCGATGAACAGGTAGAAAGTGCCTGTGACCACTGGAATGCAACAGCCGGAAATTGTTGTCTCTTTAATATTCTCTGGGCAGTTGTCCTTGAGCTTTCCCAAAGGCTTGTCACCAAGGGCACCATTTCAATTATTGTTCATCTCTTTCAGAACAGAGCCTCAGAACCTTGTATTGTGTTTGCACATTATTTTGTCTTTCAGCTGATGTTCTTTTTGAACTATTGAATCGTTTTTCGATATCTGCCTTTGTTTATGCCCTTCTCTTCCACCTACGTCAAATGGGATTCTTGCAGAATAACAATTTCTACCTGGCTACTTTGATATCACCACACCCTTTCCCTTCTGACCACCCAGTTAATTCCCTTTAGCGTTCCAGGACAGTACCTTCAACTGCACCATTCTTGAATTCTAAAGCACCTCCCATATTTCATAAAACACAACCGTGGCCTATTCCGCCCCATATCTCTCCTACGTTAGTACCCCTATACACCTGCTGGCCAATGACCTCTGCGCAACTAACCCCTGCTACTCCCTCCAGCTTCCTTGCCCCCACAACTGAAGTTGCAACAATACAAGCATTTCTCAACTTCTACGTATCCTTCCAAATCCTATATACACTAACACCCTTCATATAACTCATTAAACTACTAGTAAGAGGGTGCCAGCACTGAGTGGCTACTCGGCTGCTTAGGCGGTAGGACTTACCAGACGCCTTCAACCATCCAATGCACCTTGCTCGGTGCAGTGCCTTAGAAATGTAACTTGTGTCTTGTTTATTTAGCAGCTGATTGTGGTTCCCACGCCATTGCAATGTCCAGGACCCTGTTTTTATATTCCTCCGTTGTGCCTTGTACAGGCAGCTCTTTCCCCAGCTTTAAGTGATAGTTTTAATATAATGTATTGCGGCTGAGGTGGAGACTTCCCTCCCATGTATATGCATAATCCTGCAGGCAGTGGCAGAGTATATGATATATTCTTGATTCAAAGCAATCGCTTTGCTTCTTCGAAGGTTCTTCTCAGCTCCTGTGTTTTTGTGCTGAAGTCCGGGTAGAAAAACTGCCTACTTCCGTTGAACTTGATGTTTCCCTGCCTGTGTGCTGCCGATATCACTTTAATTTTGTTGTGATACCTCAGGAGGCGTATCAGGATGACATGGGGGTGCGATCCCCGTGGCTATTTTTTAACATGTATTCGGTACGCCTGGTTCACCTGAATCTCCTTCAAACTTGGTTCTTGACTGAACAGTGTTGGTATGACCTTTCCCAGAAGAGCCTTTACATTGGTTTTCCTTGACCTGTCCCCCAAGTCACTTAGTTTTGCAGACTGAGCACTGGTTCTTTCTTACGGGTGAGCCAGTTCCTTTGCATATTCTTGGCCATTGTCCTAGTGTCTGGAGACTCTTTTCTCCACCTCTCCTGTATCTCCCTCAGTTTTGCAACATCTTGCCTCATCTGACCCATTACAGCTCACACCAAATCTATCTTGTTTGCTCTCTGCTTATTGCCTCCCAGGATCAGTGTTCTCAAATCCGCATTTGCTGGACTGCTATCCATCTCTTCTCCAGCCAGGACCCCTTTTGCCAGCTTGCCATTTTTCTGTGCAGAACTAGGGAAATTGCTGTTTAATTGGCCTTGTGTTTTCTCACCGGTTACACGCACAGTCTTATTCTGTCTCCTCGGCGTCAGTCTAGCCGCTGTCTCTCCCAGTACAATATGCCCAGCTTCAACTCCTCGTTATCCACACTGTTTTCACCCACCTTGACTGTACTTCCCTCTGCTGCAGAGACTTTATAGGTTGATGTGCTGGGTGTGGCTCCCTGCCCCCGCAGCCTACACCTCCACGCCTTGGATGTGTGTGCTCCTGTATGTGCCTGTGCTCCCCCTGCCCCCTTCCCAGCATTTCGGGCTTCCAGGAGTGGCAGGGTATTCCGCCTCGCTCCTGCATCTCCCCTTGCTGGTGAGTTTAGTGGCCCGCTCATCGTTCCCCTGCGACCTCTGTAGCGGCGACCTGTGTGGTTCCTCTATCTGGCACCCGGGCGTTCACGCACCTGCTGGCACGGTTACTTCAGCCTTAGCTATCCCAGTGACTCACTCACCGAGTTTGTGCCTCTTCCTTGGCCTCCACACACCGCTTCAGCTGGCAGTTATTGCTGTTCCTATCAGCCAGCCATGGTCTCCTTCTCTTTCTCCAAAAGTCGCCGGCCATGCTTTCGTTCTCTTCTGCAAGTAAATTACCTCGGGTTGCGGAGTAGAACAGGATCTGTTTCCCGATCTCAGTGGCAGAGCTGCACAGAGTGCGTCCTACACAGGGACCATCTTGGCCCCTCCCCTGTACGGTTGAATTCTAAAGAAACTTCATATTTCGTGAAATTAGAAGGGATGTTGCAGAAAAGAGTATTGTTGCTACCCAACTGTGTACCAACTACAGTTCTAAGATATGAATCGGGGCTGAAGTAAGGGTTGACAATATTCTTAACTGGAATGCGATCACCATATCTTTACTGATAGAAAACCCTACTGAGGTCAAAAAGACTCTTCAGCAGGCACTGGATAGACACTAGGTAGGGGATATCAAAATACAAGTTGTATACATCTTTTGTGGTCTCAAGAGGTCATTATTCCCAATGACCTGACTAGCATACCTAATTATCACTGGAGAACCCAATTTCTGAGAATCACAATTAATGTATTGCCAACAGGTGAAATAAACCACATTAGAAGCAGAGAACCTACATCTAAGAATTACTGCAAATTGTGCGAAGACTTGGGTTCCCCCTGAAAGTCTGGTCCATTTGGTAATGGAATGCCCCACCCTTCAGTCCTTGGTATGCAAGACCTTTGAGAAATGTGATTTTAATGATTGGGTGACCGCTCCGGCCTTCTGGCAACATATAGTTTCAGGGAGTTAATTACTTTTATCTATGTCGCTATTGAGATTTTTAAACGCTATTCATTTGACTGTAGTAAAATAAAGCACAGACAATGAAACACTCAGGTTAGGCAAGCACAGGCACTTTACATCTTATAAATGAAATAGATTTGTTTTGAATGTAATTTGAGAAGTTGTGGTTGCACATTTTTTATTTGTTTTAACTACGTATTTAGTATTTACTTTTCTAAATGTGTGTAAACGTTTCAGCGTAACTTATAATACCTAATAAAAAATGAAAACCGATACAGACGAGTTTCTTTAGAATTCAACTGTACAGACACAGTAACCATGTCCTGTGTAGGTAAATTTCTACTACCATTCATCTAAGCCGGGAATGCTTGCTGTTGCTATTATAACATTCAGAAGACATGCTTGTAACCCGCCAGTCTTATGAAAGTTATAACTGCAGTGTGTATTTGTTTTTAAAATTAACTAGCCTGACGGCAGTAAACCAACACAAGCTCCCTCTATCTAGCACGCTGGAGCGTGCCGGTGTTTTATTATTTCCGCCAGGGCATTGGATGAAACAAACCCATATTACAAAATGGATGCCTGCAAGGGTTTAAAAACAGGACTTTGGAGCACGTAAGTTACTAATTTTACAATTCGAAATTACTTTTAAGGAGTGGTATTTATTTAGGTGTAGACACAGTTTACACCAATAAAAACTGTGCAACTCCCCACCCCCTTTAAGTGTTTCAAAACAGTTCACCAAATGAAGGACAACCACAGCAAGAAAAATGGTTTCAAGAAATGTAGAAAACTAGATGGGCAGCAAATTATTATGGCTAAAAAATAGGCAGGAGATTAATCACAACAGTTATGATCGACATATATTTTAGCGCCATCAACGGCAGCAGACCTCTGCAATCTGGCCAACTGTCTCCAGGACGTAGAGGGGTGAATGGCCACCTTCTATTTCGAGTAAAATCCACCCAAGACCAAATAGCTGCTGTTTCCCTCCTCTACATACAAGCAAGAATTAAGGCACATTATCTGTCTTCACCTCCAAAATCACTTCTATCCTTGTCGATTGCGCAAATTCCTCTTCGTCCTTGACATCTTCCTCAATTTTAAAACCTGTGACAAAGTTCAGTTGGCCATTGTAAAACAAACGTCTCTCCTCACAAAAATCCTTAATTCTCCTTCTGACTTTTGAATGGTAGTCCTGCAGTTGGGAGGTTCAAACATCTAACTCCTATCCTTTGTAGTTTCCTATACGAGCGCATACCGAATTTGAGGTGGGCTGATATTTGAATCTCTGTGGGCCAACGGTTGTTATTAAGTGTTGAAACTTTTTTCTAAAAATTAGATTTAGAAGTAATCCGTTTCTGTTGACCTACATGTTTTTTCCTCATGAACGACCTACTGAAATGACCTGAAAACCATCTATTTCATCAATTCCTTGGCCTGCACTAATTCCTAATTTCTGCCCAACTCCTTTATCTGCTCTTGCTACCTACTGACTGATTGGACTGCTCTCCTTGCCACTCGTGTACTGTACTGCACTGCTGTTATAGGTTTGGCTATTAGGTGGCATTACAAGCCAAAACTATTGGATTGGAGTACAGCCAGGTGGGAGATATAAGAGTAGGAACACACATTCAGACTCCCCTAGGAGTATAGCCTCAGCGTCTGCAACCAAGGACGAACGCAGCAAAAGGCAGCTCCCTGTTTGGGCCATTAAGTGCACAAGGCCACAACTCCTTCTGGAGTGAGGACCTCATCCTTTTCCCGGCTTCTGCATATGGATTCTTCCACCTACTAACTATCCATTCACCACAGAACTTCTGTTGCCACACAGGACCAAAGAACATTGTTGTTTTGAGTCCGTAAACTGTCTTTTGGTTGCCTATATTTATCCCAACAAAGAATGTAAAACTGTTTCTTTTCAGCTGGCCATCCACTCCTTCCCCTCACCCGCCTACCCTCCTTCTCTTTTGGGGTGCACTGTTTCTTCATTGTTTTTGCTTGACTATTTCTTCTACCCTCCATCATGCATCTTGATTTCACTCCATTTCTCCTACTCACTCTTCTTCTCATAGCCTTCATCCTCCACTTGGTGTAACTTCTGCATCCGTCTGCACATTCCCCATCCTCTACTTCTCCACCTTTCATCTGAAACCCCCTCCCCAATATGACACTCCTTTTCTTCCAGGATCTCCAACCTCGTCTATCCCACTCGCCTACCATACAACACCTGCTTCTCTCCTCTACCTCCTATCGCTCTTTTCCTTGGCCTCTGGATTGCGCAATGCCTCTGCAACAAGTCTTCCTACATCACTGACCACTTCAACTTTCACCTCTTGCTATCACCGAAAACCTGTACTCCCCTCATGGCTCTGCAACATTCCCAGTTCTCAACACAGACTCTGGTACCTTCTCCCGCTCCCCCCGACCTGTTCGGAAGGACAATGGTGTGGGGATACTGATCAATAAGGCCCTTAACACTGCCCCACCACACCCTCTGACACCAACTCTTCCTCTTTTGAATATGCCACTACTCAATTCCACCCTCCTCTCACTATTTTGACTCTCTACTTGACCACCTGGTCCTCTCCTCTCCTTCCCTGATCTGACCCTTCTTCTTGAGTCACTTCCAGCCCTCATCCACATTATGTTGCAGGACATTCCCCTTCCCAAGCCCTCACCTGCCTCCTGCTGTAAGGGAGGCATGGTATCACAAGTATGACACTGACACAAGAGGTACACATTTCAAACCTTTATTAAAGTCTTGGGGTTTGGAAACACTTCTACTTTGCCCTATAACTAGAATGGGAGTATTCTCAACCATCAAATAATAAAGTGAACACAGTCCTAGTCAGTCTATGTCAAATCAAAATGGCCTATAGTAAAATAACGAATGCCTGCCCTATCTCTTATACAAAAAGCGTGTAAAGGGGGTTGTGTATGCAAAGGAAAGTCAGTGTTATAACATAAAGGATCAAGATGGCTGAGTCAGTTCTCCTCTCCACGTTGGACAGCACAGCCCCCTGTAGACCGGGGTGACACACTCTGGCTCATGTTATCAAAAAAAGGCAGTTCAAAACATGGGTCGAGTCACTTTAGTTCACCAAATGTTCTTTCACGGTTCAAAAAAATTCACTTGGGTCTCCCTCAGTGAGGCGCGACCTCTGAAGGCATCAATAGTTCACATAGGTCTCCCTCAGCCGGGCTCGGACCTCGAAATCACAGCACTTCCAGGGGGGTTCGCTTCCACACGCTTTATTCACTTTAGTTGGGGGTTCCCTTCCACTAACTTATTTCATGTTCCAGGTCTCCCTCAGTCAGGCTTGGAACTTTCACTGATGTCAAAGACTTTCAAATGTGCAAGGCTTTTCCACAGGTTGTATACGAATAGTTTCAATGACAATTGACCTTCTGCACAATTGACTGAATTTAAACGGTCAATTAGGATATATATGCGGGGGAACCCCCTGCAGGCCCCCATCCAATTATAATATTATTACCCTAACCCAATCCATGAATATATATAAAAATTACCATACAGTCAATTGTGCAGAAGGTCAATTCGGACCCCTGTAATTCGGTCAGTGGTATAAATCGAATAATTGAACCCTAATAATTCGGGTAATACCTTTCCACAAGCCTCCACAGGACCACTTCGACTTTCACTTCAGCTTTCCCTTATGGTATTTAACCCAGTGTCTCTTGGCCTGGGTAGTTCCACAACACAATTGGAAACATTCACAGCAATCTTTCTCTTAAAGCAATCACCTTTTAACTTCCCCTGGGGTCATTCTTGACGATTGCGTATTTCAGAGTTAATTCACTCTGTTGCTTTATAACAACATCCAGCATTTTGCGGACACTTTCCAGTAAACTGTTTCCTTTCGCTGGACCACTCCACTACTCTGTATCACTGGATTTACAGTTATTGCTGACTTCAAAGTTCGCTACAGGTATGCTTTCTTTCGCGTCCCATCATCACGCGCACAACCTTCAATTCGGAGATGCAGTGTTGCGGCTTCAATCGTTCTTTGACCCAAACCGCCCTTTGATGTCTTTTGCTAACTCACAGGTTGTGTGCATTCCTTTCTGTTCTCTGTGGCTTTGATTCAGGAGTCAAGATTAATACCACAGGTTTGGCCTCGCCTTGCCTCCACAACTCTGCCGTTCACCCAGGAGGGTCGCTGGCATCCTTGAAACACAATGCAGGCTTCTCATCTGGGCTTTGGCTTACTCAGCGTATCCTTCAGTTTTCCGGTGGCAACAACCTCCTGCAGTGATGTTCAGGGTTTCTCTTTCCCTCGCTCTGGTCCCTGGATTGGTCGTCCCTCTCCAATGGGTTCACCTTCGCCCTGGAAGAACTGCTACTTCTCGTGTTCCACCTTGCTCAGAGTGTCTCCATGTTCTGCCTTTTATACGTGTGCGGGAGCTAATGGGTATCAGATGTGTGATTAAGGTGAAGTGCCTGACTTTGCCTGACCTTATTAATGGGACATGTCCATTGAGATATGCAAGGGTTAGGCTTTTTATTCTCAGTCTTCCTCGTGTGTGTGTGTGTGTGTGTGTGTGTGTGTGTGTGTGTGTGTGTGTGTGTGTGTGTGTGTATATATATATATATATATATATATATGTATATAGAAGGGGGTGGGAGGTTGGGACGTCAGTGAATCCTATAGAATAGGATGGGGTGGGCATGGGAAAGGGGGTGCTACCGCGTCTCACCATCGGCTGCCTCACCTCCACTTCCTGTAGATCCCTCACCCAGGTGTTCCTCCCGCACTGGCCCACCCCGAGGGTCTGGATCCAAAATCGATGGCCGTGCTCTGGCCACCTGAGAGAGAGATCCCCGGGGACTAGCAAGTGAGACACCCTCTGGTTTCTCATACTGCCTTGAGCTTATATCCCTCCTATCTGACCATTTACTCTACTCTTTCTACAACCAACCTACCAACTCTCTTGACCATGTCTTTCTCTCTAATTCACTCTCCTCTCTATTGACCCCTCACCCTCGGATACCTACATTGTTCACTTTAACATCTTGGTCTCTCTACCTTCTACCCCTCATCTCTCCTCTTCAATGAATAAGAGAAAATTCAGGAAGGACCCTTACCTTTTCTTTGATGTGAGGACCTGTCTCTTTCCCCTATTCATGCCTCTTCGATTGACTGTGTTTTCTCTAACTTTCACTATGCACTTATTTGACCAACACTATCCTGCTTGTAAGTTCACTCTGTGAAGGAGGCATGATATCACAAGTAGATACTGACAGAAGAGCTGCAAGTTTCAAAACCTTTATTGATGGTTTAAAAGAGGTTGGAAAACTCCTGTGTTGCCCTATAACTAAGATGAGAATATTATCGACCATCAAACAAGGAAAATACAGTCCTAAGTCAGAATAAAATGGCATATACTAACAAATCTAATACCTGCCCTCTTTCTAATACAATAAATGTGTAAAGGGAATGTGTAATGTAAAAAGGAAAATCGGTGTTCAAAAGAAATGTCAGTATGGCTGAGTAAACTCCCTTCTCCATGTTTTGTAGCACAGGGGAAGGTGGCACACAATGACCTTGCAACACACTCTGGTTTCAGGCACAAGGATGCAGTTAGTTTCGTGGACCAGGGCTTTGCGCTGGACATCTCGGCTTTCTCGCACTCCAACCCAGGTCACCTTTTATCTTGTAATACAGTTCAACAAAAGTTGTTTCCTTTTGGTTACCACAATTCAGTACAGGTTTCCCCCCGCCGGGCTCAAACCTCTCAATCAAAATTTGTGGGGGCTCCCTTCCCCAAGCTTCAATCACACTTTCATATGCTTCCCTCCGTCGGGCTCAAGCCTCCTTTCACTTTCCTTCCGCTATCAAAGACTTTCGAAACTGCAAGGCTTTTGCTCTTACTTTAGCATGCCCACTTCAACCTTCTTTCCTCAAACGTCACTTTTTCTCTCCTACATCAAGGCCTCTTGGTAAATGTAGTTTCAAGCACAGTAGTTATTTGAAAGTTCAATGATAACTCTCATATCCAGGTTTTCCTCTGCTGGGATCAAACCTAACAGTTCAAATCTTGCATATCAGTTTCTTTCTCTTCCCGCCGCTTCTATGGCCTCAGACGTTTCACAGAAACTTTCGATTGGGCAATCTTCTTTTGCCGGACCACTCTGTTACTTTTTATCTTTAATTTACAGTTCTTTACAATGCTTTGCTTTCTCTCGCGTCTTATCGGCACATGCGCAACCTTCACTCGTCAGATACTGCTGCCGTCATGTTTCATTTAACTGTCATGATGCCTACCCCCGGGGACCTAGACCAAGTCCAGCAACCCCGGAAGCAGGCATCAAGTCATCCCAAGCAAGCCCAACAACCCCTGCTAGGGGCTATTTGGGTGCAGTCCTTGCGCCTATGGCGCCAGGCTCATATGGAGAGTCAGTCCTGCCGCCATAGGCGCCAGGCTGATAGATTAAAACTTACCTGATGCAGACATGCTGCAAACCTACCTGATTCAGACCATGCTGCAAGAGCTCAAAGCCAAAAGAGGCTTGGAAGGGACTGCTTTACCTAGGAACTATTTTTTTACTCGGGTGGGGCTGGGGAGGCATACTTACCTGGCACTACTTTGGAGGCTATTTAAACCACGCCCGAAGAGCAGCACACGCTTCGCGTTATTCTGCATCCAGCAGCGTAACGCTCACCGTGCCTGCAAGTCTGCATCCAGTCTTCTGCCACGCCCGCCTCGAGTTTGGAGCTCCTAGAAAAAGGGAGAAAGAAGGAGAAAAGGTTAGAACAAGAGCAATACATTTTGATCCTTACCTGAATTCCCGATCAATCGCGCCTTCGAGCTGGAAGAAAGAATTTATTTTATGCGCTTCGCCTCGCCTGCTGCAGCGCCACGCTGAACTCACCGGCCTTCGCAGCATCTTCACATTCCACCGCAGCCTCCTGCATGTTCCCACCACACTCCGGCACCTAAGGAGAAGACAAGAACAGCAAGGTGAGCCAAGGGAAAACACAGGGGAATATTAGTTACCCCCATAGACTTACCTGATTTTACCACCGGGAGTACTATTCCTCTTCACGGGTCGGCGCAGCTTCCACTGCATCTTCGCCGAACCCCGGGGAAACAAAAGGACAGTAAGGTGAAACAAAGGGACTAACAAGGGGAACCCTCCTCACCACAATAGACTTACCTGATTTTACCGCCGGAGGCATTATTCCCCGAGACTTCATACTTTCTCTCAGCGACCTCATTAAGGGAGAAAGCAACAGGTTACATATTGACATTATTTTATCGAACTTGTTGGATAATACAAATCCTTACCAGAATATTACCGGTTGCCACGAGGAACTCTTCACTAGGGTCAAGCAGCAACCTGCAAGGAATCGGACAAGAGTGAAAGACAGGCATTTGAACTCTTACAAACTACATACTTACGGCGTATTGCCGGGAATCTCAGAGTCAATATTGTTCTGGAACTCACCAATTCCTTCGAGCCAGTGAAGCAACTGGTTAATCTACGCGCCCCTGCGCTCAATGCAGGATGGAGAGCTCATCTTTTCAAACTATCAGGTGAGACTATAAGAGGGGACATCAAAGGTGATCAGTGGGGAGAACAGCGGGGATGGGGGGGATTTACGCTCAACTCCACGGGTGGTTAATTCCCTTTCTCCATTTGCAGAAGGATATTCCTACGGGCCAAGCAAACAAAGTTAGGTGGGCCAGTCCAGTCTGTCATCTCGGCCCTACGCGTCACATTGGTGGAGACCGCAGCCCACCAGTTCAGATCGACGCCTCTGTGGGAGCCAGGTGAGCGTAACATTAACACAGACCGGACTTTCATTGCTTTCATCAACTCACCGGCTGTCTTAATTCATTTTTGTCTTTCGTGACTTTGATCCTGAAGTCAAGGCTGCACCTCCGCAACTCTGCCATTCACCCGGGAGGGTAGCTGGTATTCTTGAGACACAAAAGAGGCTGGTCTCTTCCCTCTAGCCAGACTTCCTTGCGCATCCTTCAAGGCACTTCAGAGGTAACTATCACTCACTGGTGTAAGAAAACTGAAAGTGTCTCACTGACTAGTCCCTGGGGATCTGTCATCCAGGTGGTCAGGACACAGCCATCACTATTGGATCCAGTTCCTGGGGGTGGACCAGTGCAGGAGGATCACCTGGATTGGGGAGGTCCTCAGGGAGTGGAAGTAGGACGCTGATTGATGAGGGGCGGTTTGAGGGGCGGTATCTCCTTCTTTACAACCCCGATTCCCCAACCTACTCCATAGGATACTTAACACCTCAGTTCCCTCCCTTTCTTAACAGGTACACTTTCTCACAGACCAATTACCCTGAAAGACAATGGACTAATACCAGAGCCGTATACCTGCCATTTCCCAACTCAAGGGCCAGGCAGAGTCAGGCAATTATCACTAATTGCCCACACCTGACCTCCCTTTCCCGTCCCCATAGGGATAAAAGGTGGAGCACAAGAGCACACTCGGAGCAAGGCGGAACATACGAGGAAGCAGTGATTCCAGGAAGGCAATTCTAACGGAGCAGAAAGGCGGCGCGACCTGAAAGGACATCAAAGAGGGAATTGCCCATGCCCTTTTCAACCCAGACCCGCAAAAACCTCTAAACAAAGAAACATAAGACTGGGAATCGCAGCTGGGGAATGGTGTGACGGATGTCAGCTGTACATGGGACCCTGCTGCACTGATAGCCAGGGCAGGGAGGCAAGGTTACCATTGTGGTACCGTACTTGACTCCAGCGGCAAAAGATACGCCAACGAGTGCAGCACAGCCGGTGAGTCCGGAGGGAACCTGATAAAAACCGAACTGTGTTAAGCTTAAGGTCGCAGTGGCAACAAAAAAGAAGATTGAAACTGTAAATATCAAGAGGCAGTAAGGTCGACGACGGGAGGTGTCAAGGTGGTCCAGCCAAATCCCACTGTACGCTCGAAAGTCCTTGACATGTTGGTAAAGAATTGTGAAATTGGTGTATGCACCTGGCTGAGGGGAACGCTGTGTGAACTGTAAGAGAAAGCCTGACTGGAGGGGCTGCAAGAAAGAGCTGGAAGTTGAGGGTTGGTCTGAGCCCGACTGAGGGAGGTTAGCGTTTGAAATGGATCGGAGCCTGGCTGAGGGGATCCACAGGTGAAGAGTAATCACCCGACTTGAAGAGAATTAGAAGGAACTTCTGTTTTATCGTTTACAATGTATCTGGCTCTCTGAAGTAAGACTTTTACTGAAGGAGTCTTGGACACAGAAGGTCCGAGCGTTGTTGAAAGGAACTGTAACCTCATGCAGGAGAAGTCCATGAGTGTGCTGTGCTTGAGAGTCCTGCCTGTGTCCCATGCTAGGAAACATGGGGAAGGGATACCCCGGCCATAACATCCTGACCTATCATTTTGTGAATACTTCTTTCTTTTCTTGTGAACACTATCCTACACTGTTGTATAATTTAGTGATAAGGATTGGCAATTGTTTTGTTTAGTATAGGCCCTTTTATTTTGACAAGACGCTACTAGGACTGCTTTATTATTATTTGATGGTTGTAGCTTGCTCCCATTTTAGCTTTAGGTTAGGTGTTTTTCTTAACCATTTATACAGTTTAATAAACATCCTTGAACTGTGATCACTTGTCTGTCTTTACTGTTGCCGCAATGAGTGCCTTACACTGGGGTGTCCAAGGTTTCTCCATCCCTCGGTTCCGTCCCTCGGCCTGTCGCTCTGCTTCTCCTGGTTCACCATTGCCCTGGAAGAACTGCTCCGTCTCGTGCATCTCAGTGTTCTTTAAACAACCCTCCAATCCTTTGCTCACACCTCCCAAGCCAATATCCATCGCCTCCTCCCTTTTAAGCTAATGACTTTGCTCACTACTACTTCTCTAAAATTTGTGTCACTCACAGTCCTCCTCTTTCTGCCTCCCCAGCCCTCCCTCAGTCCATCTCCGCTATACATCCTTCAGAGTACCAACCCATCTTGCGCTCCTATTTGGACCCCTTTTCTCTCCAAATGGTCAAAGACTTGGGGCCTGATTCACAGTAGCGTTTTATAATGGCGCAGTCCCATAGGAAAACATTCGGTGAATCAGCCCATTAGTCTTAATCACCTAACCTCATCTCTCTGAGCTCTTTAACCCTTCTGCCCTCTTGACTCTTCCCTGCCTCCATCGAATGTGAAACTGTTTTACCCCTATTGAAAAAATCCTCTGCTGACCCAAAAGTCACACAAACCTATTGCCCAGTTTCTCTCCTTCCCCATTATTGATAAGTCCTTGAGTGGGTGGTCTTCAACTGAATCACGAAGTACCTTGAGGATAATGGCCTGGGAAAACCACTTCAATCTGGGTTCTATAGTAAACACTCCAGCAATACTGCACTCATGCATGTCTCAATCCTTCTCTCTAAAGCTCACTGCTCCAAACTCTCATGTATACTCATACTTTTGCACCTTTCTGCCACTTTGGACACTGTCGACCAGGCCCCTCTCCTTCTCACTCTGCAGGACCTGGAGTTTGCCTGGATTGCCTCCTACTTGGGAGGTCGATGCTTTAAAATATCTTGCAACGTGCAAACCTTTGACCCCACTCCTCACCCCCTCGGGATACCCCAAGGATTAGTCCTTGGACCTCTGCTCTTCACCCGCTATACTTCTGCTAGGGCACACTTATGTTATCCTTTGAATTTCACCATCACCTTTTTGCTGATGACACACAAATATTTGTCCCCTTCCCCCCCTTCAGCCCAGCCATCTGTCTCACTGCAATTCATCACTGGATGACTCTCTGCTGCCTCATGCTGAACTCTTTAAAAAAACGGAATTCCTCTTTCTCCCAGCTTCCAATGCCAACCCCTCTCCTCTTCCCTCCCCTCCCATCTCCTTCCTTCCTGCCCACTGTGAGAAGTCTGAGGGCGTTCTCACAAGTAGTCCCCAGGAATCTACTGCTCAGGTGGCCAGGGGAGGGCCATCGCTCTTGGATCCCAACTCTGGGGGTGGACAAGCGAGGGAGGATCACCTGGGCAGGCGGTCTTTGGGAACTGCGGGGAGAGAGTCCAAAGTGGACACACTGTATCCCAACAGGGCGATAAGTGGGTAAGAAGTCCTAGGGATTTTTATGGGATATGTTGGTTCCATCCTCCCTGATCGAGGCCTCCGTAACACTGATTCAAGAGAGGACCAGAAAGGATTTTATTATAGAAAACTATGTGAGAAAAAAGGTCTAATAAGACAAAGACCTGCTCCTAAGGGAAGTATCCATTCACCTGCCACTACTCCAAGTCCCACACTCCTAGGTCAGGGGTAATGAGTGACCTAACGGGAGGGAACGCTATCCCTTAATATAAAACCAAGGCTAGAGGATATTCCTATATCCCCTGTCAGTCACCTACTAATGTTTCACTAAATAAATCCAGTCTACACTCACCTTTCATCTCCCCTTCCCCATTTTCAACAAATACAGAGAAGATGATACAGATAAGAACAATGAGGATTACCCATAGGAAAAGGATGAAGAAGCAAGACAGGGCCCACTACAAGCTACTACTAGGTTATCCCACTAATAGTCAGGCAAGGTCAGGCACTCTACTCCAACTGTGTACATCTGATTCCAATTGACTCTACACCGTGAGAAGGTGCAAAGGTGCACAACCAAAGGAACAGAGG
This sequence comes from Ambystoma mexicanum, assembly GCF_040938575.1. Taxonomy (NCBI): domain Eukaryota; kingdom Metazoa; phylum Chordata; class Amphibia; order Caudata; family Ambystomatidae; genus Ambystoma; species Ambystoma mexicanum. The sequence continues at coordinate 1,023,735,568 of NC_090941.1, read as the reverse complement.
GTGCCAGAGTGTCAATAAGGACAAGAGTGCATGAGTAAAAGAGGCACAGAAGGGAAAAAGGTGCAAGAAGAAAGGTACAGAGAATAAGGAGAGTGATTAGAGTTCTGAGAGGTCGCGCCTGGGAGGAGCAAAGAGCCCAGTGTTTTTCGAAAGTCTCAGATACTACCCCACGTAAGAATTGGTCAAGTGAAGGGAAAATCCTGACCAGGAGAACTTTATTTGAAGACAAAAGGGGCCTAGGCCTCTAGTCCGGCCTCTCAGGGAAGGGAACCCTGAGAGGCCTGACTAGAACTGTGCATTTTGAAGGGATTGTGTCCTCCGACGTATTCCTTATCTTTGATGTTACCCCTCCCAGCTTGCTGGCCTCGGAAATGTTTTCAGTAGAGGGCGCTGCGCGTTGACGTCCTTTGTGTTGATGTCCCTCGACAGCCTCCGTCTCGGCGCCGACATCACCGTGCGTATAAATAGACTCGCGCAGCGTCCGTTGCTACAGTTCCGCACTTCGTGGGCCTCGGAAACGTGTTGCTCAGTTCTTTCTTCAAGAAGATTCAGACTTATTCTTCGAAGATATCATTTCGATGGATTCTTCAATCGAACCATCGACCCCTCGGTCCGGCTTCAAAAAGTGTCGTGACTCTAGGAAGAAAATGTCGTTGATGGATCCTCACAGGATCTGTTTGTGGTGCCTGGGATCGGAGCATCACTGTTCAGAATGCGAGGACTGTATGTCCATGACGGCGAAAGCCTTGAAGGAGCGTAAGGGGAAGCTAGAAAGAGGTAAAACTCTTAAATCTCTTACTCCCTTGAAGATTTCTTTGGCAGATTCGAGACATTAGTCTCCTCGTCGTCATAAGAAACATTCCCGTTCAAGATCTGGAAGCGGTTCCCATCAGTCTTAGAGATCGAGACACTCTAAGAAGAGGCGTTGTAGATCTCTCTTCTTCGTCTTCTTCTGCCTCTCCGGAAAGGGTCACCTGCCCCACGAAACACAGCTCTTCAGCTAAGTGGGAGGAATTCTGTAAGAAAATGCTTAGCGTCTTCGAGAAAGTGGCCTCGACCCTCTCGGAGACGTCAAAAAGGTGATACCCCGGGTGAAAGACCCAAAAAATCAAAATGCTGCGAGTCGTTGCACCTGGCGAGAGAAACTACCCGAGAGCGTCATGAACCCTCGAGTAAAGGCAGTAAGACCGCGTCTTCGCCGTCGTCGAAGGTTTCTTCGACTCATAAATCTGCGTCATCGACGCCATTGTCGAAGGGCCCTTTGACGCATAAATCGGTTGCGTCAACGCCACTGTCGACTCCGATAAAGGACAGACCTACAACTATCACTACATCTCAGACAGTAGAGGTGTCGAGGACCTCGACCATGACGTTGAGAATGCCATTGACTATTTTGACGGCACCGAGTAGGATTCCGATCCTCTCAAGTACACCGAGGTCTCTTCAAACTTTTTCGACGCCCTTTTCGAGTTTGTCAAAGTCTTTGACTTCCACATCGACAACCTCGACGTTTTCCCAACCAGTAACAACAAATTTGGCTCCTTCTGCTCTAGAAATCGGTTTTAAACCACATCCTAGGTCTGACTATTTTAGAGTCTTGTCCTCAATATATGAGGAAGGTGAGGATTCCGACCATGAGAGACCTTTTGGTTTACAAAGGACCACTACACCCATACCAGAGGAATTTATCTCTGAAGAGAACAGGTTGAAGGACCTTCAAGACTCCTTACATGAGGCAAGTGGTTTAGATACTTCTCCAGAAGTAGAGTTTGCTAAACCAGACCCTGGGGAACATGCTGAGACCCCTTATAGGGTTCTCATGGGCAGAATAATCGAATTCATGGGGTGGTCTACACCTACACCCTCTTTTCAGCAGGATGACCTTACTGATATTTTAGATAAAGGTCCACATGAGGATCCTGTGGTCCCCTTTCATTCTGCCCCGCAAAGAAACATTTCTGCAAATTGGGAAACTCCTGAAGTTATCCCTGCAGTTAACAAGAGACTGTCTGCTAAATACAGGGTATCTGCTACAGATCCTGAATATTTGAGCAAACCTCCAACTCCAGAGAGTTTGGTTGTACAAGCAGCAACTTCATCAAACAGTAGATCTGCATACCCTACTATTCCACAGGACAGAGATGATAAAAGATTTGATGCTATGTCAAAAAAAGTCTTTTCAGCATGTAGCATGGCGCTTAAATCTATTAACGCCACTTGCACGCTTGCAAGATTCAGCCATACACTTTGGGAGTGTGCTTCATCAGCGGCTGACTGTCTCCCAGAAGGAGAAGAAAGGGAAGCATTTTTAAACATCAAGGATGGAAAGGATGCAATGTGCAAGTCCCTCCAAACAGGCATTGATTCTGCTGACACTATCAGCAGAGCCATGCAGGCAAGTACCAAAATCCGTAGATTTGCATGGTTGCGGAAGTCTGGTTTTGCTCCAGATGTACAAGCTAGACTTTGAACATGCCCATTGACGGCACTTCTTTGTTTGGTAAGAAGGCTGATGACAGCCTGGAGAGATTACAAACATCCAAGGCAGCAGCAAAATATCTTGGGGCTGCAATCCGACAGACTCCGAATCGCCCCTCAGGAACCTCCTGGAGGGGTAGGTCCTTTCGCTTTTACTCCGCATTCGGAAAAGGTAGAGGACAGCCAGCTCAAAGGGGTCGGAAACGATTCACCTGTGGTGGACGGGTTAAAGGTACAATAACCGCAGCAGCAGGTGCCACTTTACCCTCTGCAGCTGCGTCAGCCGCTTCTAAACCCCTCTGAGGTCTTCCCTCACAAGACACCAGTAGGGGGCAGGTTAACTCAACATCTGGCAGAATGGCAGGCTATTACGTCAGATGCTTGGGCATTGGAGACAGTTGCCCAAGGTTAATGCCTGCCCTTCCTACACACCCCTCAGTCATCCACCGGGGAACAACTCTTTGAAGTTTACAGATCCGCTCCTTATGCAGGAGATTGTAGACCTGCTAGAGAAAGGTGCCATAGAACCTGTACCTGTAGCGGAGAGGAACAAGTGTTGGTATTCCCCCTACTTCCTAGTACCATAGAAGGATGGAGAACTGAGACCCATCTTGGACTTAGGAGAATTGAACAAATTCCTCAGGAAGCCCAAGTTCAAGATGGTAACTCTTTCTCAGATTCTTCAGGCCCTCCAACTTCAGGACTGGTTGGTATCTCTAGACCTTCAGGATGCTTATTTCCATGTGCCAATCCATCTCAAACACAGGAAATACCTGAGGTTCGCAATTGGCAACTCTCATTATCAATTTCTAGTTCCGCCATTTGGCCTGACCTCCGCCACGAGGGTCTTCACCAAGCTAATGTCGGTAGTGGCTGCAAGTCTAAGGAGGGAAGGGATCAACGTCTACCCCTACCTGGATGATTGGTTGATCAGAGCAGTATCTTTGGAACAAGCTCAGATACATTTGGTTATGTCTGCCACTTCCTTCACAAGCTGGGCTTCTCCCTCAACTTAAAGAAGTCACAGATGATACCATCACAGAGATTCCAGTTCATTGGAGCAGTTCTGGACACTTCCCTGGGGAAAGCCTCACCACCAGAGGTGAGGGCTAAAGATATTCTACAGATGGTCACCAGGTTTCAAAATGCCCAACATTCACCAGCCTTTGACTTTGAGGTTGCTAGGCCTCATGCATCCTGCATTTTCCTAGTGCCAGAGGCTCGCCTAAGAATGAGATCCCTTCAGTGGGCATTAAGAACCCAATGGTCGCAATTCTCAGGAAGAATGTCAGATCTCCTTCAAGTCCGGGAAGAGTGGCTCGAGACCTTCAGTGGTGGGCCTGTCGGGGGAACATTTTGAAAGGAGAACTGTTTTGGCAACCATGGCCGGAGCGAACGGTAGTCACGGATGCCTCACTCAGGGGGTGGGGAGCCCATGCCAACGACTTAACCATCAGCGGTCGTTGGTCTCCATCGGAGTCCAGACTACATATGAACCTGTTGGAGCTGAGAGCAATCAGACTAGCCCTGAAGGCTTTTCTGCGACCAGTACAGGGGAAACATTTCCTGATAATGACGGACAACACAGTGGCCATGCACTACCTCAACAAAAGAGGAGGCGTAGGATCACTGCCACTGTGCAGAGAAGCAATGCAGCTCTGGTTTTGGGCAATTCAGGAAGGAATCTCTATCGGCAGTTCGCCTAGCCGCAGAGAAGAACTTTACGGTGGATGCGCTGAGCAGGCAGAGTACAGTTTCCCAAGAGTGGGAGCTAGCTCAGGAAGTCCTTCAAGAGATTTTCGCCCTTTGGGGAACCCCTTCAAGTGGATTTGTTCCCCACCAGCATCAACAGGAAGTGCAATCAGTTTTGTTCAAGGGAATTTCCCATGAGAGGAGCTCTAGGAGACGCGTTCGTAGTGGACTGGGAGTTTCCACTCCTGTACACGTTTCCTCCAGTCCCGGTCATTCCTCAAATGATCAGGAGGTTGAGAAGATTCCGGAAAACCATGATCCTAATTGCCCCAGATTGGGCCAGGAGAACGTGGTACCCGGACCTTCTGGACATGTCCATCTGCCTTCCAATTCGTCTTCCGCAAAGAGAGGATCTTCTCTCGCAGAAGGGAGGTCAGGTTCTCCATCCAGACATCAGAACCCTCAACCTTCACACTTGGTTTCTGAAAGGTTGAGATACAAGTATTGGGATCTCCCGGATGATGTCATGGAGGTGTTGCTTTCGGCTAGAAGGCCGGCAACAAAGACTTTATACCGCTGGCGTTGGAACAAATTTTGCAGCTGGTGTAGAGAAAAGAATATTGAACCCTTTTCATGCAGTACACCTATGGTGTTATCTTTCTTACTGTATTTAGCAAATTCAGGTCTTCAAGTTGGTACGATCAAGGGCTACCTCGCAGCGCTATCAATCTTTAAGCGCACTACAGAGGAGCCTTCATATTTCAAATTACCCCTGGTAGTCCAATTTCTGAAAGGGTTAACTAATGTTTATCCCCCAAAGCTTTTCCAAGTTCCATTGTGGGACCTAAATCTAGTCCTAAATTTTCTGATGGGTACTCCTTTTGAACCACTTCATTCTTGTTCATTAAGATTTCTCACTCTTAAAACAGTCTTTCTAGTGGCTCTTAACATCTGCCAGAAGAGTGAGCGAATTACAAGCTCTATCTTGCAAACCTCCTCATACAATCTTTCATAAAGACAAGGTTGTCTTACAAGTGAAGCCTAATTTTCTCCCCAAGGTGGTCTCTGAATTCCGCATTACTCAGAAAATAACTTTACCTTCATTCTATCCTCCTCCCTACTGTCATGATGCCTACCCCAGGACATCCAGACCAAGTCCATCAGTCCAGGGAGCAGGCATCCAGACACCTATTGAAAACCTAGCCACCCCGGCTAGTGGCTATGTGGGTTTAGTCCTGGCGCCATAGGCGCCAGGCTCATATATGGGATCAGTCCGGCTCATATGAAGAAACTTACCTCATGCAGACCATGCTGCAAAGAATCCAAGTCAACGTGAGGCCTGGAAGGAACTACTTTGTTTCAGGGACTATTTTTTACTCTGGTGTGGTCTTGGGGAACTTCTTACCTGGTACTACTTTGGAGGCTATTTAAACCACGCCCGATGAGCAGCACACGCTTCGCATTATTCTGCATCCTGCAGCGTAACGCTCACTGTTCCTGTCAGTCCAGCATCCAGTCTTCTGCCACGCCCACCTCGAATCCGGAGCTCCTAGAAAGAAGGGAAATAAGAAGAAAGTGTTAGAGCAAGAACATTACCTTCATTCTTCATCTGATCCTGTATCCTTTGCGCATCCGAACAAGGAAAAATACTTTATTTTGTGCGCGTCGCACCCCCAGCTGCAGCGCCGCGCTATACTTATCAGTCTTCACAGCACCTCCTCGACCCGGCGCTGCTCCATCATTCATCGCCAAACTCCCGGCACCTAAGGGGACGAAGAAAGACAATAAGGTGAGCCGAGAAAACCAACAAAGACAATTTCTATTATCACTATAGACTTACCGGGTTACCGCCAGAGATATTATTCTTCTACACGCCACATCGTCTTACGCTGCACCTGTAAGGAGAGAGAAAGCAACAGGTTAAGCACTGGCATTTTTTACCGGACAGTGTTTGGTAACACAGACTCTTACCTACACGCAATCAGCTGCTACGGGGCAACCTCCTCTCGAATCAAGCTGCAAGACAAAGGAAGGAATCGGACAAGAGTGAATAACAGACATTTTGAACTCTTAACCAAATGCCTACGGCTCCTCGCAACTTACCTCGGAGTCAATATTCGTCTGGAACTCACCCAATTCCTTCGGGCCAGTGAAGTAACTGGTTATCTACGCACCCCTGCACTCCACGTATGATGGAGAGCTCATTATTCAAAACCATAAGGTGAGACTGGTCAAAGGGAATATCGGAGGTGATTAGAGGGAAAACGGTGGTGTGCTCGCTCAATCCACGGTGGCTAATTCCTTTTCTCCGCTTTCAGGAGAATACTCCTATGGGTCAAGCAGACGAAATTGAGCAGGCCAGTCAAGTCAGTCATCTCTGCACTACAATTCACGTTGGTGGAGGCAGCAGCTATCCAGTCCCAACCGTCGCCCCTGTTGTAGCCAGGTGAGCGTAACAGAACGCAAAGCCTCCCAACAAATTCCCACCCGGACGTTATGGAGACCTCAGAAACTGACCAACTGGCCCAATTATTAGGGGAACTCAGGGCAGAAGTACATTCCGCCCGGCAGGAAACTAATGCTCTCAGGAGAGAAGGGGGGAGGGGGACCCAAATCCTACTCCATCAAGCAACCCTGTGCAAATATTCTTACCTGTAAATATTCCTTTAGCACCACCTGAACGCTTTGCCGGAGACCCAAAAAGGTTTGCCGTATTTATGAACCAGTGCCGCTTGCACTTTTTATGTAGACTTGGAGCCTTTCTGAACGATCAAGCCAAAGTAGCCTTTGTACTATCGTATCTCAGTGGCAGCGCAGCTGATTGGTCAATTCCACTAGTCAACCAGGATGATCCTCTTCTTCGGGATTTTCAGGGCTTTCAACTAAGCATGGAAAGATCATTCGCCCGACATTTACAAGAACAGGCTTTGGATAACGAACTTTTGTCCCTACGACAGGGTAACCAGGATCTGCTCACCTACATTGCAACCTTTAATAGGTTGGTGGTGGAAACCGGATGGCCTGAGGCAAAACGAATTACGTTATTTCATCGTGGACTCTGAGGAGAACTCAAAGATGTGTTAGCTCAAGTAGTGAATCCACCCCAGGATTGCGCTGAATATATAGACTTGGTAGTCCAGTTAGATCACAGACTTCTGAATAGAAAGGCTGATCGAGCTAAATTTGAGAATCGGGTATTTATTAAACTCAACGTTACCCCCAAGGGAACAGATGCATCAGAACCCATGCAGATCGGTGGGGTTAAAGGACCCTTGACTCAAAAGGAAAAAGAAAAGAGACTATTGCAATTGTGTCTGTACTGTGGAACTTCGGGACATTTTCTGCGAGATTGCCCTGTTAATACACCCAAGAAGGTGGTAGGAGTTGCGGACAAAAGCCATATAGAGCCTGACTCGGGAAACGACCACGCCCGACAAGCTTAGAGGTCCGCTTGCCGAGCTTAAAAAAGGACACTCAGACCTCGCACCTAATTGTGCCAATGGTCCTTATTGATCCAGGGCAGCCATCATGTATGCACGCAGTGAGAGCATACATTGATAGCGGGGCCATCGGAAACTACATGGACCACGAATTGGCTTCAAGGATGAACCTGCCTCTTTGCAAAAAGACCATAACTGATGCCATCACCACTGTCGATGGGACTGTAATTGCCTCTGGGCCAGTAACTCACTCCACTACAGAGGTGAAGCTGTTGGGTCAAGATGGGCATCGAGAAAGCATTGTGTTTGACTTAATCAAGGCCCCACAGTTCCAAATAATTCTGGGAATGCCGTGGTTGGAAACACATAATCCTTGTATTGAATGGCGAGAGAAGAGAATGACCTTCCCGGATTGTGCACACACCTGTTACCCGGAAAAAACCTTGAATAAAGGCTTGGCCACAATCGTTACTCCAATTGCGCAATTACCTCAGGAATATCAAGAATTTCAGGATGTTTTTCAGAAAGAACAGGCAAACACGTTACCGCCTCACAGATCATACGATTGTCTCATCGATCTTTTACCCGGTGCACAACCTCCATGCAGTAGGATCTATGCCCTTACGGAGCCCGAAAACCGTCATCTACGACAATACCTGGATCAATACCTTGCTAATGGATTCATTCGTCCATCCAAGTCCCCCGCAGCCTCAGCTTTATTCTTCGTGCCCAAAAAGGAAGGTGACCTTGGAACGTGCATAGATTACCGTGCATTAAACCAAATTGCTGTAAAAACAATGATACCCATTGCCTCTGATCCCCGTATTACTGGACCAAGTAAAGGATGCTTGTATCTACACCAAGTTAGATCTCCGAGGGGCATATCATCTGGTACGTGTAAAGAAAGGCGACAAATGGAAGACTGCCTTTCGCACCAAGTATGGATTGTTCGAATATTAGGTGATGCCTTTCGGGTTGTGCAATGCACAGGCAGCCTTTCAGTATTTTATGAACGATGTCCTTCGAGTACTCATTGATGTCTGTGTTGTTGTATACATAGACGATATCCTTGTGTACTGCTCCTCAGAATCAGACCATGTTAAGCACGTTTGTGCCGTTCTTGAAAAAGTACGCCAGCATAAGTTATATGCAAAATTGGAAAAATGCGTTTTTCACTTCACAGAAGTCGAATTCCTTGGATTTATCCTGATCCCAAAAGGAGTTTGAATGGACTCTCGAAAGGTGGACACAATCCTCAAGTGGCCATCACCTAGTTCAGTTAAAGGAGTACAAAGCATGCTTGGATTTGCTCATTTCTACCGCAGATTCATTCCAGAATTCTCACATATTGTACACCACACCGCATCACAGCACTCTTGCGAATGAATAAGCGCTTCCTATGGACCGAAGAGGCTGAAAGGGCCTTCCAAGAACTAAAATTGAAATTCACGTCTGCACCTGTTTTAAAGCACCCATGCCCTGAACTTCCGTACGTAGTTGAAACTGATGCATCCAGTTTAGCCATGGGGGCTGTTCTTTCCCAGAAGGATCCTGAAACCGGCCAACTTCATCCAGTAGCATTCTGGTGAAAAAACTTTTGGCACCCAAATTAAACTATGCAGTTACTGATAAGGAGTTATTGGCCACCAAATCTGCATTCAAGGCTTGGCGGCATTATCTTCTCGGTGCCAGGCATACCATCACTGTAATCACTGATCACAGGAATTTACAACATTTGAAGGCAGCCAAGGCCCAATCATCACGTCAAATTAGGTGGGCCTTGTTCTTTGCGGAATTCGATTTCGTGATTGCTTATCGACCAGGTTGTAAAAATGGCAAAGCAGATGCCTTATCTCGTATAGGAATGGGAGAAGCATATTCGAACCCTGAACCGGTGCCTATAATTTAGGAGAAAAGAATCCTTGGTATAACTACTTTACAAACTCTAGAAGACATTCATTTAAAGATCCAACAACTTTTCGATCCAGCTGCCTTGCAGGAATGGCTAAAGAAAGGCCAAGATTATTCAGTCAACGATAAACTACCCTACTATCAAGGTCGTCTATTCCTACCACACAAGGAACTACAAGAACTAGTTATCTCCAATTATCACGATGCTTTGATTGAGGGACATCCAGGAATTGCAAAGACAGAGGCCAAAATTAAGACAATTCTGGTGGCCCACCTGGCAAAGAGACTTAAAGTCATTTGTGCAATCTTGTGGTATCTGCGCCCAAAACAAGAGTCTGAAGAAGAAACCAGCTGGTCTTTTACAACCTTTGGATATTCCGCCTACACCATGGCACACCTTGTCCCTAGATTTTATTACTGACCTTCGCCCATGTAGTGGATTTAACACCATTCTAGTTATAGTGGATCTTTTTTCCAAAATGGCTCACTTTATTCCTTTAAAAGGATTACCTTCAGCTTCAACTTTGGCCAAGGAATTTCTTGAAAGCATTGTCCGAATTCTTGGATTTCCTTCCGTGTTGGTCTCTGACCGAGGTAGTCAGTTTATGTCGCAGTTTTGGAGGAAATGCTGTCAAGTGGCGCAAATCAACGTGAGGTTATCAACCAGTCATCATCCCCAGACCGATGGTCCGACCGAGAGGACCAACCAGACTCTTGAGCAATACCTACGTTGCATGTTACACCAAACCCAAGGCAATTGGAAGGATATTTTATGGTTTTCCGAATACGCATACAACAACTCTGTACATTCAGGAACCGGACAAAGCCCCTTTTATACCATAGATGGGCATCGTCCTCGGACCTCAGAACTCGACTCGCCCCAACTCTTGGAAATGCCGGCAGTGAACCATCTACACGCTACTATTACACAAGCTTTTAAGGAGGCAACTGAACATTTGAAACGAGCAAAAGAAAAATACAAGAAAAATGGAGATCAACATAGAAGTGAAGCCCCACAATACCAGGTTGGGAATCAAGTTTGGCTAGCTACAAGAAACCTACCTCTAAAAGGAACTCGGACCTTTAACCCTAGATATTTGGGACCTTACACCATTAAAGCCATTATCAACCCGTTGGCCGTCAAATTGGAATTACCTTCTAATATGCAAATTCATCCCGCTTTTCACGTTTCACTTCTGAAGCCAGTACAACCCGGAACCAGGTTAACCAAACCACCCGACCCCATCCTAATAGACGGGGAACCTGAATTCAAAGTTAAAAATATCCTGGACTCTAAGATGGTCAAATCACAACTTTTTAATTTAATTGACTGGAAGGGTTACGGGCCACAAGAAAGGTCATGGGAGCCTAGTGACCACGTTCATGCACCTCGATTGGTGGAAAGATTCCATCGGAATTTCCCAGACAAACCAGGACCAAGGGGAAGAACGACCATAGGAGGGGCCTGGGGGGGCGGGGGAGGGAATGCTGTCATGATGCGTACCCCCGGACATCCAGACCAAGTCCATTAGTCCAGGGAGCAGGCATCCAGGCACCTATTGAAAACCCAGCCACCCCGGCTAGGCGCTATCTGGGTTCAGTCCTGGCGCCATAGGCGCCAGTCTCATATTTTGGATCAGTCCTGTCGCCATAGGCGCCAGGCTCATATGAAGACACTTGCCTCATGCAGACCATGCTGCAAAGAATCCAAGTCAACGTGAGGCCTGGAAGGAACTACTTTGTTTCAGGGACTATTTTTTACTCTGGTGTGGTCTTGGGGAACTTCTTACCTGGGACTACTTTGGAGGCTATTTAAACCACGCCCGATGAGCAGCACACGCTTTGCGTTATTCTGCATCCTGCAGCGTAACGCTCACCGTGCCTGTCAGTCCAGCATCCAGTCTTCTGCCACGCCCGCCTCGAATCCGGAGCTCCTAGAAAGAAGGGAAATAAGAAGAAAGGGTTAGAGCAAGAACATTACCTTCAATCTTCATCTGATCCTGGATCCTTCGCGCATCCGAACAAGGAAAAATACTTTATTTTGTGCGTGCCGCACTGCCAGCTGCAGCGCCGCTTTACTTACCAGTCTTCACAGCACCTCCTCGACCCGGTGCTGCTCCATCATTCATCGCCAAACTCCCGGCACCTAAGGGGACGAAGAAAGACAATAAGGTGAGCCGAGAAAACCAACAAAGACAATTTCTATTATCACTATAGACTTACCGAGTTACGGCCGGAGATGATATTCTTCTACACGCCACATCGTTTTACGCTGCACCTGTAAGGAGAGAGAAATCAACAGATTAAGCACTAGCATTTTTTACCGGACAGTGTTTGGTAACACAGACTCGTACCTAAACCAGCTGCTACGGGACAACCTCCCCTCGAATCAAGCTGCAAGACAAAGGAAGGAATCGGACAATAGTGAATAACAGACATTTTGAACTCTTAACCAAATACCTACGGCTCCTCGCCACTTACCTCGGAGTCAATATTTGTCTGGAACTCACCCAATTCCTTCGGACCAGTGAAGTAACTGGTTATCTACGCGCCCCTGCACTCCACGCAGGATGGAGAGCTCATCATTCAAAACCATAAGGTGAGACTGGTGAAAGGGAATATCGGAGGTGATTAGAGGGAAAACAGTGGATGTGTGCTCGCTCAATCCTCCCCTTTCAGGAGAATACTCCTACGGGTCAAGCAGACGAAATTGAGCAGGCCAGTCCAGTCAGTCATCTCTGCACTACAATTTACGTTGGTGGAGGCCGCAGCTATCCAGTTCCGACCGTCGCCCCTGTGGGAGCCAGGCGAGCGTAACACCCACGCAGGGAAAGAGGAAGAGAGGTTACATAGGCTGGATTTTTATATCAGCAGACTTGCTAGAATAAGACAAGCAGACCAACTGTTTTTAGGTTATGCAGCACACAAATTAGGAATGCCAATCACGAAACAGACCATTTCAAGATGGATTATTTTAACCATTCTAGAATGCTACAAATTGGCTGGGAAAGGGCCCCCTCAACATTTTAGGGCTCATTCAACCAGGGGTATCGCAGCTTCTTCGGCTCTCCAGAGAGGGGTTCCGACTCGGGACATATGTGCGGCTGCCACATGGTCGTCCGCACATACTTTTACAAAAGTTTACAGCCTGGATTCCTCCTCTAGCCAGGAGACAAGATTTGGCAAAGCTGTGTTACATTCTGTACATTCTTTTTTTTTATAACTATTTATTGTATGTAAACAAAACAGCAGCAATTTACATATTAATCAAACATTCATCAGCAAAAGAGAAAACAAGGCAATATCGACAGCGGCAAGACCACAGCAGGGCCAAGGGGCCATGAAACGGTTGCGAGACAATGAAATGCTGGTAACCCAGATTGCCCCCTACGTCCTTGCGTCGGGGGGGTGAGGAAGGGAAGGAGGGGAAAAAAGGGGGGTGGGCAGAGGGAGGAAGGGGGCGGAAAGGGGGAGGGTAGGTTTCAGCAAGCATCGAGCCATTTACCCCATATTTTCTCAAACTTACGGGGACAGCCCCGTGCGTTATAGATCCGGTGCTCTAACGCCGCACATCTGTCTAGTTCATTGCACCATCGGTTCGGGCACAGTGGGTCCGCAGAGCCCCAGTTGGCCGCTATGAGTCTTTTACCCTCCCCCAGCGCAACCGCCAAAAACATTTTTTCATATTTCGTCAAATCCACTTCTCCCCAGATGCCCAGGAGTGACATTTTAGGATCCCTAGGAATTGGCGTCACCAGGACTGTAGAGATCGTATCAATACAGACCCCCTAGAAGACTTGTAACACCCGACAATCCCAGATCATATGGTAAAAGGTAGCCGGCTCGGTTGCATGTCTCATCCTCAGATCCCCCCATCTGGCCATGTCAGTGCGCGAGTAATAGGAGCGGTGGAGAATTCTCAGTTGTATTAGCCTGAGCTTGGTTTCTATCCCAATCTCTCTATGGGACATTAATGCATCTAGCCAGACTTCAGGTTCCAGTTCGCCCAAGTCCCTTTCCCACCTTTCTTTGAGCCTATCCAGTTGTGTGGCCCCAAAGGAGTTGAGGGCCTGATAGAGGGTAGAAGTGACCTTGGAGGGGATTCGTTGCTGGAGGACATTGGTCTCAATGGGAGAGAAGGGGGGTATAGTTGTCGCGTCAGGGAACTGGGTGCGGATGGCATGGGTCAGCTGTGCGTGTCGAAACTAGTCAATGGGTGCCAGGTCGAATTGCGCTTGCATGGTTTCAAAGTTTAGGAGGCGACCCCCCCCCCTGGATCACGTGGGCCGGCGTAGTTATCCCTTTCGCTCCCCAGTGTGCAAAAGAGCCCATCTTCACTATTTCTGGGAGGTGCGCGGGGTTGGGATAAGGTTGGTCTCCCCTTCCAGCCGACCAGTTTGTGTGCGTCCCGCCAGGCTCGGCGGATATGGGCGTTATTCTTGGTAGCATCGGGAGTTGGTTGTTAGTGGAGTACAGGATCTGTAGTGGGGGTATTGGGGCCATGGTCTCCATTTCAATACGGATATGTGGTAGTGTGGGGGTCTGCGTGTAACCAATCGTTTACCACCCCAATCTGTGTCACCAAATAGTATGTGCGTATGCAGGGTAGGCCAATGCCTCCCTCCCATACTGATCTTTGGAGCGTTTGACGAGCTATTCTGGGTTGTTTCTCCCCCCATGGCAGTATGCGAAGATTCTTATCAACGAGTGCAAAAGTTTCTCGGGGGATAGTGAGCGGGGCATTTTGAAGAACATACAGGAGTCTGGGGAGGGTCATCATTTTGAATAGCGCGGCCCTACCTATTAGGGATAGGGGGAGTGATTGCCAGTGGGAGACATCTCTATAAAACTGCTCAAACACAGACTGAAGGTTGAGTTGGAGGAACCCTTCAAGTGTCGGGTTGAGGCGTATGCCCAGGTATTTAAATTCTCTGATACAGACATGATATGGACAGGTCTCTGGGATCGCTGACTCACCGCCCTGGATCGGGAAGTAAATGGTTTTGGCCTCATTCACCTTTAGACCCGCAAATTTTGGGATTCCTTGAGGATAAAGGAGACAGTCGGGCATGAGGCCCTTGGGTTGCTAACGTACACAAGGAGGTCATCCGCTTAGTGCGAGAGTCAGTCCTCACCTCCCCCCGGCCAGGTGAATCCAGACCAGTTATTATTTGCTCTGAGGTCTATTGCTAGTGGCTCGATGGCAAGGAGGAAGAGGAGTGGGGATAATGGGCACCCCTGCCTAGTACCTCGGCCTAGAGGGAATGGTTTGGAGGACCTACCGTTTACCCTGACCGTGGCTTCTGGGGATGCATAGAGGAGTTTTACCCATGGTATGAACGTTTGCCTGAGGTTCATTCGGGCCATGATTGCCCATAAGGCGTTCCATCCCACAGTGTCAAATGCCTTCTCAAAGTCCACTGCCAGAAGGACCAGTGGAGACGGTATTTCTGTGGCTCTGCTCAGGGCGATTTGAATTCTCCGTAAGTTCATGCAGGTGGATTTGTTGGGCATGAATCCACATTGGTCCGGGTGATTCTGTACATTCTTAAATGGAATATTACATTTTACTCACACCTCCTCTTTCACACCTTTGCTATGGGAGTCTATCAAAGATAAGGAATAGGTCGGAGGACACATTCCCTTCGAAGAACAAGTTACTGCGTACCTTGTAACGGTCTTTCGATGGGATGTTCCTCCGATGTATTCCTCATCGCCCCTCCCATCCATCCCCGCAGTAAAACATCCCTTGTGGTTGCAGCTTACGCTCCTTCAAGGTCAATAACCAATTCATGCACAGCTAATTTCAAGCTTCAAAACGCAACTGAGCAACGGACGCTGCGCGAGTCTATTTATACGCACAGTGACGTCGGCGCCGAGACGGAGGCTGTCGAGGGACATCAACTCGAAGGACGTTGACGCACAGCGCCCTCTACTGAAAAAATGTCCAAGGCCAGCAAGCTGGGATGGGTAACATCGAAGATAAGGAATACGTCGGAGGAACATTCCATCGAAAGAACGTTACAAGGTAAGAAGTAACTTGTTCTTTTGTTTGGAACCGTGGAGTCCAAGTTTGAGGAAGCGTACCCCAAGAGACCCAGAGACATTTTGAACTTTGTTGATTTGCTGCAAGAGTCCGGCGTGGAAGGTTCCAAGGGCTACCCTTTTGAATTGAACTATCTTACACTGACAGAACTACACCTATTGTGTAAGACTACCTGACAACAGCAGCGTTTTAAATTTTCCTTTTTCTTGAACCACTATTTTTCTTTCTTTAAGAAGAATTCCTATCACGTTTTGGCAGAGTGAGGGCAAGCATGCATAGGTTTCGACACAGATGGATTTTGGTTTTGGACTTTCAGACATCGACGTCCCTTTGAAACATCAGTTGGGGGAACAATCCCTTTAGAGTTACGGTGTGTTAGGTATTACACCAACACCGGAACCTTATTAAATAAAGGTTTTTGAAACTGTTAAATTTGAGTCTGTGTCTCTCTTGATACCATGCAAGTCTCACTCGCACCACCTTGCTCTCTCACCCAAGGTGTGCAATATTGGGGTCCTGTTTGATGGCGACAAAGTCCTCAACTTTGTTACCTGCATTCTCTATAGCCTATCTAGATCCTCCCCCACTTCTACCTACCAACAATATGCGGTTGGCTCTTGATGCACAACCTCTTTTAAGGTTCCTTCTCCTAGTCTATAAAGCTGTCAATTGCCTTGCTCCTCAGTTCCTGTCTTGATTGCATCTCTGTTTACTCACCTTCTGTTCCTCCTATGGACTCAACCTCACCCTCCCATACCCTTTCTGTGCCTCCTCTCACTTCGGCTCTTTCTCCCTACTCGTCCTGCTCTACCGGAACCCACTGCCCATAACTATCGGATCCAGCCCAACTGTGGATCTCTTCAAAGCTTGGCTTAAACTTCACTTACTTGCTGAAGAGAGTGCCCCCCCCCCCAAATCTCCCTACCTAACTTCACTACTGCCCCCAGTGACGCTTAATGTAATTTTGTATATTTAATTTAGTTTGAAGCACTTGTCCCCTTCAATTAATGTTAACTTTTATTTTTTTATATATATACATTGTTTTTCTTTTCTTTAGTCCCTGGTATATGTCCCAATTCTTTACACCTTCATAAACTGGCTCACTACTTGTTCTCATCTTCATGCTAGTGTCCATACACCCTTGATAGGAATGCTTCCGCCAATCCGTAAATGTATTATTGCAAGTCATTTCTGTTCGTAATTGACATCCCTTTTCTTCAAATAAATACAAATCTAAAACAAAACATAGCTTGTGGGTGGTGTTGGGTTATTTACCCACCCATTTACTGTCCATGACCATGCTAATCCCTATTGCCATTCCCACCCAATTCCTGCCCCTCCCCACCCATAAATCATCCTCCTGAGATCCAAGCAGTAACCACAAACCTTTTCCTGCCATTGTTGGGTCTAAGCAGTCTTCTGAAAAGTAATGGCTTCATTGCAGCTGTAAACTTTCTGTTTGTATAATTTAAACAATTCTTAACCAAGTGTGCCTTTAGCCACTTGATTTATCTCTGTTCCCTGCACTCAAGTCCAGTTAAAAACAAGCGCTGTCAATGCAGACATTTGGCTTGTCTGCATGTTTTAGATAGACATTGGTCATATGCCCAGGTAATCACACCATTGTGTAGCATTTGCCATCTTATGGCCATGTGGTGCCATGATGGCAGTGCCTGGCAAATGTCTATCCCATGCCCACAGAGAAGCCAAAACAATGTGCTTTGCCAGTGTTTATGTTCTAGGTTTGTAGAGCTATGTTGGCTCTAGCTTGGCTCACGCCATATCCAGTTAAAACTAACAAAACCTTGTATTCTCCATGCTCCATACCTTTTACTTATCTTTCAATAACCAGCAATTTCCCAGATTAGTGACTACAGAGCTGATCATCTTTAATTGTTTGAAAAGGTATACATGATATATTTATATAGCATAATCAAAGCCACGTGGACAGCAGAATGCTTTATATGCCTGACCCAGATGTAACAAAGTAAGTATAATAACATACTGGTGGCCAAAAACAGCAGCTAGTATGATCTGAGAACAAGTGGCAAGAAGGTGACACCAATGTAATAAAGATCATATGGTCCTAATAAGGAAGCTGTTTGAATATCCACTGCTTTTAGGCACACCTGGGATGCGGGCAGGTAGTCAGTCAGGGAGGCTTCTGGAATTGTAGGAGGAAGGAATGTGTATGTGATGTGAGTAAGAAATATGAGCGCATGATTGGCTAGTGTTTAGCTGACTGACGGCATTGTACTGAATCACCTAATGCAGCATTAGGTGGCGTAGTACGTGCATTCTATGGTGCTGTGAGGAGGCAGGCTGAGGCATGGGAACTGTAATAGTAGTATTGTTCTTTTACAATGTTAAAGATTCATTTTTGTATCAATAAAACTAAAAGAAATAGTAGTATATGGTTCTTAGCATTAGGAGTTCTGACCATGCAGGGTAGCGCACACACGGAAAAGTGGCTTCTGGTGGTGGATCAGAAAAATCAACTGTGCAGGACAAAAGGGATAGTAAGTTTCAAAAGCATTTTCAGGGACAGTTCTTTCCCTGATGCACTGTGCTCACACCGTCCATTAGAGACCTGGGCCGTGGCCTGCACTTTACCAAGTTAAAATGTTGAAGACCAGCAAAGTAGATACAGACTATTGATTAATTTCACTTTAATTTCTTACAAACCTACCTAAAGCCGGAATGAGGATTGATCACAAGTCGATGTTCCGGTATGATCCCCGTTCCATGAGGGGGACATCAACATTAGGGTGATCCAAATGCATAATGGAGAAGTCAACATTAGGGTGACCCATGTGTGACAAAATAATTACTGATCAGCAGGAGTAGAGGCTAAACCGCCTACCTAGCCCTGCAGTACTGCAAAACCAGCATCATAAAGATGAAGCAGGCACAGTGTAGGAGGCCCCCTCGACGCTCACACCAGAAAAAATACAACCCACTAGGGAAAAAGGCCCAATACCCCTCTTGCAAGGATAAGACGTTTTATTCCCATCCAAAAGGAAAAAGCACAAACCAAGAATTCTGCTGCTACAGAACATTCTGCCAAAATCAGCATGAGCAGCCCATTACGAAGGTACACAGCATCTTCAGTGACATCATCAGACAGTAAAAACCTGCGCTGTTGGTTGGTGAGACCCTACACACAGGTCACCTGTACCATAGGGGATGCCAGGCTATTCATCCCAGTCCATCCATCTTCTACATGGTTGATGTTGTGGTCATCATTGCTCAGCAGATGGCCAAGTAACAATTATACTACCAAGAAAAACACATCTGTCTCTATGTAACAGTGCACCTGGTACGAACAAACGGGGGGGCACATGGGGACAGCTGAGGTCCTACTAACTCACAGACTTCACTCGCTCGCAGACAGGCCGGCATCTGTCCAAGGTCTCCCACCGGGCTATAATTTCATCCCCCCCTGCACCTTGCAGCACAAATCACGTGACATAGAAGTGAAGGCAATAAGGCCCTGCCTTCTGATCTTTTTATCGATCGGGGGTCCAGCATGTTTATGGTCAGTGGTCTGGGGTTATCTGGTACATTGGGCCACTGCATTTGGGTGCTATAATTTAGGAATAGGGCTGGTGGGGGTTGGAGGCCCGTTCCCTCCTCATCTGCACTGTTCACAGGCCCTCAGTCATCCTCCCTTGGTCTTGTGTAGCTCTGGGCTTTCTTATCAGCGTTTGGGATACAACCTATTCCTTTGCTCATGCTCGCGGCCTTTGCTTGGGTTCTAACTGCCACACCACGTTTAAGCTTCATGCCACAATATGGCTGCCAGTATCTAAGATGGCTGCTATTCCTGCATATACACTACACCTTCAAAATGTACAATAATATGATCATGTAGATGCTTGTAAGGGCTCCCCCCCCACCAACCCTCCTGGTCTCTTACATTGCAGATGACTGCCTTTTCCTTATTGTAAAGTGCCTGGGGGTGCGGAAGACCGTGTTCCCTTCCCAACAACAGCCTGACAGGAATAACTCTTTTGCCTCTTTTGGTAATGCAGGCAGAGGGCAGGCTGCATCTTCAGGAGGGGTGTGAACTGATACCGTTGCAACACAAACAATAGTACAGTATGTGGTGGGTCTGTGCAAGAGCACCTGGAGTGTTACAAGTGCTGAATGGGATTACCACAATAAATTATCCCGGGCCCAAATAACCAGACACTCTCAAGGAATATGGCAAAATACTACTTTATTATCAGTTCAATAAAGTAGGGAAACCTGGCGAACAAACAGATTGCAGTTCACACACACTCAATGAATGTTGGTTATACAAAAGGATGTATACCTCGATATACGTCGGCTATGACGTCATCCTACGTGGCTAACAGTAAAAATCTACTGGGTGGAGGGATTGGTTGGACGAGGAGAGAAGGCCCATCGAACGTGGTGGCCATACTGTGATGAGCCAGGCGCCCGTCGAACAATGCTGAGACCAGTTCACACAGGAGTGCGCCAGTTCCCATCCGCCAGCGTTTTTATACGGTAGTATCCTGTATCGAAGCACAGCACGGAACGCATGCGAAGGTGGAAACAGGTAAGTAAGAAAGCAGAGAAGTTTGCCCACCATGTACTACATGAATGTACGGGGGTCCCACCGTATTTGTCACTGCCCAAATACCTGTTTGGAGATATTGGCAAAGTTCGACCAAGAAGAGAAGACTTTTCAACATGGGCTACTTACTGGCCAAGAAGTGTATACTGTTAAAGTGGAAGTCCGCAACTGCTCCTGATATAATAATGTGGACGAATGAAATAACGTATGCTAATGAATGCAAAGAGGCCTATGTATCACTGGTAGCATCGTGCTGTAGGCCAAAAGACATTTGGGAACCTTTCCGTACATATCTACTTAAGCAGAGTATTGTTTAGCCTCTACCCAAACTAAGTATTTGCATTTACTGGTGTGTTTACATGTTGATTACATACGTGGGCACTGAAGCCCTATTATGATGCATATGCCATAACCTAACTGTTGACCGTGGTTGAGGAGGCATGCCTTTCACTGTACTGAAAATAAAGTTAAAATAAATAAATAAGAAAGCAGAGAAGTAAGAAAGCAAAGTCGATTAGTCGAGCGAGTGCCGAGCCCCACAACGTTTCGCTAGACAACCAAAAGTACTGCGGTGAACGGGAAAAGCGGTAAGACACTGCGGGGGAAAACTGTTTTGAGGAGAGAAACTCCTCAAAGTCACAAGGGCGACATTACAACAACATGCCAGCATAACTGGACATAAGACAAACCTAGTGAGAAACGGATAAATTATGTGATGGAGAAGGCTGAATGGGAAAATGAAGGAAAGCGGAAACTAGCACCCTGGGAACGAGGGGAAAAGCCATGAGAAGTCTGTGCTGCAGAGTGGGGTAAACACTCCACACACAAATGCAAATGTAGCGAGTGTTGTGAATAAAGACTGGCAAGTGAAACAGATAATAAAAACAGAATCTAGTAGAGAGAACCCAGGTGAGGGGGATTTCAAGTTGGGATAAGTCATAAAAAAACAGAGAAAAGTTGAACCTCAAGAAAGTGAGAAGTATAAAACAAAGGGAAGATAGCATTTGAAGGCAAATCTCTATACGCATAACATTAAGGAGATTGCGATAACCTGTATGTAGGCAATTATATTCTTCATATGTCGGATCACCAACCCTTTGCCAACTCTGTTATATGTACCAGTTCCCTTGTTAGGGATTGTACTCTTTACTAACAGTGTGCAGCATCTGCCCTGAAGTTCACCAGTATCCCACTCTCCTTCTCTGTGCCTACCAGTCTTTGGCAGCTTCGGCATCCCTCACGTCTCACTGTTTCCTCCACTGCCTGTTTGATTACTGGGAGCACGTCTCATCGACTTCTCTGTTCCTGCCTTGTCTTCTCCTCCGCTTGGCAGCTCCAGCTGCTTGTAGTGACAGCGCAGGGGAACACTCTTTTGCCCAACTTCCCTGGTGTCGATCTCGCCAGTTTCCTCGCTCTGGTCTGCAGCCTGCTCTCCTCCCCTGTCCAACCAGCGTCTGGAGGACTGAGTCTCTTGTTATGCTCAGGTGTGCCATATTTGAATGTCCCGGCACCTGTTGACATCCTCCAATGGTTTGCCGCTTCTATTTATTAAAGGGGGAGAGGGTGCACACAAGGTTGGTTATCAGTAAACAGTAGAGATTCTTTATCCACACTACAGTATGCCATACAAGAATGGGGAAAAGGTAAATGGGTGTTACCAAGGACTACAGGTAAAGGCCTGTTCTGACCTATTGGGCCTACTCTACCTCCCCGAGGGTTGTCCTCCCCCAGCCACACCCAGGGCCATAGTGGGGTAGCTGCTGCCTTTCCCCGGCCACATGAGGGGAGATCTCGCACGTAAAAGTAGTGACGTCCTCGCTAGATTAATCATATCAGATTTGATATTAGATAGTTCTAATGCAGTAAGCCGCCCTACCACCATTCGCTTTTGTGTAAGGTTGAGACATCCAGTGTCGGAGCTGAGGATGATAGAAGTGCTCAATTTCCAGACCCTGGAATTTAGCCTTGCGCTCCTCAAATGATGGGGGATTCCCATCCATGTAAAAGTCATGCAGCAGTGTTAAGCCCCCCCTCCTTCCATTTCCTGAATCTATTTAAATCTCATCCTGGGAGGAAGTCCAGGTTATTTCAAACTGGAGAGGGAGGCCCCATAGTGGGTCTCATGCCCCATCTACACATTGCCCTTCTATAGTAATCCATGGTGTTGGAGGTCGATGTCAGTAGTTTGGTTCCAGGTTTCTGCTGGATATTTCTCAAATGAGGGAGAGGTAGCGAAAGTGGGGGCCAGGATTCCTCTATTTGTTTCCATTTAGAGAGACTGCTTAAGGTTGTGCAAGCCAGTGCTGCAGATAAGATTTTGAAGTGGGAGTATTTTAGTCCCTATTTTTGAAAGTTGGGAGTAAAATGATTTTTTCAGGAGTAAAAACATGAGTCCCGCCCCCAAAGGGAGTATATTCTAAATGAGTAAAAATATGTTCAATTGTAAAACAGAAATAGTTTTGAGAAATACTTCTTTGCATCAAGTTATTCATGCACATTAAAAGATACATTTGCCCTCTTTCATAATTATAGTTTCTTCCTGTGATACTACATGAACTACTGGTCCAAACCCATCCAGGGGTTTGTTTGGGTGAAAGCAGGGGCAAAAGCTCCTTTGTGTCCATTTCTTATTTTTATTAGGAGTATTTGTACTCCCTATTTTTATTTTTGGGAATATTTGTCTATTATTAGGGAGTAAAAGTGGCCAATACACCCCTTATCCGTAAAGGCTGGTGCCAGCGATCCAAATCCTCGATCAGGACTCTAAATAGTTGAGGAAAATTCTTTTGATGCGTGCGCGTGACCCTGTTCGGAAGTTGGACTCTCAGATAAGTTATGCTAGTGTCCCCCAGACAGTTTCATTAATTCAATTCCATCAGGTGCTGTTTTGCCATTAGAAATCCCAAAGTGCTAGATTTAGCGTAATTAACCTTAAACCCTGAAGCCTGGTCAAATTGAGCAATCTCCTTAATTAGGAATTTAAGCAAACGATCAAGATTCCTAAGCATCAACAGCACATTGTCTACATACAATGCTACTTTGTAGGTTTTGCCCTTGATCTGAATCCCTTTTATGTTATTGGCTCGGATCCTGGTGGCAAGTGGTTCCATAGAAAGGGCAAATATCAAGCGGTATAGAGAGCAGCCCTGTCGAGTACCCCGCAATATATTATTTAAAACACCTTTGATTCTGAGAACTGTTGAGGGATGCTGATAATGAACAAGAACCCATCTTTTGAAATTCGGACCTATCCCATAGTGAGAGAACGTGATCAATGTAGCCCCAGCCCACTAGGTCAAACTCCTTATGATTATCTAGGGAAATACCTGCTTCTAGTGAGATTCAACACCCTTCGAATGTTGTTGTGCGTGGTCCTATTGATTATAAACCCTGTTTTGGTCCGGATCCACAATCTTCTTTAATTCCCCCATAAATGTAAGGGCCAAAATGTTAGTAGAAATGTGTACGTCATTGTTCATAATTGTTATGGGGCCATAGGCGCTACATTTGCATGATCTTCACCTGATTTGGGGATGAGGAAAGTGAGCGATTCCTCCATTGTAGGAGTGAGACAACCAGTGATTTGAAAGGAGTTAAACAGTTTTGCCATGTGGTGCACCAATACGTGCACATATGTTTTATAGAATAAGGCAGAGCAGCAACAATTGCGGGGCACACCCAGCCAGCACTAGCAGACAGATACCAGCCCAAACCCCCTCAGGCACCTAGTTGTACCTTTCTTGTTCCTGATGGGTGGATCTTTTGGCCTCCTTTGCCTTTCCGCTCGGGCCCAGGTCGCGGAGACCCTGCCAGGACGATCTTCCCTCAACCCCTCCCTCAGACGCACCTTCCTGCACCTTCCTCTCCCATCACATCTGGGTTAAGGAGATGTTCTGCGTCCTTCATAGAGCCAATCTTCCAGGACTTGCCTACTGTAAGGAGCAGTGCTGTGGCAAAGCCACAACGGTAGGCAATCATGCTTTCCCGTAGCCATTCCATCAAAGGGCGCAAGTCACTTCTTTTTGCCAGGGTCCTCACTGCCAGGTCTTGATACAGGGAGATGGAGGCGTCCCTGAACTACCAACTGGGTAATTCCCTTGCTGTTGTCATGATGCGCTCTTTCCCCGAATAAAAATGGACCCTGGCTAGAACATCCGGGGGCCGCTTTGTGGTCACATAGGGCTTGTATGGTGGACCCTGACCCGCTCTCGCTCCAGCTCAGCATCATCAGGGAGGGCAAGCACAAACCAGAAAAAGTCCTGCACAACCCCAGTTAGATCACCATCAGTGACCGTGCTTGGGATGCCTCGTAGGTGGATGTGATCGATTCTCTG